>NC_057865.1:5437500-5737500 GCF_019393635.1 Dromiciops gliroides | reverse complement strand
GCTGTTTTGAGGATACTCTCAGCTCTTTGAAAATGCCCTAATGTAACAACAGTCACACTTTCTTTTTCTTTCTCCCTCCCTCTCTCCCCCTCCCTCCTTTCCTCCCTCCCTCTCTCTCACTCTCCTATAATTTAATTAGTATTGAGACCTTCCAGCATGGACACTCACTCCACTGACAATAAATTTTCCTAGACTTGCCTGGAGCCCTCGTAGTTTATATGTCCTCACTTTCTTCATCCTCTGGAAAAGAGAAGGGATGGTTGCTGCCTTTTATTTGTGGTTGTCTCTATTTTCTTTCTTTACTATAGTCCCTGAGACAATGCGTGTTATAAATGTTTGCTGTGTCATGTATGGAACTCACTCTTTTTGTTTGTTTGTTTGTTTTGGTTTTTGGTTTGGGGGGTTTTGTGGGGCAATGAGGGTTAAGTGACTTGCCAAAGGTCATACAGCTAGTAAGTATCAAGTGTCTGAGGCTAGATTTGAACTCAGGTCCTCTTGAATCCAGGGCCGGTGCTCTATCCACTGCACCACCTAGCCACACCCTGGAACTCACTCTAATGAGCAGATTACAGATTTAGAGTTGAAAGAGCCTCCCAAGCCTTCTAGCCCATCCCCCTAATTTTTCAGATGAACAACTAAGACCCCCTCATCTTGCCGCCTTGCTCCAGATGAGAGGGGCAATAAGCAAGCAAGAGTTGAGGTGGGCACTTCAGACCTTCAACTCCAGAGGTATCCTGTCACTAGGGGTGGGGGTGGGGGAGGGAAATGGCAGATATCCTAGACACTTTGCCAGGTGCAAAAGATATGAAGATGCCCTGGAGGAGAATGTCCTTTCTGGGAGTGGGAAGAGCTTTGGTTGGCATCTGATGGTAAACAGTGTGGAGGAAGCAGCCACAGAGACAAACAAAGGTCTGATTAAACACTAGAGAAGGAAAAGAAGCCTCCCAACTGGGGTGGGGGAAGTCAGGGAAAATGGCATGGCAGAAATGGAACCTGACTTGGGCACTGAAGACAGAGACAGATCTCAATAAGTTGAGATCACAAGGCTAGATGCCTGGAGCTAGGGAAGGAACCTTGTGACTCTAGAGAGAGGTAAGAAAGGGCAGGAAGCAAAGTCAGGCCAGGCTAGAAAGAAAAACATATTAAGAAAAGTAGGGGGTGGGGGCAGCTAGGGGGTGTAGTGGATAAAGCACTGGCCCTGGATTCAGGAGGACCTGAGTTCAAATCCAGCCTTAGACACTTGACACTTACTAGCTGTGTGACCCTGGGCAAGTCACTTAAACCTCATTGCCCTGCTCCCCCTCAAAAAAAATATAGGGATGAGTGCCAGGAAGGGGGACTTGCACCCTGAAATGGAGGGCTCCAAATGCTAGACTAGAGGAAAGGGAGGATCATTGAAAACTTTGTAAGCAGCAGAGCAGCAAGAGCCATAGCTTAAGAAGATAGTTTCGGCATCTTCGTGAAGGAGGGATAGGCAAGGTCTGAAACAGGATTCTGGGAGAACAATTAGGAAGCTTCTGCAATTGTCCAGTGGAGACTCGGGGCTCATGAGGGTGGAGACCATGTGGGTGGCCAGAAGGATATGGATGCAGTGACACTGCGGCGGCAATCGGGACAATGGGTCTGACTGCACAGGGGGTTGAAGGAAAGGGTGGGGTCAAAGATGGCCTTGGGCTTTCAAGCCTGGATGAACTGGTCAAGTCCTGGTCCCCACTGAACCTTAGACAGAGAGGAAGCCCTAAAGCCAAAGTCCGGACCTGAAGACCTCCAGACCAAATACGCGTCTTGTCTCTGACTTCAGAGGAGCCTTCCTTGGTTCTGTCACAGGGATGGAGGAAGGGGGGAGCTGGCACAAAGGAGCAGAGGCAAACCTGGAAGGATCCCTTCTACAACGGCCAGGAGGGCAGTGGCCTCAGTTGAGAAAGGGCCTTGGTTTTCAACCCAACCAAAGTGGAGAACTAAGGCCCCCATACATGTGGCTCTGATGGAAGGATTCCCAATGAAAGGCTGCTTAAAAGTGCAGTGCTCCCCTTCTCATCTACCTACTCATACAATACTCCATCCAAGGGTGATTTCAGCCAATCCATGCCTGCCCACTAGGGGCAGCCCTCATCCAGGGGCCCCACCCAACATGGCCACACAAAGAACCCAAGGAGAACACAGGCCATCCATCGGCCATCTTCTTCCCTTTTTCTCACACCTCTCCCTTTGGCTATATCCCTCACCCTCCTTCTCCCTTTAATGCATTGTTTGTAAAGTCCTCAAGCCTGTGTAGTGTCCTAACACTTATGACAATGTTACCAAATGGATATTGTCATTAAAAAGATGGGGAGAAGCCAAAATTTATGAGAAGAATGGTATAGCCCAGCCCCCTCTCCTCCTTATCCTGACTAAGTTCAGGATCACTTCAACCTTCATCTGTCCAAGATTGAAATACTCAAGGGTGAATGATCGAGATTATCCATCCAACTGAATGTCATGCTCTGGACAATCTATAACCAAGGGAAATTGAGAGGTACGTATTCCTTTCTTCCGAGTCTGGGTCATTCAGAATACCAAACATTTCACTCATGCCTGGAACAAGAAGGTGGTATCTACACACCTATGTGTATATTATATGCATGTACATATGTGTGCATATATACACGTGTAAACACATTTTGTTAGTGTATGGCTGCATAAATACACATAAATAGCTAAAAATCTCTATGTACACAAGCAGAGAGACATCCTTTGGCATTGTATTCTGGGGCAGCTTTTCTGAGAAATTCTATGGCAAGACTCATGACTAATTTAGTCTACCATGATACCTCACTTATGATCCAGATGGCACCAGCCAGTTTGGTCACCATCTGTATAATGACCAAAGGATTGTGAATTACCTTTAGTTTTATCCAAAAATAAAATCAGCTTTCAAAGGACAATCACTAACTGCTATGAAGATCATTTGGAAAAATGTGTCCTAGATTGCTTAAGAAAATTCCATAGGAAAATGAGTCCAAAAGTATTTTGAACAATGATCATTCAAATTTCTGGTAAATGGCTAGTCTCCCAAGATGATGACCTTTTAAAATAAACTCTTTTAAAAAAAATTAATAAAGTTTTATTTAAAGTTTTAAGTTCGGGGCAGCTCGGTGGCACAGTGGATAAAGCACTGGCCCTGGATTCAGGAGTTCAAATCCAGCCTCAGACACTTGACACTTACTAGCTGTGTGATTCTGGGCAAGTCACTTAACACCCATTGCCCAACAACAAAACAAACAAACAAACAAAAAAACAAACCTAAAGTTTTGAGTTCCAAATGCTATTCCTCCTTCCCTCCCTCCTTCCCTCTTTCCCTTTCCTCCTCCCTGAGGTGGTAAGCAATCAGATATAGGTTATACATACATGTGTAATTATGTAAAACATTTCCATATTAGTCATTTCGTATGAGAAAACTTTAATAAACATTTTTATTTAAAATTTTGAGTTCTAAATTCTATCCCTCCCTTCTTTTCTCCCCTCCCTGAGGTAGTTAGCAGATATAGGTTATACACACGCAATTATATAAAGCATTACCATATTAGTCATTTCGTATAAAATGACTTGAATAAAAGAAAAAAATTAAAGGAAGAAAGTGAAAAATAGCATGTTTCAGTCTTTGTTCAATAAATATCAGTTCTTTCTTTGGAGGTGTATAGTATGTTTCATTATTAATCCTTTGGGGTTGTCTTAGATAATTGTATTGCTGAAAAACGTCATTCACAGCTCTTCATTAAATGATATTGCTGTTACTGTGTATAATGTCTTCCTGGTTCTGTTCACTTCAGTGAACAGTTCATGTCTTTCCAGGTTTTTCTGAAATCATCCTGCAAGATGATGACTTTTGAAAGAGATAAAATGTGTCTGCACAGATGCAATCTGGTATATCCATTTTTAAAAAAAAAAATCACCCCATGGACATACCTCCTCTTTCACTGCCCTCAGTGGGATTGTATTAAAGTAAAATTCTTTATACTTGCATGTGCAAAAAGCAATATAAATGACTAAGAAAATTAGGGTCAATAACCTAGTGAGAGAGATGGGGGAGGACCAGCCTTAAGGCCACCCAACTAACCCCAAAATGATGAAGGAAATGGAGGCTTCCAGTGGGCTGAGCAGATCCCCAGTGGGGGATCCTCATGAATGGGGCAAGATGAAAAAGCACAGGTAGGTTGGTATCTACATGTGTGGATGGAGTAACTCTATCAATGACATGATGTAGACATTGAAGTCCCTGAGTGACTTGAAAGCCACACCCAAGATGTGTTCCTCTTTCTCCTCCTCCAAACTTTGCAGTGTTGGAGAAATCCCCAAAGCCTTGGAATTCTCTGGACTCCTCCCTTACTTCTCCCTTGTCTCTTAGCTACATCTTATTGCTTCTCAGCTGTCCCAGCTTAGATCTTTTCAGGGGAAACCAGCAACCAAGTCCCCACCCCCACCCAAGATGGTCCAAGCCCTGGGCAAGATATAAGAGATTCACTCTTCTATAATCAAAGTCAACAACCAAGGTCAGCTTTGCTTCTCCCTCCTGACACTAAAAACTCCTGGGATGTGCTGCCAAAAACCCTCCTCGGGGTTTCCCAGGAAAGAAGCCTTGGTGACGTGTACTCTACGGAGATTTAAGACAAATTAGCTTCAACCTCGGTAGCTTCTTAGCTTACTTTTGTATGGGGGTGAGACTGGGGACACTCCAACAACCAAAGACTTAAAGTGACCATCACTCAAAGGGCAAAGGTGAGGTATGGGTGGGTGGAGTAGATTGTAACTGATGACATCACCATGGACAAGGGTGAAAGGAAAGAGGGTATCCACTGGTGTTTGGGAGAGGATACCTGATGGGACCGTCTCCCGTCATCCTACTTATGTCAAGAGAAAGGCAGATGCCTCCCATGACAAAGTGAGGACCTGCAGGGGAGTCCCACAGGTGAGCTTACCGGTTTCCATCTCACCTGAAAAGCTGCATCTGTGAGATCCCAAGTGTGTTGGAGAATTGAGCAGTTACTTAATAGGGCTTCATGAGACCACCTCTGTAAAGCACCCAGCAAGCCAAGCATGAGTGGCAGCTGTCATTGGTAGGAGTATTAGTTGAAAGAGGTGCCTGCAGTTACAGACACTCTCACCTGCCCCCAGAGCACCATCACTGTCCTGCCTCAGCCTCCCCTTCTCCTCATAGATTCGCATAATCTTCTCATCACAGCAGTTGGTTCAGAGAAGTTAGTGCCAAGAGCACGGGCATTGTCTTGACCCAAGGCTAGCACCAAAATGAAAGCATCCTCCCTGGGAGAGGAAAGAAGCCTGGGAACACGGAGGTGCCAGTGAGTGGCCAGGAGAGTCAGAGTGAGTGTGATCAGGAAGGAATGTGCCCGGGGATGAGGGAGCAGGAAGCCATCCAGCTGGGGAGGGATGGCCAGAGAATGAAGGGATAACTGGGGAGAAGGAGGACACTCAGGGGCAAAGCCTTTGCCGATTGTCAGCTGTGTGACCTGGGCACCCCTCTCTGGGCCTCAGTCCAGGGGGGAACCCTGACAATGAAAAGGTTGGACTGCATGGCCTTCAAGAAGTTCTCTCTCCCTCTAAGTCAATGTTCTCATGACTCTGGAGCAACAGTAATGGGGACTCGCTAAAGAACAACTTTGGCTGATTTCAAATTTTGCCTCTGGCCGATGCTCCCTCAGAGCTTTCAACATGTCTCTGCTAACTTGTTGTCCCTGCCCCACCCCGGCCCTTCTCCTGAGACTGCTGATTCATCAAGGTTCATCTCTCCCCTGAAGCCTCAAGGGCTGGGTTTTGGGGTTTTTTTAATCTGAAATGAAAAATTTGACATCGTTCAAAAAGAGGCTGCTTCGTGCCACAGCCGCCCGAGTCCCAGCAGTGCCGAGTACCCAAGTGTCTTAACTGCCTCCTGGCCCCTGGAGTTTTCTCAACAATTACCGGCTCCACCTTTCCCGGCCTCCATGACAGCACCCAAATCCCCCAGGAAAATACACCTGAGGGAAATCAGTCACCGTGTTTATGATGGATTGTAAAACTGGAATGGAAACGACATGACTTTTAAAAATACATTTCTGCCCCAGCTTGCTGCAAGTCGGTGCCAAGACTCCCTGCAGGAGAGGCTGCCAAATTATAATGAAGGTCTGTTTGAGGTTTGGTGCCTGGTAAAAGGAGGCTGCGAGGATCCCTGATGCATGTCTATTATTGGTCCAGGACGGTCATTTCCCCTCAACAGCTCAGCCTCTAGCACTGTGCTGGAGTCCTTTAGACTGAATGAATTTGCATCAAACTCAGTAAATACTTTGGACTCCCAAGGTAAAACCCATCTGACCAGAGGGCAGCCCCTTCCTCCCAAATCATTCGCTGATGCTGTTCTGAATAACTGTTTCACATGCTGAGTGGGGCCGCCTCTGATGCTAATTTCTTGTCCCACATTGGATTTGTGTTTCCTTCAAAAGTCACAGTTTAATAAAGCAAGAGCCTCTGGGTCCCTTTGGCTCTAAGCAGGCAATTCAGTTTGTAACTGAGACAAAAGTGTGGGGGGGGGGGGCGGGGGAGGACTAGATAATTAAATATTTGCTTGGGCAGCTTCACTCTCCTGGGGGTAAAAATGTTCAAAATCTCACTTATGTAGAAGAGAGTCTTAAAGTTTACAAGTTACCTCCAACAACCTTGTTAGGTAAGTAGCTACAAAGTAACTAGTTAAAACAATCGCCATTTTGCAAATGAGGAAACTGAGGCATGGGGTTGTGAAGTGATATGCCCAGTGTCATGCTAGTAAAAATCAGGATTTGAATTCAGGCTCTCCTGATGCCAAGCCCAGCACTCTATCCACTGCACCATACTGTTAGGCATGATTGACGTATCATATACTCCGTAATAATAACCACTTGATATTTCCATAGCACACTGCAAGGTTTACCAAGTGCTTACCAGCATTGGGAAAGTCAATGGTGCAAAGATGACCTGGAACCTCCCGGCTTTGGGCCTGCTGTCCGATGAGACAGGCCACGGCCAGTCTCCTTTTTGGCCTCCAGTGCTTAGCACACAGTAGGTGCTTTAAAAGTGTTGATTGATCCAGCGTAGCTCCCTGAGGGGAGGAGCCTTGTTTCTCCTGGTGCTGCCCAGACCAGCAGGGGGTTAAACATGACTCATCCTAAGGTGGCAAAGCCTTGAAGGAAAGGAATGCCTAAGGAAATGACCTTTGGGTGTGATGTCATACTGTCCTTATCTAAAAACTATCCTCTCTGCCCTGAGTGAAACCTGGAAGTCACCATTCTGTGTTGCGTGTACACACCCATGCACAGCCTCAGAGGGACCATGGGCCTCCATCAGCAGTGCTGGCCTGCCCCTTGACCTGCCCTATGGCACATTCACTCCTCACCCACAGGCCAGATGTTGGGAATAAACCATGCTCACAAAGAGCACCTAGCATGCCCTAGAGAAGCGAGCCGGTGGATACACCAGGGGAGCTCTGCCCCTCGCGTCTGTCTATGTGGTCTAGATGCTGTACGGAGAAAGAGGGTGGCCCTAACCTCCTGGGACTTACAGGCAAAAGTGACCTCTAGGGTGGAAGCCAGCTCCGCCCGCTCCTAGGCTCTGGACTCTGTCATTTCCTGTACTCCAAAGAAACAAACCTTCTGCTCACCTGTCAATCATGCTTCAGGTGGCAAAGCTGTGATTACATCAGACGTGAAATTCCCTGGGGAAGAGAGAGAAGGAAGGAAGGGAAAGAGGGAGGAGGGGGGAGGGAAGGAAGGAAGAAGGGAGGGAGGGAAGGAGGGAAAGAAGGAAGAAGGGAAAGAGGGAAAGAGGGAAAGAAGAAAGGAAGAAAAGAAAGAAGGGAGGAGTGGGAAAGGGAGGAAGGAAGGAAAGAAGGAAAGAAGGAAGGAAGGGAGGGAGGGAGGAAGGGAAGGAGGGAGGAAGGGAAGGAAAATTTATTAAGTGCCTACTATATGCCAGATACTATACTAACATGACAATAGTAACTCATTTGATCCATTTTGCCCTTGAGAAGGCAGGCAGATATGTTAAATGTCTTGCCCAGGGTCACACAGCTAGTATGTCTGAGGTCACATTTGAACCCAGGTCTTCCTAATTCTTGGCCCAGGGCTCCGTGTATGATGGCACCCCTAGCTGCCTCTAAGCATTTAACCAAGTAGGTCTCTACTAAGGGCACAGGAAGTTAGAAGAAGTCCAGACGGATGGAGAGTCAGAAGGCCGGCCTAGGGCCTGGTCTTTCTATGTTTGATAGGCCTCCAGAGGGAGAAGGAATTGGCCCCACATTGAGAACGTAGACCGACTGGCCTTGGAAAACTATAGAGGGTTTTTAATGACTCCAAGTTTCTTCTGCTCAGACGTGGAAAAACTGTTTCTTTAGAATGTACAACTCGACGAGAGGATGGGCTGGTCCTCTGAAAAGATGCCCCAAGTGATAGCAAGGGACCATTACACAGCTTGTGCACCACTGTGGGCCGAGGCGGACAACATGGGCCTGAGGCAGAAGCTGTGTGTGTTGGCCAGCTTCCACCCAGAAGGGAGTTCCCACCTAGCAGAGTCCTCACTGAAATATGGAGAAGGAAGCTTCCTGGGACAACGGTGGCCTTGCCAAGTCTCCAGGAAAGGGTCAGAAGTTTGCCAAATACTACGGCCAGCCTTCCCTGTCATTGCAAGAGGGGACTTGGGGAAGGGCCAATGCCCAGCCCCCAAGAACTGCCCCGAGATACGGAGAGCGGCCGGCCTGCCAAACAGGGCTAACAAAGGTCCTTGGGAGAACCCAAGGGAATCATGTGAGGACAGTTTTGCCAACATTGTTATTGTGGATGATAACAATTGGGGGGAAGGGGAACGAGTGGCCTCTCCACCAGCTAAGATCACGTCCGGGGCTCAGAACAAAGGACCGTGCTTAATTCTGGAAAAAAAAGGGGTTTAATAAAGGGCAGGTGAGGCTGCAGGGACAGACAGTGGCCCAGCGGGAGAGGGGCGGAAGGTCTCCTCTGGGGTGCATGCAAAAGAGGATCAGCGAGCCCTGGGTAGCTCTTGGACACCCCCACCAGGGAGCTAAGCCCCATCATACTCTGTGCTCACCACATTTGCTGCATGGGGTGTGCACCATGGGTCTGGGGGCCAGAAGGCCGGACCCTGCCAGGGTCTCACCGCCTGGGTACTTGTTTAAGCAGGAAGGACAACTCTGGGGTCGCTGACCCCAAGGTGCCCATCCCCGAGCCTTGTCACTGCTGTTGTGGAGGGTGCGGGCAGGCTGAGGAGAGACAAGATGGGGAATTCTGATCTGGGGTCTGCCGAGACTTGGGGCCCTTTGGGTTGTCTTTGGGAAGAAGGTTCAGACCGAACACAGATGAGTCTCTGGGATTTGGAGAAAGCCTGGCTGCTCTGGAAGCCTCCCTAGAACAGAGATGTATCCGTATAGGATCCCAGAGAGTGCTAAGCGCCGGGGAACAGCCCGGGGGAGTGGGGGGAGAGAGGGAGGGGGGAGGGGGGAAGGGAGGGAGGGGGTGTGTGTACCCCCGCCCCCTCAGCAGCCCGTGGGCTGTAGGGAAGCTTGGCACCTCTTCTTTATACAGACATTCAGTTCACTCTTCCGGGACTCCAGAAGGCTTTTCGGAGCAGATGATGCACAGTCTCCCACCTCTCCTGGGCCTGAGTGGATGCTCTATGTGGCTGCTCGGCTCCTGAGTGAGAGGGTTGGGCTGCGCTATCGAAGCGACTCAAAATCATGATTTTTCCAACGCTGTGCTTGAGCTTTTCAAGAACAAATGTTTGCATGTAATGAGCCAGGATCTCTGGGATTCTTCCCAAGTGGCTCGTCTGCTACTTGGTCCTTGCCCAATCGGACTGCTAATTTTGCTCTGTCACAGATGTCCCAGAACCGGCCTGGTCTGCTCCACAAGCTGCGACATTTAAAGAACTGTGGCTGGACGCGGTGGGTTGTGGATTCGAGACACGCCAGTGCCCAAGGGGAAAAAGCCAGAGCTATATATACCCACCATCAGAATGCTTATCTGGAGAAAACTGCTGGCAAAACATCTTTTTCATCAGCTGCATTCTTGGGAATAACATGACAGGAGAACCACTGGGAGCTCAGATTCATTGGGCCTTTGCACAAACTGAGGTTTCGAAAAGGTCACGAGTACTCCCCTCCCCAGTGCCTTCCCTGACGTGAGCTCCCATTACTCTGTGCTTACCTGGCGTGGACGCGAGTGTGTGCAGGTGCTCTCCCATTAGCTCCTTCGGGTTAGGGGCTGTTTCTGTCCCCAGGGCTTGGCTCTATGCCAAGCATGCTGCTTGTCGATGGACTGGCTGACACATCTTGGACTTCTCTGCACGGCCTCAGGGGCTCCAGGAGAGCAGGGACTCTGGAAAAGAGGAGAGGGGTCTAGCCTTTGCCTCAGCCGCCCAGCCCTCCCATTTCCACTTCCTGTGGACTCTGGGCCCTGGTGAACACCCTGCCATGACGGAAGCATCCGGTGGGGGTGCCGGTGGGGGTGTTTCCTCATTAGCAGCACCTCTCCTAGGCTGGCGACATCAGGGGCTGCCGGGCCCTGGCTCCTGCCTGAATGGAGGGAGAGAGAGAGAGAGAGAGAGAGAGAGAGAGAGAGAGAGAGAGAGAGAGAGAGAGAGAGAGAGAGAGAGAGAGAGCGCGCACGTGCGTGCATGCGAGAGAGCGCACACACGAATATTGTGCATGGTGGGGAGGGGTTGCTGCTGCCTCTGTTTCCTCCTTTGTTCCTCAGACATCATCTAGGAATGTTCTGTTGACTCAGCCAGCCTCCCTGAGAGCTGGGAAAGCCCATCTTTGCAGGCAGCTAACAGATAAAGAGCTTAATATAGGGTGCCCTTACAGCTTATCCCCTTAGCAGCCAGCTCTAGAGAGGGGCGGGCTGGGGCTCCGGAGCAGGCCTTTTCTCTCTGAGGGAGGCCGACTTCAGGACTCACATTGGGATGGAGGAGGGGGAGGACACAGAAAGCTCTGGGAGTTTGGCAGAGGTCTATGATTTAGGTCTTGCTCTAATGTGTGTCTTGTCAGAGCACTCCAGCAATGATGCTCACGAGTATTCGAATTTGCTCAATAATTAAACATTAAAGTGTTCAGGGATGGCTCCTTGGGAGCTCAGACTGGGCAGTGGCTTAACATCGGAAGATCTGAGTTCTGCACTGTGTGTGCCCCAATCAGCTGCAGCATCTGGATGCAGTCCCGCCTTCCTCCTCTTTAAAGGAGGTTGGACTAGACAGTCACCCCTAAGTGCTGGGATTTGGGGGAGCTGGGTCCAGTTCCCCTGTACGCAGAGGCTCTTGGCCATGTGAAGGTTGTATCCTTGATTGTGGATTAACAGATGCACATGCCTGGGCAGGCAAAGAGGGACTCAGTTCTCCCCTGGGTCAGTCTCCTTCATCCTTGGCTAATCCTGAGACTTTATCATATACTAATTTCAGATGGCCCTGAAAGGAGGCCCCACAGTAGTCAGGGCTGATCTGCTTGTTTCACCAAGGTAGAGCTGACACTTCCCCCTTTCAGAAAAGAGAAACCTGAGGCCCAGAGAGGATGAGGGACTTGCCCAAGGTCACACAGCTTCTTTGACTCCCAGCCCAGAGATCCTTCCATTGCACCATGCCCTGTTCACGTTTATACATGTACCTGAGGTCGGCTGCCTGGGGAGACCCCATGAGCTCAGCTACTAGATACAACTTCCCCAAGTGGAGAGGCTGGGAACCTCGAGGGTGCAGGGGAGTATGCTTGGATGTCCTGTAGCCACTGGGATCAGCTCTTGGATGGGCTCAGGAACACTCCCAATGTCCCGACCACTTCCACCTCTTCCTCAGGACCTCCTCTTGGGACCCCACTCACCCAACTGGAAGGGGAGAGGCTGGTGGCCACTGTGTCCAGAAAAGGGCTGGGCGCTAGTAGGGGGGAGGGTTGGCCACCTACTAAAGGAGGAGCACAGAGGATGGAGAGAGGGGGGCTTAAGCTGGGAGCAGTAGAGAGACCCAAGAGCTCCCCATCCCTACAAATGGAGGCCAAGAGAATCCCGAAGTGCGGTGTTGAAGGGACATCAGCCACACCTGAGCAAGAATCCCTTTCCCCACACCCCCAACACACTTTGACATGAAGGAAGGCAGAGCCCACTCACTCCCAAGGAGGCCTACCCCCTTTCCTATAACTCTGACTATCAGGAATTTGTCCTTTTCCAAGCCACAATCTATCTCACTACAACTGCCCCCTCCCCACCCTTTACTCTAGTCCTGCACTCTGGGGCCGAGCCACTCCCTTCACTCCAGTTTCTTCAGTTTGTAACAGGAGGGTTCTGGGCAGCAAGACAGCCAGTGTCCCTCCCAGCGCCGACACTTGGGGTTCTCTACGAAGTAAATTTCATTTTGCACCTAGATTGAGCCTCCCATGACGCCAGACATCCTGTCAGGCCAAGCCACTGCGGGCACTGGTTTCTCTCTGTCCTGTGTTAAACAAAATTGTTCAATTGTCTGGACAGCTGACTCTTCCTGGTTGAACTCTCTTAGCAGTTCCACGGTTTCTGGGGTGGCTCAGTGTTCCCCAAGGAGCCTGGCATCAGGCGTTTGATGAGATTGTTCCCCAAATTTCCACCAAACACAGACAGGCCCTTCTCCCTGCCCCCTGAAAAAGGGCTGCTTGGGAGCAATGTGTTCTCAGGCCAGGCAGGTCACCTGCTTCACCTCTCCTTTCCAACACATTGATAGCCACTCTTATAAAATCAGTAAATGAAGAAGGCGGCCCTTTGCCCGTCTGACCTCTGCTGCCAGGCCCCTCTCTGCCAAGCCTGGCTCTCAGCCAGTCTATATTCAGCTCTACAAGGGAGACCCAGGGAGAGCCTGTCATGCTTCTCACCTAGGGCCAAGGGATAGTCTCCATTCTCCAACAGCAACATAAATGGCAACAGATTCAGACGATGCCCAAAGCCTGGCACAGAAGAAGTGCCAGCTGGTCCTCAATTTTAGAGGGAGCCGCAAGTCCCTTTAATGGGGAGCAGATGGCAGTGAATGAACCACTGCATGACCTGCACAGGGTTCAAGATTCCCCCCAGTTTCATTCCCAGGAGTCCCAGTCTCGCCACTGAAGAGGATGAAGACTGAAGCTCTGGACACAGGCAGTCAGGAGTCTGTGCCTTCTATTGACCAGGATTTGTCTTAGACCCCCCAGAATCGACGGGCTCCCTGAGGGCACTCCCAGTGTCTAAGAGTGTCCAGAGCTTCACACTGGCTTAGTCAATAGGTACTGAGTGTGGAAGAGTGTGGGCCATGTGGCCACAGAGCTGCGGTCAGCTATATCACTTCCTGTAGAGTGCAAGGCCCTTGAGGGCAGGCTGCCCTTTGGAAGTCAAGTTCTTAGGAGATGCTTGTTGGACTGCACTGGAATGAACTGCTTCCTTCAGGGACACAAAAGATTGGGCTACTTTTGGGGGCAACATTTCCACACTTCCAAAAGTCCAGTCCAGATACTTGGGAACCTGCCTGATCCCATTCTTCAATGTTCTAAAGTATTTATGATCTCAACCCTGAAAGGGTGCAGAGAGTGACCCTCCCTGCCCCACAGCTAGTGGGACTCAGGCCCAGATCCTCCCCAAAACACTCCACTCAGTACTGAGGGAGGGCTGGTTACGTGCAGTTCTCCTCACATCGTATGGGTATAAATAAGGCAGGTGGACTATGGGGCAGTTATCCCATTCTCTTGCCACGTGACCAGCCCACCATCTTTTCATATGTTCTTCAAATATTTTTATATGCCACTTCTCTTAAGCAATTCTTTTTTTTTATTTTATTTTATTTTTTTATTTTTAGGGCAATGAGGGTTAAGTGACTTGCCCAGGGTCACACAGCTAGTAAGTGTTAAGTGTCTGAGGCCGGATTTGAACTCAGGTCCTCCTGACTCCAGGGCCGGTGCTTTATCCACTGCGCCACCTAGCTGCCCCCTCTTAAGCAATTCTTAGTTGGTGATATGTCACTGACTACTGATGCCCACCATTTCTTAAATGCTCTTTGGGTGAGCCTCAATTTTAAGTCTTTGAAGATTGGAATACTCTATGAATCACAACAATTCAAAAATAATTCATCTAGTATGGTGCTGGGCTTTGGGAAATACCAAGGTTCATACCTTAAAAAAAAGGTACCTGACATCAAGGAACTGAGAGTCTACTATGGGTATCACCAAGATGACTGGAAGGATGTTCATTGTCTGTGTTTGAGGAAGGAACTCAGGCTCGTCAAAAGTACTGTCCGATCTCCTAAAGACAATCTGAACCATCTCCTCCTCCTCTCACGTCCTGGAGCGAGGTCATTTCCCACCAACACTGTGTCTTTAAGACATATGGACTGATGGGCTGGATGGGGGGATAGGTCTCCCGTTCAACTCTGTATGACGTGGGGAAAAGAGGTCGTCTTCCACCACTTGCTTTTCTTCCTGCACGCGGATAGCCAGAGGTCACTCATCTGAGGACGGTGCTTCTCATTCAGGAGGACCTGGCACATACTCAGCACATTGCCATCCACTATCGGGAACATCCGAGGATCTCGCCCTCCACAGGGATTTTCCTCTGGGTTGGTGCAAGGCATTCTCTCCAACAGGAGGGGGCTGCTTCCACCAACAGGGATTTCTGCTTTCCATCCTTCTTGCTATTCAGTCTGAGAGTCTGATCAAAGTTATCATTGTCGTTAACATCTTTCGAGGAACTGAGTGTGACTCAGACAGACACTCAGGAGACACAGTTAGAGGAGAGTGTCTAATGTAACGTTTTCTTTTAACAAATCAAGTGCTTTTCATAGTCAACAAACCGTAAGCAAAGCGTGATCTTATAGCCTCTTCTATTCAACTGTGTGGTTATGCAGATGTGGTCTACTGTAGCACATTATTCGCAAAAGCATACCATCATCAAGGGTGCCCTCCATGCATGCATAGATTTTTCTCATTAAAAATGTTATAGGGAGGGGCAGCTAGATGGCTCAGTGGATAAAGCACCAGCCCTGGATTCAGGAGGACCCGAGTTCAAATGCGGCCTCAGACACTTGACACTCACTAGCTGTGTGACCCTGGGCAAGTCACTTAACCCTCATTGTCCCACAAAAAAACCAAAAAAAAAAAAAAAAACCAAAACAACAACAAAAAGAAATATAAGTTCTAGATGGTATTCTTTTCCAGGATAAACCTGTTTCATCAAAAATATTATAGGCGGGGCAGCGAGGTGGTGCAGTGGATAAGGCACCAGCCCTGGATTCAGGAGGACCTGAGTTCAAATCTGGCTTCAGACTCTTGACACTTACTAGCTGTGTGACCCTGGGCAAGTCACTTAACCCCCACTGCCCCGCCAAAAAAAAAAAAAAACCATGTTATAGGGATTGGAAAGCAGGCATAGAATGCCATTTATGATTAATATACAGTCTTAGTCACCTGTGTTTATACCAAGTCATATCTAAGGTTTTTTTCTTTTTTCTTTTTTCCAGTCTTCTGATACTCTTCCCCCTACCTTGGACCAACACCTAGAGACTTATTCCTTCAAATGTTCCCTTTCCCTGTTCCGGCCAGGCAACCCTTTGCCTTACTGCTTTCTCTCTTGCCCTTCTGCGGGGAGCTTAGACCTCACCCAAATAGCCCATGTGGCAATGACTCTTTCCTATCTGTTAAAATAGAAGCAATTTCATTTTGTTAAAAGGCTATTCAGGGTTCAGCTCTTCCACCCCCTCCCAGCTTGAAAATCTTCACAATCCACAGGCATCCAGTATCACCTACACAAGCCCTGACCTCTCTCTTCTTAACCATGAGTCAGGGTCTCTCGTGCTTCTCTCCATCCTCCCTGCTGCACAGAGTAGGAGCTTTACCCAATGTTTATTATTTCTTTCTGTTCCCTGTGGATCAGAAGAAGAATGTTTAGTTCAACATCTCTGTTGTTTTCGCTTTCCTCTTTTGCATCCCCAGCATCTAATACCCCAGGAGCCTTGCACATAATCAGTGCCTGGAAAAACCAGATTTTAAGAAGATTTCAAAGGAACAGTGAAATGTTATGTCAATTGCCGCTCCTGGTCCTTCTGAACGAAGGTGTGTTGACTGACTCCAGGACGCCTGCTGCCCAATGACTTCCTGATGAAGCCAGAAAGAGGCAGCCCCTCCGGGCTGGTACACCTCACCTAGCAGATAGAGGGTTTACCCTCCTTGATCAAGATGGAGATGATGCAGGGACAGAGGGAGCTTGCCATAGAGAGAACGCTCCAGAGACAGACAGACAGGGCCGATCTGGGAGTTTCAGACTAACGTGCTGTTAGGTCTGTCAATTGGGGAGACGTTCTCTGTGGGTCTAGAGCTGTGATCCCATGCTCGTGTGTGTCTGGGGAAGTCTCATCTTCTGGGAGGTGCTCTGAGCTACCAGGGAACCAGGAGAAGCTGATGAATCCACATACAAAGCACCCTGCAATCCTTTGGGCACCATGTGCGTGAGGCCGGGGGCGATGGGGCCGGCCTAAGGTCCCCTCTAGCCCTTCTGCCTTCTCATTATAGCTGGTTTCCTTTCTAATCTGGGTATTTTACTTGATTCATCTAAATCCATTCTTCTGAGGAGAGGCCCTCCACAGGCTTAGCCAGAGCTGCCAAGAAGTCCAGGTCCAAAAAGCGAGTGAAAAACTCTTTTTTCTAGCCCTCCCTCTTCACGTTTGAGATGAAAGAAGGGAGGCCCACAGGAGTAAAGTGACTTCCCAGATGTAGTGAGCAGCAGAGGCAGGGTTCGAACTTGAGTCCCCTAAGGCCAGTGCTCCGGACCCAACCACCCCAATAAGTCAACAAGAACAGGCCATAAAAAGAGCTCACTTTTTTTAAATGACCCAAGTCATTTCTTCAAGTCTATACAACAGAAGTGTGTTTAAAGAGACGGACATTTCTGGAGTCTTGTTGGTTTTTGTTTGTTTGTTCGTTTAAGTATGAAATGCTGCTCAAAATGTCCTGAGACACATTCTTGGCCTTGGAAGTAACAGGAGGTGAGGCAGTCATGAGCCAGAACAGTCCCTCTAAGGGTCAGCCCCCACCCATTGGTGAACCAACAAAAAGAAGAGCAATGGCCAGGCCAAGTCTCAGAAGGCACCAGGGAACAGAAAGGGAGTCCTTCCCATCTCGCCACTCCGGGCCGAGAACCAAAACAAACCAAATGCTAATCTGGCCAGGCTGCACACTGCAGGGAAGGACAGGGTCTCCGGAGTCCACTTGCCTTCCTGTCAGAGGACAAGAGATTCTGCAGCAAAGATGGAAATTACAGATATGTCCAGAGATTATATAACATAGTGCTTACGAGGCCAATGGGATTGTTTTCTGAGAGAAGATCAGTAGAAAAGTCTGGGCCGGGCCTGTCTAAAAATAGTTTCTTTTACATACAAAGCTCCTTTAAAAACTCTCCTCTGGATTTGGAAATCTTAGGTTTCCAGTGGTTAAGTCAAAAGGTTTTCTCCCTAAGTCTCCTCCCCACCGGGGTCTATCCAAAGAAGGGCCTGTTTTTAAAAACATAATAACATGAGAGGAGTATTAGCTGGGAAGACCTGAATTACTTGTTATGAGCCCCCTTTGATCTGCCCCAGAAGGGAGCTTCATTAAAATAAATATGAATTATCACAGAGCAGGGCACCTCTGCCTTTGGCCTCCTGTATCAATTTTCACTTCTTAATTCCCATAAGCCTCTCTAAGGGAAGGGGAAACTGAGGGTTGTGACGATGACCCTCTGCACACCTGGTGGGCCCAGAAAGCTCCCTCAGTTCTCCAGTGCCTCCTGACCTCTTCTCTCAACCACAGGACACACTCTGAGCCCACAGTGGTTTTTGCTTCACCTGAGTCACATGTGTTCACAGGCTATTGTGACCAGCTCATAAGATTGTCCAGTGCTGTTTGTAATCTTCCCTTGTCCTTGCCTTTGACTGCCAAGCCTTTCCTCACCACAAAGAGATCAAAGGTTTACTTCATCAGACACCTAAGATTATAGGAACACAGATTTCCAGCTAGAAGAGACCTCAGAGGTCACCCCTTAATTTTCCACATGGGGAAACTGATATCCAGAAATACTGCTTCCTGGACTTCTTTGGTTTTCTTACTGTAGTGACTGATTGATACTGGTGAAGTGACTGGCCCAGGGTCACCCAGCTAGTCAGTGTCTGAGGCCAGATTTGAACTCAGGAAAATGCATCTCCCTGACTCCAAGCCCAGGGTTCTGTGGACTGCACCACCCACATACCCCCTTCTCTCCCAATAGCAACAGTGAGAATCAATGTCTTTGCTTTGATCCATTTCCCATTTTCCAAAGTTGACATCTTGTTTAAACAGGTTGTGGTGGAGCCATTGCCATCACACACCAAATCTTCTCATTTTTATCTTTTCCCCTATTTTGCAATTGATCTTCACCTTTGCTCTAGTGCACCAATAATCTGACTGTGCAACCACAGCTGAAGTGACTGCCATGGGTAGCCCACTGTTTCCTCCTGGCTAAGATGAAGCCCTTTCACTTCAGTGGGGCTCCTTGGGGTTCTCCAGTCATGGCACCCTACAACTCTGTGCAGAAAGTACTCATGATGCAGAAACGAGGGGCTTCTCAGGAGTCTATAGGTCTTGTGCCTTCCTCCTTCTGAATCACGATCAACACATTCTGCCATCTTCCTGCACCTCCCTTCTTACTGATGTCGCCAAAACCACAGGGTTGGTCCTTTGACATCCCTTTCAGCTCTGTTCTATGCTTTAAAAAGAACTCTTGCACTGACCACCCCTTGGGGGAAACTGGGGGAACCATGCTTTCACTTAGGCATAACCTCTGTCTCCTGTTTCCACACACAGCAAGAATATCCACAGGGACGTAATTCCTCACCCCCAGTTGGTCACTGAGCAAAGACCTTATATTCAGCACACTGGCAATTAAACTGATGTTTGAGATGGGTCAAACCATGGGATTCTTAGGACCCTCTGTCACTCCATCACTACTGCTGTAAAAAGTAAAAGGGGTTTCAATCTGTGTCCATGAAGCATCTTAATTTTATAAATTGGAGTCCCTTTAGAGGTCATCCAATCTAGGCTCCTAATTTAGCATGTATGGAAACTGAATCTGAAACCCACGGAGGTTATATGACTTGTCCAAAATCATACAGGTAACAAGTGGCAAAGTTGGAATTGGAACCCATGTATTCTACTTCAAATTGAGCCCCTTTTCTCACTGAACCAAGAAGTGCCAGGTTAAAAAACCCCAGATGCTTGGACTGTTGAAGGAAAGTGAAAGGCAGCAGGGGAAGAGGAAAAAAAAAACAGTTAATGTGATGGTGCCACCCAAAATGCCAAGCAACTCTGAGCTGGGGTGGGGGCGGGGGAGTGTAAGATTGTAACAGCGACATATTTCTTACACTGAAAAGAAAAGCACATCCTGGATTAAATTAAGAAGAGAAAGGTTATAAGGAGTTTAACAGATTAAAATCGAGCTGTGATGATGCATACCTCTTATTTTCCTAGTCCTCACCCCGTACAACCAATAACCACTGGTACACTGGGCCTTAGAGAGTTTGCAGAAGCCTGGACTGTTGAGATAGGAGAATCCCACTGAAGGAGAAGCCACACTGTTCTCTTAATTAAGTAACATCCCTTCTTAATTGTCTGTTTATATAATTAGATAGACAGGTGATCAATGAGAGGGGTGGAGGGGAGAGAGAAGGGGGAGGGAGGGAGGGAACAAGGAAAAGAGGGAGGGAGGAAGAAAGGAAGGGAATGGGGCATTTTATCTTTTTATATGGTTAATGGCTTGATAAAGAAGTCAGAGTCCTAAATCTTCAGAAATTTCACTGATTCTCACCAATTCCTATATACATTGTTAATTGCATCAATGAAATAGCATATAGTCCAACAGAAATCAAATTGTGGCTATGAAGCTTTTTTTTCTGGGGATATTTCCAGGGGTGGGTGGGTAGGGAAGTAAACAGGCTCTTCCCATTATTAGTCATGAAAGTTCTGTATCTCAAAATTCCAGGGAGGCCTCGCCCTCCAATCTCTCCTGAAGCCAAAATACGAAGGAGGGGGCTTTCCAAGATTTCTGGAGGGAATTTTTACCCCAGATCCGGATTCTCCTCACCTGCTTAAGAAATCAGTACAATCATTTGGCTAGATGGACCAATCACAGAATAAAAACAATGGAAGCCAATGCTTGGTTTTTCCTTTTCAATTTAATCTAAGGCAGCAACATGGCCAAATAGAGTGACAGGGATCAAAAGATGTGGGTTCAAATTCTGCCTCTGCCTTTTGCTAGCCATGTGACCCTGGGCAAGTCAACTTACTTTTTGGTCTCTTGGAGCAATGGTCTTAAACCTAAATAGAAACAGGGGCCAACAATCCCTACATAAGGATAACCTAGTTTTAAAATATATTATTATATCTGTTTTATTGTACTTTATTTTGTTGAATATTTCTCAATTGCATCTTAATTACTGGGGCCCAAGGACCACGTGCCAGGCATCACTGCCTTGGGGTACTCCCTCAGTCACACCAATGAAGTCCCAGATGGGTCAGTGGTGGAGGGAATGCTGCAATCTACCACATCACAAACCAGGACACCCACACATCTTGGGTTCTTGGAGCCTCCCAAATAAAACATTAACCCCTTATTCTGTCTCTTAAGACCCTTGACCATCCATCACCAACCTCCCTCTGTAGCACTGTCTCCCATGAACTCTGGCTAAGCAAGACCGTCTGTTGTTCTCTCCCTGGATCTCTGCTCCCCCATGGTCCCCACGTGCCCCAGAACTCGCCATGAAACCACCCCTGCAGTGCCTGTGGAAAGCCCTCTATTCCTTCCAGAACAGCTCAAGCGCTGCTACCACCAGGACATCTTCCCTGATTTCCTGAGCTGGCCTGTCCTGGGGTTTGGGCCACACTTGGCACTGACCACTTTCTACCTTGGATCAGAGTGATTGATAGATTTTTTTTCCCATTCTTTCATTAGCTGTAAACACTTCAGCCATCTGTCAATACGTCTTTATTAAGTCCTAGACTATGTACCAGGCTCTTTGCTAAGCTCTAGAGACACAGAAGTGAGGAAACCCCTGCACTCCAGGAATGCCCAGTCTGAAGTGGAGACAAATGCTTTGGACAAGCCAGACACAGGCAGGGAAAATGAGAAACAATCCAGAAAGGGAAGGTGGAGGCCCAGGGGGTCTGGGAAAAGCCTCTTGTAGGAAGTGGGATCTCAGATGGGCTTTGAAGCAAGATGGGGGAACTAGAGCCACCAGGAAGAAGGGAGAGTGTTCCAGGCAGGGGAGCAGCCAGTGCCACACTCCCAGGGGGAAGATGGACCTGCTGTTGTGGCAGGAGTTCTAAATTCCCTCAAGCCTGAGTGGGGGGGCAGTCCTTGACAGCAGGTATCAGGTGGTGGTTGTTTGATTGGGGGGGTTGCCTTTCTTTGTGTCCTCAGAACTTAGCTTGGTGCCTTGTACATAGTAGGTACTTAATAAATGCTTGTCAACTGACTCTAGACTTTTTATAGCTGCTTACCCACTCAAAGTCTCAGTTCCCAAATTGGTGCAGCTCACTCAACTCTCTCCTGTCCCTAATTCGTTTTCCACACATCCGCTTAAGTGATTTTCCTAAAAAGCACTTCCTACCTGGGTCACTCCCCTGCTCAATAAGCTACAGTGGCTCCCTATTATCTCTTGGATCAACTCTACAAGCTCTTCTAAGATCATCCTTTGTCCCATTCTTGGTGGTATCAAGACACCAGGTTTAAGAACAAATAACAATAACAACAGTAATTTTAATAATCATAATAGCTGCATTTAAGCACTTTGTGTATGTTCTCTCGCTCCTTAAAACAAGCCTGGGATTCAGGTGCTATTGTTATCCTTATTTTGCAGATGAGAAAACTGAGATACATGGAGGTTGCATGACTTGCCCTGCTTTCCATAGCTAAGCAAGTGTCTGAGGCAGAATTTGAACTCTAGGCTCAACATTTTATCCAAGGAACCATCTAGCTGATTGCCTGTGACTCCCTCAGCCTGGGATGGCTTTCAGAATGTCTTTAGTATCCATGGGCTTGTTCCTCTCTGAATCATATATCTCCACAAGCTAAAGACGATAGTACCATAGTCAGGAACATCACGGCAAGGTGGCACTCAGTGGAGGTTAATGAGAATGCTTCTAAATAAATGGGAAGTAGAATAGCACTGGAGGCAAAGGCAGAATTTCATCTTCCAATTGCCATAGAGAATGCATTTTCTCTCAGATAGGAGGTCTTAAGATCACTTGGCCAAATGGAACCTCTTTCTACCTGGTGTTGACTCTGTGGGCCCAGGTGCCAAAGAGAGCAACTGCTCAGTACAGCTGATGCATGTGTGGCACAGGATGAACTCCAGAGCCAACCAGGACAATGCCCTAACCATGCCTTCCCATTAGAAAAGGCTCCCCAGGGGGCAGCTAGGTGGCACAGTGGATAGTTCAAATCCGGCCTCAGACACTTAACACTTACTAGCTGTGTGACCCTGGACAAGTCACTTAACCCCAACTGCCTCACCCCCCCCAAAAAAAGGAACCTAGAAAAGGCTCCCCCTCACTCACCAGAGAAGAGAGTTCTTTAAAGCGACAGCCCATCCAGCGCTGGGAGGCAGGCAGGCCAGGCTGCAACTGGAAACCCAAGTGAGCATTAATTATGGACGGAATGTGGGCAGGTAGTCCTACCATTGTAACCAAAGGAACCCAGCCACATTGCACAGACAGAGGAAAAATAACACTTTGTCCTGCCTTAGATACTTACCTGTGGGAGAGATTTAGAGATCTGGAGCTTTCTTTCATGTTTGCTAATAGTTTGTAATTCTTTTGAGAACCGATTGTTCTTTTGATTACTTATCTGTAGGATGTGGCTTTTTTGTCTTAGATATTTCTGTTGTCCTTATGTGTACACATATCTCAGATATCAAAACTTTATCTGCGAAATTTGATATAAGGCTTTTTTTCCTCACTTCCCCTCCTGCCAATGTAATGCCAAAAATCAGTCATGTGGTTCCCACAAATAACCTAAACAGCTCCTACTGAAATAAACGAAGACCTTCCCCCAAATTTTCTGAACAGCATAAATTGAGCACAGTCTCATATCAGCTTCTCATTTCATCTCATGGACAAAAGAGCAATGGATGCCCTGTCAACTGGTACTACAGTGGCTATTCTGCCTACTTAAACAGCTGAAAGACCAAGGTATAAAAAATAGACAACAACATGCCTGACTTACTTTTCTGTTCTTATCCTAGGATTTCAGGACACTTGCATTTTTAAATGGGAAGCCAAGGAACACCCAGTGTGCAAAAATACATAAAAGAGCTCGTCTGCTTGATCCACAGCTTAGGGAATCAACTTCTAAAAGATAACACCTCACACTAAAATATTACTTTCAGCTGGGGAACTCAAAGCTCAAATTAAGGTTTAACAACAACAAAACGTAAAAGCAAAATGGGGGCTCATAAACAGGGGAATGGCTAACCAGGCTGTGATACATTGCTATATGGGAATGTTATTATGAAAGAAGAAATTATCAAGAGTAGAAATTCAACAGTCAGGTAAGGTTGTAAGACTGATGATGTAAATCAAAATGAATACAACCAGGAGAAGAATATATACATTACAATAATACAAACAAAAACAACCCTGAAAACTTTTATAATGACCAATTTTAGTCCCAGAAAATAGAAGATGAAACACACTTCCCTACTTTCATTTGAAAGGTCATGGGGTACAGGTGTCAAATGCCATATGCAAATCAATGGAACACATTGGACAAAGGAGACCAAAAATATTGGTACTCAATAACCTAGTGTTTGATAAACCTGAAATCATCATTTAGTTAAGAAAGGACTCCCAATTTCATAAGAACTGCTAGAAAAACTGGAAAGCCGTCTGGCAGAAATTAGGTTTAGACTAATACCTTACACCACATCCCATACCTTCTACCATGTTTCACATTAATTTAAAATGGATACATGACCTAAATACTATCACACAAATTTTAAAACTTTAGGAGAAAAGTAGATAATAATCTTTCATAGCTATGGGTGAGAAATAAAATTTTAACAAAACAAGGGTGTCAGAAGCAATTGCAAAAAAAAAAGATAATTTTGATTATGTGAAATTCAAATTCATGCTTCTTTATGAATAAAATTAAGACATAAGATAAGAAGTGAGGACCAAAAAAAAAAGTTTTATATCAAATTTATCAAGTAAAGGCTTGATATAAGATATATCTATGCATACATATAGACAATAGAAATATCTAAGACAAAAAACAACAACACCCACAACAGAGAAGTAACCAAAAGAACACAAAGTTCTCAAAAGAATTGTAAATTATTGGGGGCAGTTAGGTGACACAGTGGATAAAGCACCGGCCCTGGATTCAGGAGGACCTGAGTTCAAATTTGGTCTCAGACATTTAACACTTACTAGCTGTGTGATCCTGGGCAAGTCATTTAACCTTCAATGCCCTGCAAATATATATATATGTGTGTGTGTGTGTGTGTGTGTGTGTGTGTGTGTGTGTGTGTGTGTGTGTGCGTGTATAAATTATAAAGAAACATACAAAAGAATGCTGCAAATCTCTAACAATAAGAGAAATGCACATTAAAACTACTCTGAGGTTTTAACTCATACCCAGCAAATTGGCAAAAATGACAAAATATTAAACTAGTCAGTGTTGTAGGAGATGTGGAAAGAAAGATACAGTAACATGCTGTTGCTAGAACTGTACATTTTTATCGTCATTCTGGAAAATAATTTAGAATTATACAAATAAAGTGGTTAAAATGTCCATAACCTTTGATTCAAAGAATCCATTGCTAGGCATATACCACAGGGAGATCATTGATAAAATGAAAGATATCCTGTATACCAAAAGCAGCACTTTGGGAACTGGAAACAAAGTGTATGCCCAGAGAGTGGGAAATGGGCCAATCAAATAGTAGTACATTAATATAATGGAATATTACTGCACTATACAAAATGACAAATATGATAATACAGAAAACCATGGAAAGCCATGAACTGATGTGAAGTGAACCAATTAAAAAAAACTACTATAACAATGTAATGGAAAGAACTAAAGTAATAATACAATCAGAAATTAATTTTGCAAAATTACAAGAAGCTTAGCCTCAAAGAAGAGATATCAGACCACAACACACACACACACACACACACACACACACACACACACACACACACACACACACACCACTACAAAAGTGAGAGGTCAACATATGTGGAACATTGCACAAAATGTCATAATTTTGTTCAGTATATTAATCAGATTTGCTGAATGTTTTCATATCTTTTGTTTTCCTTTTTTTCTTAAGGAAAAAAAAAACTTTATATAAGAGCTCTCTGGAAGGGAGAGGAGTGACCCTGATGAAAATCTAAGACAAAAGACATCAATACAAATCTATATTTATTTTTTAATGTCATGTACACTTTTGGACAGGACATTGGTGAGACAGTACATCAAAAAGGTTCAAGTAGGGGGGCAGCTAGGTGGTGCAGTAGATAAAGCACTGGGCCTGGATTCAGGAGGACCCGAGTTCAAATCCGGCCTCAGACACTTGACAATTACTAGCTGTGTGACCTTGGGCAAGTCACTTAACCCTCATTGCCCCACAAAAAAAAAAAAAAAAAAAAAAAGAGGTTCAAGTAGATCATGACCCTAGCAGCTTTTGAGTAAGGAGGATTGCTGTAAGCAGGCTGTCCTTGTTCCCACCCAGTAGCCATTTGTCCTGGGGATGGAAATTGCTGTTTCTGTTGTGGTGTTTTTCTTTTGTTATCATAGGTAAATGAATATTTGGAGAGGGATTTGACAAGGTGATTACTTTAGGAGCTTCAAAAGGTGGAAAAGGTCATTGAAGGTCCCTTCAGCCACTCAGAGACCCCTAGAGCTGGTAGCAACAGTGAAATCAGAAATCCAGAAAGAAATCAGAGTAGCTCTTCAGCAATCTGCTTGACCCCAGATAGTAGCAGCTTGCCCTGTGCAGCCAAGATTCGTATGCTACAAAGAACAAGCCCAGACAAGCTGCCCACCCAACAGAGACATCATGTCCTGTAAGGAAACCAGGAAGCAACTTGCCCATTGATGATGCCACACCCTGAAATGATTATGCAGGGATCCCTCAAATGGGAAAGGACTCCTGAGGATAGGAATCATGAGAGACTCCTTGGCCACACGTGCTTCGAGTTTGAGCCCACTTTCCCCAAGTACTTCTTGTGAGTGCAGGAGGGAGAGGACACCCTGGATTGGGAGAATAAGGGATATTCTGTGCCAAGAACTGCAATCTTGTAGCCACTCTCTTCATGGGTGACCTCCCCTCTCAGTTTGAGGGGATGCTTTTGGTTCTTGTGTTTTCTGTGCCTTTTGTAAAAACTAATTGATGTCAACTGGCTGATTGAGGACAAGACAAGCTGAATAGGGGGTCCTGTGGGACAGTGCTAGAAACTGCAGCCTTAAAGGTTCCTTACTGGTGATAGAAGCCTGAGGGAAGCCTTAGTCCATTACCCTCTGGGACCTGGTTTGACAATAGGGGTGAGAGTTGGGGACATAGTCCCACAGGGAATCCTACCCACAGGTACCCTATACCTATGCTTTACTGAACTCTTTTCCTTTGTTACAAGAAAGAATCGGATGCAGTGCAAGATACAGAGCTATATCATGGTGGAATGATAAAAAGCATCCATAATCCTTGGTACAAAATTCATGTTACTATTCCTAGATTTTCCCTTAAGGAGAACATCTCTACTTATGTTATTCAGAAGCAATTCAGCCAAAGGTTATGTCTTAGATCATGGATTCAGAAAATGATCACATGATCCTTGCTATTTATCCAGCCCTATCTAACCTTTCCTGACTTTCAGCCTCCAATCTCCAACTGACAATTAAACGTCTTGAACTGGATGTTCTGTTTGTTGTGGTTGAGTCATTTCAGATGTGTCCAACTCTCCCTTACCCCATTTGGGATTTTCTTGGCAGAGATACTGGAGTAGTTTGTTATTTCCTTCTCCAGCTCATTTTACAGATGAGGAAACTGAGGTAAACAGGGTGAAGTGACATGTCTAGAGTCAAACAGCTAATAAGTGTCTGAGGCTGGATATGAACTCAGTTCTACCTGACTCCAAACTTACCTAGAGCTCTATCCACTGAGCCACCTAGACACCCAGGATATCCTGTAGGCATCTTAAGCTGAACATGTCCAGAGCTTAATTCATTATCTTTCCCCTTCTTCTAATTTCCCTATTACCACTGGAGCAGCACCCTCTTCCCCATCTGCCAGGCCGACAACCTAGAACCTGGACAACATCCCAGATGTCTCACTCTCTCTCAATCTCCCAGGTCTATTGCTCAGGTCTGTTGGTCTTGTCTCTTCTGACACTGCCCCCGACCCTGGTGCAGCCCCACATCCCCTCCTACCTCAACTATTGCGATAGCTGCTAGTGGGTCTCCTCACCACAATCTCCCCTCCATTCATCTGCCAAAGTGATATTTACAAAGCACAGATCCAGCCATGTCGCCCCTTTACTCAGTCAACTCCAGGGGCTCCAGGGTCAGAACATTTGTGGCATTCGGAGCCCTTCCTAAGCTGCCCCTTCTGACCTTTGCAGTCTCCTCACACCTCACCACCGATCCCTGTACTCTCTGATCCAGTGACCTCGGCCTCCTTGCTTTTCCTGCCTGTGTCCAGGCATACCTTCTGGCCGGCTCCCCGTGCCTGGGATGCTCCCACTCCTCCTCTTGCCTCCTGGATCCCTTTAAGTCTCTGCTAAAATCCCAACTTCTACAAGGCCTTTCCCAACCTCCTTTATTTGTGGTGACTTCCCTCTCCAGATTATTTCCAATTTCTCCTGCCCACAGCTTGTTTGGACATGGTGGTATGCATGTTGTCTCCCCTACTAGCTAGGGGCTCCTTTGACGACCAGCCCTTGGCCCAGTGCCTGGCACGTAAAAGGTGACTGACCCTGAACAAATCATTCAACCTCTCTGCCTCAGTGTCTTCATCTACAAACTGGGAGTCACAGGAGAACTACCTCACAGACCAGTTGTGAGGAGAGAATGAGATGAGTCTCACGAAGGACTTTGCAAATGTTTGCCAGGACAGGCTGAAGCCTGTCTCTTTCGTACAACCTTCCCGACAACCTTGGCTTGAAGACCCCCAGTAAGAAGGAACCCCGGCCGAGGCACACCCACTGTCCAGTGTTCCATGATATGGCCAAAATGAGACTCGATCTGAGCCTGACTCATCCTCCCCGCTCTTCTGCTCATCCTTCTCCCCCCATCTCGCCCCTCTTCATTCTGCCACTTACCGTCTGTGGGACCCTGGCTCCGTCGATGAATTTCTCTGAACCTTCTTCTGCAGCTGACTCGGGAGACAAATGGGAGACCATACTGGATGGGGGAGTTACTTAGAAAGTAGAGGCTGGTCAGCTGTGGGTCACTGTGCTTATCATCAACTAAACACGCAGGTGGTGCGCCTGGAAGGGTGAGAAGCAGCTTTCCCACCCCTCCACATTCCATCAGCTGCTTTGGGATAATCCCAATGGTCACGTACACATCGCTTTAAAGGGAGCAAAGCACTTCCCAGGCAAGCTAACCTCGTTACAATAACGGAGCCTCACCAGGACTCTGAGAGATCTGCTTTGCAGCTATCATCATCCCCATACTGCAGAGGAAGAAACTAAGGTTCCGAGATTTCCCACCAAGGCTCGAGGTGAACGGAAGTCCTTCCCGACTCCAACCCTAGAGCTTCATCCATTGGGCTTGGCTGCCCTCCAGGGCCTGAAGAGCTGCATGAGACACTCATTCATTGGGGTTTTGAGGCCACTTTAAGAGCCCTGCCCCCCAACATGCGGCGAGCCCTGGGGCTGGACGTCATCACTAACACCTGAGAGTATCAGCTGACAAGCATGAGGAGGATTGGTTGACAGTTCTCTGAAAGGAAGATGCCCAGCTATGCATGGGAGAGACGGGAGGGGGAGGAAAGGGAACAGGTGCCTGGGCTTCTGGGAAACAGGCCACAAGAACCACGTAGGCTCTCGTTGCCCATCCCTCTGATCAGTCAAACCTGGCTGCCTCACCCTGGGGGAGTCACTGATGCTTCCATCCCCTCCCAGCTCTGAGTGATACCAGAGAGGCAGACTTGGGGAGAAGCGGGGGTTGCTGTCTAAGAAACACCGAAACTACGAGGCAGAAAAGCCACCGACCAGCTGTGGGCATGGGCTGAGGTGTGAGGACAAGTCTTTGGGAAGGTAGGCCCTGCCCCCACCCCCATCTCCAAACCATCAGTTGCATTTGTGAATCTAGGAGTAAAATGGCAAAAATCTTCAATGTGGCCTTTTGTAGCTCAAGGAGGGGAAAATGTTTTTTAAATTCACCAGACTCGGGGCAGCTAGATGGCACAGTGGATAGAGCACCGGCCCTGGAGTCAGGAGTACCTGAGTTCAAATCCGGCCTCAGACACTTAACACTTACTAGCTGTGTGACCCTGGGCAAGTCACTTAACCCCAATTGCCTCACAAAAAAAAAAAAAAAAAAAAACCACCAGACTCAAGAAGCCTGCCCCCCGGGGAGCCCAGCGGGGACAAGCATCTCAGGAGGGCAAAGGGAGCAGCCCTCCTGGCTACTGTAAGTCAAGAGCTCATCCAGCCCAGGGCCGGACAGCCCAGAAAACGTGGCTTTTAAATGCATAATGTAACATACCTGGGATTACAAAGGAAAAATTTTCCTTGGGATAATAGTTAGCGAAACAAATATTATTTTTAAGACAGGCTGAGTAAGAACTTCTAGGGCCCGCGCTCTCTTCACAGGCCTAGAGAGAGGCTGGGACTGACTTGCCCACCGTCTCACAGGTTTGCATTCTTAGGGAAGTGTGACTGCGCTTAGGGCCAAAGCAAAATTGGTCGGAGCAGGAAAAATCTGCATTTTTCTCCCACTTGACCCCCGACAGGACATGAAAAACGACCCTGTTCCCTAAGACCCAGCTTCCCCCTCCCTGCACTCCCACTTTGCTTCAGGGGCTGTCGGCAGTGACTCCTGTGGGTCGCGGAGCCCTGGATGGGCAGCACCTTGGTGCCGCTCAGGATCTCAGAGCCTCACCCGCCTCTTTCATTTAGAGCCAAATCTCGGACAGCCTCCCTGCCTCACGCCCTCTCTGAGCTCCTCAGCGTCCCGGAGGCTGAGAGGGGGAAGGGACCCGGCGCTATCCAGCCCAACCTGTATTTTCACCTTGGGCAATTTTGGGGAAAATCGCCCAGTTCTCTGGGCTCCCTTCTCTCCCCCTCCTCAGTGACTGCAGAAGCCACCCAGAGTCCCCTTGGCTCCTCACAAGGAGCGTTTAATGTGACAATCTGCGCAAAGCAAAGGGAACGCGTTTTTCTAACATAATTGAGGAATGATATATCCCCAGGGCATCCCAGTTATTTCTGTCTTTCCAAGGTGAGAAGTTTTATTTTCTCCCTAAAACCTGGTTTCCTTGGCTGGCCACACCAGCCTTCACCCTGGCACTGCACTGTTCACCTTCCTCAGGGAAATCATTCCCAAGGATGGACCCATCCCTGGCAGTGGGTGACAGCAGGGATAGTTTGCACCAGGAGAGGTCAGGAGAAGCTGGAGGTGAGAAGGCAGCAGGAGGAGTGAGGAGGAATGGAGAGTGAGGGGTCAGAGACACTGAGGAAGATGCAGGCTAAAGAAATGGCCCGGTAGCCCCATCCCTCCCACCTCAGCGGAGCCCACGCCCCAGATTCAGCAGGGGCCTGGCTGTCACCAGACATCCGGCGGTCCCCTCCTCAGGACCCCTAGCCCTGGACAACGCCTGAGCAAGGATACAGCCAAGCTTGGCCAGAAGCCCCCTAAGTGTCCGGCTGTGTGGGGAAGGGGGTGGTACCTTGAATTGTTTACATCATTTTGCAGTTTTTATGGTAAAGGAAAAAGACACCTTGAGTCATTGCTGTTAAAATCTATAGAGATTAACTAGTTGTGTGACCTGGGCAAGTCACATTGCCCCGTGCAAAAACAAAAACAAAAACAAAAACAAATCTATAGAGAGACTTAGTCATTATCATTCTAAGGAATCCAGGCTCTCTCTTAGAGATGAACAAGGAAGGAGATAGCTGTTACCTTTGACGTTGCTGGCACAGGCCAACTCTACATGGCAAGCTCTTTGAAAGCAGGCTTTATTTTGTTTCTGCCTTAGCATCCAGGTCTCTACCAGGTTGTCCTTGGTGTTTATTGAGTGGGATGGGATGGGATTGGGCCAGGGTCATCATTACCGGCCCTGGGCTGGATGAGGCCAAAGAAAGTCACTTGATCCTGCAGCCCACATCCCTTAACTTCTTGCCTAAAGAAAAAAAAATGGTCCTTGTGCCCAGGTACTGGCACCTTCCACAGAGCAAAGCAAGAGAAAGAACTGTCTGGGAGCTCTGAGGGGCACGCCCTGGCAATCATGCCCATTATATTAAATGGGCCCCAAAGCAATCCTTCGCAAGAACTTTCCCTTGTCAGAAGAGCCGCATTAAGTGGGGAGAGAACATTCTTCTCAAACCCAAACCACAGCTGTTGCATCATGGGTACAGAAGGAGAGAGATGGCCAAGTATCAAGGCTGGGCTTTAGGGGCGGCCCTTGGTCTCAGTTTTCCAATCCCAAGTCACCTTGGTGAAAGCTTTAAGTTCATGATCACTTTTGACCTTTCTTTCAAAAGCAGTTTGTGCCTCCTGACCTCCTGATAGTTCAATGCACTTTTACGTAGCTCATGGTCTTTTCCCTCCCCTCCCCCACCCACTTTTTAAGGTTTTGTGGCCTTTGTGGTCATGTGACCACAGGCAAGGTGACCAACGTCTCTGGCCTCAGATTCCTCTTCTGTGAAATGGGGCCAATGACAGCCCCACATGTCATAGACCTGTCCTCAGGCTCGAGTGAGCTAAAGCGTGGAACACCCCAGGCACGACGTACATGCCCATGAGTATCCCGAGGACCTTTCTGTACCTGCTCCCAGTAGGGCAGGTGAGCTACAGCATCAGAGACATTTCTTCTCTATCTCCTGCTTCACAGGCTCCTACCTGGGTCCCCTGCATTCCTTGAGTGGCTCCCCAGAAGTGTGGTCACTGGGAAGGATGACAGATGGCTGAGCAGCTGCTCCAAAGCTAACAGGGTCCTGCTTCCTCCAGCTGAGCCAAGGACCTCCTCTGAGGGCCTGAAAGTCTGGGCAGCCATCTGGGACTGGGATCTGGTGCGGCACGAACAGTCCTACTGTTGAAGGTTCCTTTCCTGGGAGCTTTTGGGGAGGGTGAGCCTGTTGTTTTAGGAGCCATAACTAGGGAGGGGAAGTAAGAGCTTTACTTCAGGGCGCTAAGCATTAGAGGGTGGTGCCAGCACTTGAACTCCTTCAGCAGTGTACCAACAACTAGCTTAGTACCAAGTTAGCGAGAATACTAAGTTAAAATAGAAAACTACTCGATTATGCCCTTCCCTACCTTCCCCACAACAGAACCACTTGAGTGAATCCCAAGGTCACCTTCTCAACTAAGTTTTTCTTTAAAATTGGATCAGTGTGTGTGTGTGTGTGTGTGTGTGTGTGTGTGTGTGTGTGCGCGCGCGCGCGTGTGCACGTGTGAGAGAGAGAGAGAGAGAGAGAGAGAGAGAGAGAGAGATTGATTGATTGATTGATTACTATTTACCCCAGGCACAAAAGCTGCTCACTGGGGCTCCACTATAGTGATGCTCTCCTCCCCATAATCTGTACACCTCAGACACAACCCATCATGTCCCAAATGGTCCTTCAATGTCTCATCAGAGCCCTTCCCAAAAAGAAGCTCTACGCAGGAAGCATCCACAGTTACAAAGCTGAGACTTATTTGAACATCATCTCTCAGCATTTCCTGGTCAACTGATACCAACACCCAACAGTATCTTTGTAATAATGACCCAGGGCAGATGGAGGAAAGTGTCCCTGAGACAGTGTCCCACTGTCATCTGCAGGCTGCCCCTCCTTCAGCTGTTAAGCACTGACTCCTGTCTTCTGACAACAGTCCAGAGAGTGTCCCCCTGAATCGGGCTCTTCCAGCTACTCCCAGACTGTCTTCAGTAGCTCTTGGTCAATAAAAATTTGTTAAGATGACTTTGATTACATTAAATTAAAAAGGGGTTGTACAAATGGAAGCAATGCAGTCAAAATTAGAAGGAAGGCAGAAAGCTGGGAATCAATTTTTACAGGGTTTCTGATAAAGACCTCGTTTCTAAAATATATAGGGAACTAAATCAAACTTATAAGAATGCACATCATTCTCCAGTTGAGAAATGGTCAAAGGATAGGAACAGGCATTTTTCAGATGAGGAAATCAAAGCTATCTATTGCCATATGAAAAAATGCTCTAAATCACTCTTGATTAGAGAAATGCAAATTAAAACAACTCTGAGGTACCACCTCACACCTATCAGATTGGCTTATATGACAAAAAAGGAAAATAATAAATGTTGGAAAAGCTATGGAAAAATTGGAACACTAATGCATTGTTATTTGACTCTTTTTTTGCGGGGCAATGAGGGTCAAGTGACTTGCCCAGGATCACACAGCTAGTGTCAAGTGTCTGAGTCCAGATTTGAACTCAGTTCCTCCTGAATCCAAGGCCAGTGCTTTATCACTGTACCACCTAGCTGCCCCCTACACTAATGCATTTTTGGTGGAGTTGTGAACTGATCCAACCATTCTGGAGAACAATTTAGAACTATGCCCAAAGGGCTATGGGACTGTTCATACCTTTTGACCCAGTAATACCACTACTAGGTCTGTATCCCAAAGAGATCCTAGAAGAGGTAAAAGGACCCACATGTACAAAAATATTTATAGCAGCTCTCTTTGTGGTGGCAAAGAATTGGAAATCAAGGGAATGTCCATCAATTGGGGAATGGCTGAACAAGTTGTGGTATATGAATAAAATGGAATACTATTGTGCTGTAAGAAATGATGAGCAGGCAGATTTCAGAAAAACCTGGAAAGACTTAAGTGGACTGATGCTGAGTGAGAGGAGCAGAACCAGGAGAACATTGTACACAGTAACAACATTGTGTGATGATCAACTGTGATAGACTTGGCTCCTCTCAGCAATGCAATGATCCAAAACAATTACAGGGAACTCATGATAAAAAATGTTCTCCACATCCAGAAAAAAACTGTGGATTATGAATGCAGATTGAACCATGCTGTTTCTACTTTGGGGCTGGTTTTTTCCCTTCTTTTTTGAGGTTTTTCCCTTGTACTCTGATTCTTCTTTCACAAGATGACTAATGCAGAAAAATGTTTAATGGGATTGTACACATATAACCTATATCCGATTGCTTTCCATCTTTGGGAGGGGGGAGGGAAGGAAGAGTGGGAGAAAAATTCTGGAACTAAAAATCCTATGAAAACAAATTTTGAAAACTATCCTTACATGTAACTGGAAAATAATAAAACACTTTTATTAAGAAAAAAAGTTTTGTTAAGCACTTACTATGTACCAGGTACTATTCTAAGAATTGGGGATAGATATTTTAAAAAAATCAAAAAGACAAAAATTGACCCTTAGAAGACTTAGAGGCAAAAAAATTTAAAAAATAAAATAAAATAAAGGGGCAGCTAGGTGGCGCAGTGGATAGAGCACTGGGCCTGGATTCAGGAGGACCTGAGTTCAAATTAGGCCTCAGACACTTAACAATTACTAGCTGTGTGACCCTGGACAAGTCACTTAACCCCAACTGCCTCACCCAAAAAAAAAGAAGAAGAAAAAGACTTAGAGGCCAGTATTTCTTGACCAGGCAGATGGCAGGCATCATCTGACTGAGACTGGACGGAGGGACTGTTTCAGTATCGCTTGGAAATAGCTTTTTAAATTTATTTTTAAATGTAAGATCAGGTTTGTTTGGGCAACAAAGTGGTAAAATGATGTTTAGAGAGCCAGGCCTGAGTTCAAATCCAGCCTCAAACACGTACGAGGTGTGTGACCCTGAGCTAGTCACTTCCCCCTGTTTGCCTTACTCCCCTCCTCTGTAAGATGAGTTGGAGAAGGAACGGGCAAATCACTCCAGCATCTTTGCCAGGAAAACACCAAAGAGCATCACGGACATGTCTGAACAACAAAAGGTTTGTTCAAAGTCTCTGAAGACCTTAGATGTGGTATCCTGTGCTGGGCTGGCCTCAGGCCCATTCTCTATTCATTTAGGTTCAATATCAGAACAAAACAAGACACTCACAAGTCATTCAATGGTGGACAAAAGGAGATTGACTTAGCTGGAGCTTGAGAAGGATGTTTGCAGGGCTAAGCATTGATGAGCCCTTCAGTGACTCAGTCAGCAAACCTCCCTGGCCCATCATGACCCACTAACCAAGCATCAGAGTGGTCCCTGGGCTTGCTTTGTGTTCAGGCAGGAGGGAGTGATATCAGCAGCCTTTGAAGGTTCACCTTTAGTCCTCTGATCCAATCAAGACCCAAGGATAGTGTCAATGTCTTTTTTTTTTTTGGCAGGGCAATGGGGGTTAAGTGACTTGCCCAGGGTCACACAGCTAGTAAGTATCAAGCATCTGAGGCTGAATTTGAACTCGGGTACCCCTGAATCCAGGGCTGGTGCTTTATCCACTGTGCCACCTAGACGCCCCATGTCAATATCTTTTAAGGAAAAGTTAGTCTATGGTCATAGGTGGCAGTACCAATAAACTTCCCCAGTGTGGCCATGGTATGTCAGTGAATATTGTTTTCAAGTAGGATCTCCTGGGGAAGGGGCAGTACTGGGGGAGGGGGTCATCAATACAATAATTCTAGGGTCCAGCATGGGAAGGAGCTAAAGGAACCCAAAAGTGGTGCTTTCTAGAACAGAGAACAAGAGACAGATTTTCTTTTTCAATATACTTGGTAAATTTATTTCATTTGAATTTGGCTGTTTCCATGGCAACTTGTCTCCTGGCCATAGACAGGTTTGGTTTTTTTTAGTCCTAGCCTTTAATGTAACCAGGATGCAAACCCCAAGTTTATCTGTGTGTGATAACATGGACACAAGAAAACAAGGATTAATTGGAGGCAGCTGGAGTGAATCTGAAGTCAGAGGGTGTGAATTCAAACCCCACCTAGGATGCTCAGGGTCTGTGTCACCTTGGGCTAATCATTGAACGTCCATGACCCTCAGTTTCCTCATCTGTAAAATGAGGGGGTTTGACTAGATGGCTTTTGGAAGCCCCTTTGAGCTCCACATCTGGGATCCTGAAGATGATGAAGGAAAACTATGATAATGAATTCTAATGAAGCAGATGATGTTAAGGTGGGTGACACTTCCCTTTGGCTGTGGGTGACTTAAAGGGGGAGAAAATGAGATTTACATTCTCTGCTCAGCATATGTGCCAAGGAGCCCAGCCATCCATGACGATAAAAACAATAAGCTCATGTTTACCTCCGGTTTATAGTGTGGCAGGCAACACTCCCATAAACATGATTGCATTAGGTCCCAGTAATTACTCATCAGGTACACAATATAATCATTGTGAGCAGCATAGTGCAGAGGGGAGAGCTGGGGCCCCTCACAGCTGGGGGGCTTGTTCAGGGCCAAAGAACTGGGAAGGAAATGGAACCTAGAGTTCTTTTTGGAACATGATGCTAGACACACACACATATTTACCCATATCCACATTCATGCCCCATGTACACACATGTAAACATACACACACTCACAGCCCACATATGCACACTCCTACATACATACTCACAAATACACACATACATTCAACATATACACAAACACCAAAACATACACACACACCAATAATTTCTTTTAAACCTAATTCTATTCTAATAGATAAATGGCCAAAGGATAGGAGTAGTTTTCAAAGGAAAAATACAAATTATCAGCAACCAAATAGAAGCAAAATTCTCCAAATTTGTACCAAAGTACAAATAAGCAAAATACAAATCAAAGCACTTCTGAGTTTTAACATCCCAACCTCCAAGCTGGCAACGATGAGTATGATAAAGATAAATAAAGTAGCTAATGTTTATTATAATAGTTAAGGTTTACAAGGTGCTTTATAAACTTCCTTTCATTTGACCTTAGTAACAACACTGAGAATAAGGGGCTTTTATTCTTACAGATGAGGAGACTGAGAGGTTGGGTGATTGCCCAAGGTCCCACAGTGAGGATGTGCCTGAGGCAGGACATGACCCAGGTATGCCCTTCCCTGAGCCAGCTCTTTTCCCACCATCCCCTGCTGGCCCTCTGAACGATAAGATGATTTGAGACAAAAACAATCAATACTGCAGTCAATACCACTGGTGGAACAGTGAACCATTTTGAAAAACAATTTGAAAATGTTAGAAAAATGCTGGCTCATGATAGTTGGCCAGCATTTATTAAGTGCTTGCTGTGTGCATGGGGGGACAGCCCATAAAGCATGGAGACAGAATGCCAGGCGAGACCAACAGCCAGAGAGCCAGTCAGGGCAGACCCAGAACTAGAACTCAGCTCCTGGAGCTTCCTTCCCTGCTTTCCCCATGCCCTTCTCATGCACCCTGACTGCCCGCTCCAAGCCTCCTCCATGGCTCAAAGCCCACACTAGAATGCTGGCTGGATTGAACCCCATTGTCTGGAACTAGTCTTAGTACTTTTTGCCCCACAAAGCCAACGGGTCCTTGGGGGATTGGGCCCAGGACGGAGGCCTTGTTCTCTGACCAATTCTTCCAACTGGCCCCAGTGACCTCCATGAGCTCCCCAACCCAGAGCTGAGCAGAGCAGAGATTCTAGTCAAACACAGAAATCCTTATTCTCGTTGCAAGCCTGCAGGGATGCCATCTCTTGGGACCTTCATTGGAAGTCTTGTTGGGGCCAAATTTAATATGGGGGAGTTAATTGGGTGGCTCGCCACAATATCGGGGTCCTGAAAATAATGAGGGCCCTCTAGGCCCAAAGCTCTCTCCCTTCCAAACTGCCTTTTTAGATCTTTCTCCGAGGCCAATAAGAAAGGAGCCTCACAGCCTCTTTTCCACAAACGAATCAGACTTTATTAATGGGAATAAAATACACAGCAAAGGTGAAATTAATAAAGTCAAAGACAAGGGAATAGGGAAAAAGAAAAATGGATAATCCCCCTAAATCTAACCTAAGTCTATACAATCCCCCAACTAGCTTCTAGTTCAGCTAATTCAAAAGAGCTGGGCTCATTTGTTAACTCACCACCTGGGGTCCATAGCTTCAATGGGAAACCGCTATGCAGCCAGAGCCTACAGGACAAACTGCCAAGAAAAAGTCTCTTCCCCATCCGCTCCTGCAACTCACACAACCAGAAAGAAAGTGCGCTCCCCTCAGCAAGCGCTTACGCTCCCTCCCCCAAAAGGGGAGGTCCTTCAAACTCGATTGGAGAGTGGTTTCTCCTGCTGACATCAGCAGCACACATCACTCAGGAGAGGACAGGTGTGGCCCATCCCAATCATTCTGCCAAATTCCATCATTTTACCACAGTTTGCTAGAACTACGTAAACAGGGAGAGCCCTGCAAAATGTGGCCCCAGCTCTTGCCACCAATTATTTCCTGAGGCCAGTCCCTCCAGAGACAATATGGAGTCGTGTGGTCAGTGAGCAAGGACAGGACTCTGAAGCGAATGTGCCAAAGATCCTGAATAGCTGAGGCATCTCTGTGACCCAAACCAGGCACAAAGAAGAGGAGACAGTGAGGAGGGAGAGAGAGCTCTGCAAATCTCTTTATTCCCTCAAGCAGGTGAAGGGGGGGAGAATCTGACAACACAGAAATCAGTGGGCCTGCTTTGGCCAAGGAAGGGAACCAGGAGCCCCCTGCCGAGCCTGCGGCATCTAAAATACCCCGGGGAGGGGGGAGGGGGAAGGGCTGGTTCCCGGAAGTCAGAAAAGGGAAACCAAGGCACTCTTTTCCAGAGAATCAAGTGAATACATGAGGTCCCCAGACATGGTTCTCAGAAAGATCTAGCAAACCCACTAATTCCAGCTGAGTGAGGGAGGAGCAGCCACGGGAGAGTTCATTATAATGAGGAAATACTTTACATCCCTTCAGTTTTATGATTTTCCATTATGAGAAGCAGTGTCCAATAGCTAGTGCTTGGTCAGAGTCTGGCCTTAGAGTTAAGAAGGCCAGAGCTGGACCCAAGGTGCCCAAGACCCAGGGCAAATCAGTGAACTTTCCCTTGTTCCCAGGTAATATTCTAAAGACTAGGAGGTGGGGAATGGTTAAAGATCTACACCGATCGAGGGACATCACAGGTCTGCACCCCTTTACCATCCTGACCCCCGGGAGAAAAAAGAATTCAGTTACAGAAATAAGTCAAATTCGGTTAACAGGTGAATTGACGCAAAGAGATCCCTGGACATTTGATTTAGGGAATAAATAATCATTTATAATTAACTTATGAACAATATTGATGCAGCCAAAGTTCTTGGAACCCAGTTCTCTTAAGCAGGTTAAATATGTGCACGTCTAACCTTTTCCTGTGTGTCATTTCCTTGGTTTGCACCTCCCCCAGAGGGGAAGCTGTCTTTGCCCTGGTAAAGGTGCTCACTTACCTTCTAGGAGCCAGGACCCCCTTCCTTCTCCAGAGGCACTTACTTAAGAGGGTGGTTGTTTCTGAATGAGTAGACTACCAACCAGTGAAGTTTTACTGAACTCTGCTGTTCCAAGCTCTATCCACACAAGGTGTGGCTGGCATTTTCCATCCTTTTCCTTGAAGGACAGGCATGTAGCAGAGGGATTGGCTTGGCCTTCTGGACTTCAGGGTAGAAGTTACAAAGAGGCCCATTCAGGCTCAATGTCAGCTATCTGAAAGGGAGATGGGTTGCTTGGGGAGGGGGTAGGTTTCCTGTCACCATAGACAAGGAAACAGAAGCCAGGCAGACATCAGTGAGATTTGGTTTAGGGGAGAGTCTTGTTCAAGTGAGGAAGGCCAGACTGCTCCTAGCACTAGCCAAGCTCTCCCTATAGAGGTTTTGAGATTCACAAAGAACTCTTAGAGGTATTATCTCCTTGGAGTAGGTAGCTGCCTACAAGGTCCCTCCCCCGTCTGAAATCCTGTGATTCTGTGGTAGGCTTTGCTTAAGTTAATATTTAAGTCACTTTGCTTTCCCTTATCACCCAACACTTGACAGAAAATAGATGAGTTCTAGAAAGCCTATTAAGGGGTAAGGGGGAAGCTGGCCAAAGAGTAAAGGGAAGAAGAAAGGAAAAACAAAGAAAGAAGAGAAGTCTCAAATGATCTTAAAGGGGGAGAATCCATCAGCAAACACTAAGAAGTCTCTCTGAAGATATCTGTGGGACAAGAGCAAAGGCCTCAAAGGCCCCAGAGATCAGAGGGCATGGACTGAGGCCAATTCTTCAGCACTGTCCACAGATTTCACCGAGGCAAAGGCTTCTGGGAAATGCTCTGCTCTCCCAACCACAGAACTGTTTCTTTGGACAATCCCAATAACCAGGTGACCAGCATTAAGACACACACACACACAACTCCCAAGCAGCCCCACTGCCCTAAGAGCAAAGGGACACACTGCACCATCATGAGGGGATGTTAGACTGAAGGGTGAGAGGAGCCTTCTGCCCTGGGGTCCAGGGCCAGCCCGCAGTTATTCAGTGACACTCCCTCCTAGCCCAGCGCCTCTCCTTCTGTGACACAGACAGCCAGTGGTTTAAATGCAGAATGTCCATGCTCAGAGTCATTGCCTTTTGTGCCCTGTGAAAGGCTCTTTCAGTGTTTAACATGTTGGACTTCTCAGATCTCATGGTGAGGCCACCCCGGCCAGTCAGTCAATAAACACTGACTAAGCACCTGCTGTGTGCCATGTGCCAAGCCCTGGGGATGCCCAAAGAGGCCAAAGACAGCCCCTGCCCTGAAGGATCTCACAAGCTAATGTAGGAGACAATAAATGAATGAATAGGTCCAAACAAGCCATGCACGGGCTGAATGGAAAATAATGGGCAGAGCGAAGGCACCGGAATGGAGGGCAGCTGGGGAGGTCTCCCTGCAGAAGGCAGAATGTGACCTGGAGTTTGGAGCAAGCCAGAGAGGCCAGGGGGCAGAGGTGAGGAGGGGCAGGGGCGGAGGGCAGGAGGAAAGTTATAAGAAGACTGGAAATCATGTACAAGAAGACCAAGAACAAAAAGGATGATACGAGCAAAGGAGAGGAGAAAGTGGAGAGAAGAGGGAAGAGGGAGGGTGGAGGGGGAGGGGGAGGGGGGGAGGGAATGTTTTCCTGCTTCCTTCCATTTTTATATTTTGTACATCTAAGCTGTGCGCATGCTATATGAGCTATGCATGTCCCCATGGGTGTCTAAAATTAAGCTCCAGGTAGGAATGAATAGGTTTCCCTGAAATCTGACTCACTTTCTCCAAGGGAGGCTATGATCCCTGGCTGAAGGGGATCAGGAGAAGGACCCTAGCTCTTTTTGCCAGTCTTCAAGAGTTACCCGATAGAATTGGATGTCATTCTAAATATCGATGGTCTAAGGATACAAGTTCAGAATCAAAGTCATTTCTCTGGTCAGTCTTACCTTTAGCTTAAGGGGGAAGATAGTTCCAAGCTTGTGCCACCAAATTGGCTCCTCACCAAATACTGGTTACCCTAAAGATCATAGCACACATTGAAGAGCAAAGAAACCCATTTATCCAAGCAACCCGAAATTAGCAAAGTTCTACCGAAAATACAAGATTGAATGGCCTATCCATCTAGGAACAAAATATCTTACTTAAAACCAAGAGAGAGACATCAGTCTCACCTAAGGGGAAAATGTCTGTCTGTCTCTGTCTTTGTCTCTGTCTTCACATAAAACAGATGCCAACCCATTTTCGATGCTTGCTTTCTGCACACTGAATAGATACCGATAGTTTGAGGCTCATTACAACATTCCCAAAATGGATGTAAATCATTTCGTGCATGAATGAAAAGGGTTTCTTTTTCTTTTTATTTATTTAATTCATAATTTGTGGGATAAAACAAGTATTTCCATAACTTAGTAGAATTTTTAAAATGCACACAAAGCTGCATGTCTACTATGTATAACTTGCTATTCCTTTTAAAGGTACCATGTAAATTTCTTTTTCCCCCTTTCTTTCCTCATTTTTCCCTCTCTCCCCCATCCACCTAGAGACACATTAGATTCGGACATCTTAAATCTTCTATATCTACCATGTGGGGAAAATGTAAGGAGGTGGGGAACGTCCCAAGGTTGTTAACCCCTCCCCTGATGCCCCTGACCTTAGGGGAGGAGTTGGGAAAGTCTACCACAGATGGGGTAGGTGTCAATGAGTAGCAATCTCCACTTCCGGAGGAGGTGTCTCCATCAGATTCACTCTTAGATTCACTTCTAGAGATTGCCCAATAAAATAGAAAGGCTCCAATCTGCCCCAGGGTCGGGGGAGGCACATACATTGAAGCTCCAAAGGATTAGGGGCTGTGATGCAGACCCTTAAAGGCTTAGAAAGAACTCATGAGCCCATGACACCCCCAGCCCTGCCCCCAGTCTGCCTCACTGATCACCTTTGTCACTCAGATTTTAGCTGACAGTCCCTACTTTAGAACCTGATGTTTTATCCACTTTTGCTTCGAGAGAGTCAATGTGTCCCAAGTCCCTATAACCGAGGTCACAGACCGTGTGGGAGCAGCTCAGTTTCAAAAGTTTCTAAAAGACACATTTTGTTTTCTTCACTTGGGACGCCCCAGCAAATGGGCCAAGAAGGGGTGAGCTTGTTCATCTGTCCTCTTTCTGAAGTCCATCTTCTTAGCTGTTGAGAAACCTCTGGGAAGGAGAACAAGAAGTGTTTCCCTCAGTGCTTCTCATCAGCCTCAGCTCAGTGTAGACAACACTCACCACTGCCCCACTGGATCATCACAGGCTTCTGTGTCCATCCCCCACCGACTGCCCCAGCTTCTATCTCCTGCACAGCCCTTCAAAAATCTACGATTGGGGCGGCTAGGTGGTGCAGTGGATAAAGCACCGGCCCTGGATTCAGGAGTACTTGAGTTCAAATCCGACCTCAGACACTTGACACTTACTAGCTGTGTGATCCTGGGCAAGTCACTTAACCCCCATTGCCCAGCCCAAAAAAAAAAAAAGGCATCTTGAAAACTATCTCTACATGTAACTAGAAAATAATAAAATACTTTTAAAAAATCTACAATTGCCAGAAAAAAAAAGAAAAGAAAAGAAGAAAAAAGGGGCAGCTAGGTGGTACAGTGGATAGAGCCCCAGTCCTGGATTCAGGAGGACCTGAGTTCAAATCCGACCTCAGACACTTAACACTTACTAGCTGTGTGACCCTGGGCAAGTCACTTAACCCCAATTGCCTCACAAAAAAAAAAAAGAAGAAGAAGAAGAAAAAGGAGAAAAAAAGAAAAAGAAAAAATCTACGATTGGTGAGCTCTCCGGGCATCCACATCAGGCACTTCAGACAACAAAACTCCTCACCAGAATTGCTTCTCTTTGTGCCCTGAGCAGTTCCCATCCCTCTTTGCAAGACCTTCCCTGGAAAATGTTAAGCCACAGGTTCTTAGCTCCTTTCTCTGACCCCTCCCACAACCCACAGAGCATGTCAGACCATTCCCAGTTTTTTGCTGTAAGGTTCATTTCCTGACCACCTTCTCATCGTCTCCAACTGGGGCTGAGGGTCAGATCCCGAGTAGAATTTACTCTGGTTTCTTCCTCCACATTTTGGAGAATGAAGTCATCTTTAATGCAGGTCACAGAACCATGCACTCACTTCTCTGCTTTGGGCAGACACACAGACACAGAGATCCAGGAGATATCTGAATGACTCATATGTGTCACTCCTCCATGACCCCAGGCCTTGGGGCCAGCATCTCAGGGCTCTGTCCTGGGCTCTCTCTTGGTGATCTCATCATCTCTCACAGGTCCAATGACCAACCATTCCAGTGACTCCCTCATCTATAAATCCCACCTACATCACTGGCTACCTGCTAGACAACCTTGAGGTAAGCATCCCAAACTCAGCATGTCCCAAACAAAATTCATTCTCTCCCTTTCCCTAAGGTCCTTATTTTTATCAAAGAACATGGCTCCCCACCACATATACACACACAATCACACACACATACACACAATCACACACATATACACACACAAACACAATCACACACACAATCTCACACACACAAAATCACAGCTCCGGCCAAATCTCACTGATCCTTTACAAACCTGCCCCCTCTGGGAAGTCTTAGCACAGCACGAAGCACACAGTAGGTACTTAATAAATATTGGGTAAATTGAATTGTCTTCATAAATCCTCATCTACTTCCATCTTCTGGCTGGCCTGTCTGGAGAGGAGTGGGTTGGGCAGAGGGAATACACATTTATTAACAGCCTGTTATGTGCCAGGGACTGTGCTAAGTACTTACAAATGTTACATTCCCTGATGGCTGCCTGTCCATATTGCTTCTCTGTCTGTCTCCACCAAGCTCTACCCAGATGCTCCCCACTGTGCCACTCTACCTCTTGTCCGGCGATTTCCTCACGTGAGTCTATGTTCTTAATATCAGTGCAGGGTAAGTAGATCCCAGATACCTCTGAATATGATGATGAGGCCAGCTAAGGATAAGCAAGGGGGAAGCAATGAATGTCTTTAGTGTCAGGGAGTACACTTAAGGGATTCAGTATCGTGACAGCTGTTTTTGCCTCCACGACCCCCCACCCCTTCCTTCTGTGGAAAAGGGGTCAGCCCCAGCAGGATCAATCCCAAGGAATGGAAAACTGGGGGCAAGCCCTGTTCATGTGGGCCACTCTTGGCTGACTGGGACCTTAGCTTTCAAAGCGACTGGTTTCTTCGATCCCAGTGTCTACTGTTTGAGAGGACATCAGAATGACACCGACACTCATGAACACCCCAACACAGCCCAGTGGTGCTGTAAGAGGAGAAAGGCCCAAGACTAAACAGAGAAAAGGGCCCCGGCTCCCTTGGTACTCAAAAACACTAGCTGCTCTGGGCTGCCAGCCTGGCCACGTTCTGGGCACGGCAGGTTGCCAAGGACTATCTTGGCAAACCAGAAGACCCAGGCAAGGGTGGAGCCCATAAGCCATGTGGCTGAGCCCACGTGCCCTCGGCTCTTTGGCCCCGGTTGAGCTGGTTCACTGTTGTCTCCAGAAGCCACAGACCAACTGAGTGTTGGGCTCAGTCACCCCATCTCAAAACCCCAGAATAGGTGGGCAAGAGCTAGGGAAGGGCAGCAGGGATCCAGCACACGAACCTGGCTTAGAAGAGAGAGGAAAAAAGAAAGATTAAGCAAAGGCAGTGAATGGGAAGGCATTTTCACTCAAAAGCAGCCCAAGTGTGGAATGCCTGGGAATTAACCGATCATTATAAGGTTCATGCAGCCCTTCCAAGCAACCCCTCCTAATGGCTTCTTGGTTCTGGAAGTAGCCTTTGGATCAGTCTTGCTGGTGAGTGCTCTAGATGCCTGAGATCCTCCTAAAGTCCAGAACCCAATTCCCTACTCCTAGAATTTTCCTTCAAAGGAAAACAAATGAATAATTGTGCCTTTGGGATCGATTTATAGAAATATGTATGTATGCATGTGTGTATATATACATACGTGTATATGTTTGTATATGTATATAGGTAGAATAGATGTGTATAGATGTATAACATATACATCTATACACTTTTTTTGTTCTGTACACACACACACACACACACACACATGCATATATGCACACAATTGTTTGGTCATTTCAGTCATACCTGACTGTGAGCCCATTTGGGGTTTTCTTAGCAGACACTGGCGTGGTTTGTCATTTCCTTCTCCAGCTCATTTTATAAATGAGGAAACTGAGGTAAACAGGATTCAGTGTCTTGCCCAGGGTCACACAGGTATTGTGTCTGAGGCTGGACACTCATGCACACACTCGCATGCACACACACTCACATACATGCACATACTCACATACTCACATGCGTATACTCACACTCACACTCATGCACACACTCACATGCACACACACACTCAGGTATAGGTTCAAGCTCCACCTTTAGCACGTCTCAGCTGTGTGACCCTGAGCCAGTCACTCAGCCTCTGTCCTATGCATCTCTTTCAGACAGCTCTTCAGGTGCCTGCCTGCAGTAGGAGAGCTCTTCTTTCTCTGCCCCAAAAGAAGGCAATATCGTGACTAGTCCCTATTGCTAAGAAGTGTGCAGATGGGGAGCGATGCCTCCAGGGGCTTCTGACCACAGGCAGAGCAGGCTCCCTAGGCCAGGGAGCCACAGAGGAGTTGGGGACCGAGGAAAGGAGAAATATTATGGCTTTGATAAAAGCCACCATCTCTGAAATGCCTGAATCACAGGCAGCTGCTGCAGCCAGCCCTCCACCAAGAAGTGGCCGGGCCTCTAGGACAGTCTGCTGAGCAGACCACATTGTTCTGGATAAGCACACCTAAGGGGCTGGGGACATCTCCTGAGCCCCCCAGTGTCCTCCTAGGCCTGTCCCTGGGCTTTGAGGCTCCTTGATGGGTCTGCTCCCCTGAAGCAGGGCCCCCATCTGTTTCTCCTCTCAGTGGGCAGATCATGTATATTCAAGCAGGGAAGGAATTATTGAGTTGTTCTCCCTAAGATGATGATTGAAAGCGCTCTTGACAGATCCAGGGTTGCAGAGTCCTCACAAGGATTCATATGCAAACGTCAGCCTTAGTACTGACTTCACAGGGGAGAGGGGCTCAGGCCGGTGGGGGCTAGGGTGGATTCCCAGAGCCTGCACGTCTATGAGAATCTCAGCCCCACTGGCTTTCCCAGCCCTCACACCCATCACCTGTCACTACGATGTCTGGGCAAAGCCAAAGGACTCTGTCAACACGTCCCATTATCTGGGCACAGGACGACAAAGAACTCCATCTGCTACTGGCCTCTGGGTCCCTTCCGTGTCAAGGAGCCGCTCCAGGTTGGAAGTGTTTGCAGAGAGTGGCTCAGTAGAAAGCAGGGCCAGGCTCAAGCTGCTAAGACTCCTGCTTCCTTCCCCTGGAAAGTCCAGGGCACAGGCCCCCGCCCCTCCCGGCTACCTTCCTGGGCCCGAAAGACAGACAAGCGGGCCAGGGATAAAGGAAGCCCAATCTCATCAGCTCTATTCACTGGAGTGAAAGGAATGAAGACTTGCTCTCACGGGGTGTAGGGGAAGCATTCACACAAGGACAGCTGCCTCTGAGCCCACCGTCCTGCCCTCCTCAATCAATCAAACCATCCCTGCTCTCATCTGATTGGGGCATAGTCAGGCTTTGGCACACCCAGGCCTTTGCTCACAGGGACACCCTATTCACACGAGGATTCCCAGATTCAAAAGGCTAAAAAGACTTTGGGGTGTTTCTCCTTGAGCCTTTTCCGAAACTTAATCATTCTCTTTTCCTGATCAGCGATCATGACTTTCAAGTGACTGATGAGAATTCTCAAGACAACGAAGGGTGGGGGTGGGGAGGAAGGGAATGAGCATTTATATTGTGCCAACTATCGATCAATATCAATTAACATTAAGTGCCCACTGGGTGCCCCTCAGCACCCTAGGAGCACCCCAGGGGTGATCTTAGGTTGTCATTCCCTAATGCTATTGGCTTCAGTCTTCTGTTTCCCCCCATGATTAGCCTCCCAAAATTAATAGCCCAAGTCCTTAGAATCAGTTATCTCGGTTAGCCTCGCTTAGCATTACAGAGGGATGTTTACTCTGAAGGTATCACAAGTGTCCACCTGTCCCTGTTTCCTGGGGAGCACGCACACTCCCCGTGTAGCCCGGAGAGCTGGCACTGACCATGTCTAATCGCAGCATGGCTGCTGGGGGCTCATCTTAGCCACTGCTGGGCTGGGCCCCAAAGCTGCCCCAAGGTTGTTCTGACAGAAGCTGATTGGGTTTGGGGTTGGGGCTGGGCAGGAGGGCAGGGGATCATGTCCCCTGCAACTGTTTCTGGACTGAATCTGCCATGAGTCAGGAGAGACTGCCCAGGAGGAGGTAGATGACTCTCAGTCTCCACCATGGGAACTGTAATTCCTGAAGCCATGGGGTCCTCCTGGTTCTGGGAGACTAAGGCAGTTGGCATACAAGTATTCTGGGAAACTCATTCAACAAACATTAGGTACCTACTGTATGCCCAAGGCCTAGAACAGTGCTTGGCATATCATAAACACTGAATTAATGCTAGTTATTGATTGATCTATGCCAGGCACTGTGCAAGGCATTGTTGACACAAAGATCCACTCTTCAAAGAAATGACATTCTCCTGGGGGTGTGGAGGTGGGGAATAAGCATTTATTAAGCACCCACTCTATGTTAAATGTTTCACAAATATTAAACATGGAGTAGTGACAGAACACAAAGTGATTCCTCAGGTGAAGATGCTAGCATTGTGGGGGGTGGGAAGGAATCAGAGCAGGATGCTTGTGGGAGGTGGTATTTTGTATAAAGGTAGAAGTGAGCAAGAAGCACACACCAGACATGGAGCATACAAGCTCCCTCAATAAGCACGCCTTAAGAGCCTCTGTAGTGAAGAGAGCAGAACTGAGAGAATGCTGTGCACGGAGACATCCATACTGTCTGATGAAGACCCATAAAGGATTTAGCTATTCTCAGCAATGCAATGATCCAAGAGAATCCCAAAGGACTCATGATGAAGCAGCCTATCCACTTCCAGAGAAGGAACACAGACTGAAGCAGGCTGTTTTTCACTTTCATCTTTTTCTTTTGTTCAAGTTTTCTTGTACACAATGACTAATGTGGTGAGGTTTTACATAATTTCACATGTATAACCCATATCTCATTGCTTACTGCCTCAAGGAGGGGGAAGGGAAGGAGGGATAAAATTTGGGACTCAAAACTAAAACTAAAAATGTTTATTATTTGTTTTCAAAGAGCCTCCACAGAAATGGGAGAGGGGGCAATATCTATGGGCAGGCAGCCAGAGAGGCTGGAGCCTCTCTCTAGTGCACAGATGTAAGGATGGTGCAGAAAGCCCAGACAGCTCATGAAGCGTGCGGAGAACCTTCCTCCATGAGCAGGGCTCTCTTGGCCTCAAGCATCTTGGGAAGCCAAACCCTCCAGACATGTTGGCTACAGGCCATAGAAAGTTACATCCCAGCCATACAGGTCACCAGGTGAGCAGCCAAGGCCGGAGCCAGTCTGAGGTCCCACCTGTAGGGGCAGAGGCAGGGGTGAGAGGACCCCAAGCCCTCCTTCCACACTGCCCAGCTCCCTGCCTCCTCCTTAGCCTCCTGAGCTTTGGGTTTACCTCTACAGGATGGTGCTGGCAATGCCAACCTGAGGCACGGTTGTAAGGAAAGAGCTGTAGACTAAAGCATTACTCCATACATCTCCATGCTGGTGATCTTACCCACAATCCAGGCTGCTGTGCCCACTGTGGTGCAAGCAGAGGAGCCCCCACCCCTCACCGCTTCACTGTCTGTCCTCAGCAAACTACGTCAATAGCTACGCTGACAGACTGGGAGCCCAGCCCGGAGAAGCCCCTCCAAAGGAATCCTTTGGGCTGGAAATCTCAAAGGCTGGCCTCACAGGGAGCATCCGAGGGGTCCTGACCCTCAGGGACAGCAGACAAACCACCGACTTCAGGCTCCCTGGTGTAGCCTCCATGGCTCCGGACCGGGCAGAGAGCCGTGTTGAGAGGCCTTTGAATGGACTTCCAGGGCCAACTTAGACCTGCCCACCCCGTACTGGACCAGAGAAGTTGGTCATTTGGGACACTGCTGCATTGGTCCCGGATTCAGGGGCACTCATGAGCACCACAGGCCAAGGAGTGCTGGGAAGCTCATCCAGTAAGCGCTGTGCCAGGCACTTTTCCAGTCAAGAGTGAAGCACTCCCTGCCCTCAAGGAGTTCACATTGAACTGCTGGCATAATAGCTGGCATGGTTCACTTGATTCTTAGTGTATCGGTGTATTAATGCAATTACTTTCAAATATTTATGAAACAGGAGATGGGAGAGGAATTGGACCAAAACAGTGGAGGCTGTCCCCAAAACCTTTGCGAAAACCCTTGGAGAGTCTGCCAATTTCACCCCTGGCCACCTGACCTGTGCTCCTGTGAATGTAAACAATCTGGTCACAAGTGGCAGTTTCTACTTGGCCCTGATCCTAGGAAACTGGCAAAGGATGGGCTTGAAGGTTTAGTCTGCTCCCCGTGTTGGCATCCCAGCCCTGATAACCAAGAAAATGAAAGCTCAGCTGTGTGCCTGCGAGGAGGTGAATTCTCAGAAATCATCCAGCGACTCCTCCCCACCCTCTTATCTCAACCTCCTCACGGATGATGCAAGAATGCAAACAGGGTGGAGAACCCGTCTGTTTTGAGATCTGCACAGCTGGCCCCCAAAACACTCCACACGCCTTCACTGCAGACTGAAGCCAACTTTCCAGGCAGCTACAGTAAGTTGCTATCAGAGCAGGAAGGAACCCAAGGGATTCTCCAGCCAGCCCAACACTCTCCTGACAGAAGAGGAAACGGCCCAAGAGAGAAGCAGGCTGTGCCCCCACACCCAGACAAGGCAGAAGGGCAGGGTGGACTCCCTGGCTCCCGGGCCAGCACCGCTGCCCTCCATCCTTTCTCAAAGACCCAGATACGAAAAGCAGTCAACATCTGTCTGCCCAGCTTCACAGAAGGACAGAGCCAGAAGTAGTTTTCACTCAGTTTCGAAGAGAGCTGATGAGTAAACAAGATGACATAAGCAATTTATTTCAAAAAGCCATTTCTGAGACACCGCTCAGCCCAATCTCAGCTGCCTTATGCCTGTCCATCACACAGCGCCAGAATGATTAACTTTGGAAGGATGAGTCTGGCTGGGAGAGTGTAAGGGAGAGGGGACAAAACTGGGTCAACAACACTGGTCACTGTCAAAGCCAGGCAGCCTAAGGGGAGGGACTCAGCCTTCTTCTTCTCCAATGGTAAACTGACCCTCAGGGGAGGATCATGGAGGGGGCATCAAGGAAGCCCCCCAAATGAGCACATGCTGAGCTTCTCAAGTGCTTGTGAGTCAAACACAAAGGCCCAATTATAATGAGGAAAACTTGAGTGTTGACTTCCCTAGGTGGGATTTAGAACTGTAAAGTATCCCATCCCCTTCATTTTGAAGGTGAGAAAACCCAGGCGAAGAAAGGGAGGAGTGACTCACCCAAAGGGTGTGGGATGCGTGAGAGGTGACCCGATGAACTCTGTTTTCTGGTCAATGAAGGAAACCTCTTTTGATTCAGCCCTTCCTGTTGAATATTGCTCTCACCTGCATGAGGCCACTTTCTGATCCTGATGGACAGAACCCCTCAGGAGTCCCAGGAAGCCTTTCTTCAGTGGATCAGGAGGGAGGAGCAGCCTCAGGCATGTGATGATGGAAGTTCATAGGCTCATCCCCCAATGGGCTCTACACACACACTCACATAATGCCCCTTCTTTTCTTCAGGGGAGAAATCAGATTGAAATCTCCAAGATCACTTTTGAAGAGGAAAAGGTTATTCCATAGCAATAAGCAGCCCAGGAGGTATCAAAGGAGTGACTTCCTACTGGACCTCAGTGACTGGGCTGGGCCAAGGATGTCTACATGTATGGACACATCAGAACCATCTGTCTCCTCTGTAATTTCATCGAATCCAGGATCTCCTCTATGTGAGCACTCCTGCCAGTAGTACAGATAGCAGCTCATCTATGCCCTTTCAATTGGTGCTCAGCTCATGATATATGTATGATAGCTAGCAGTTAAACAGAAATTCAATTAACCAATCCCCTAAGATTCCCTGGGAAATCATTGTTGCTGTAAGAATATGTTGTTGATGTTTCGCCATTAGTATACTTTAAAAGAGCTTAAAAAACAAAACAAAACACTCCCATCCAAGTTTATTAAGATTCATATTCATGGGGATAGCAAGGTGGTACAGTGGATAAAGCACCAGCCCTGGATTCATGAGGACCTGAGTTCAAATCTGACCTCAGACACTTGATACTTACTAGCTGTGTGACCCTGGGCAAGTCACTTAACCCTCACTGCCCTGCAAAAAACAAACAAAAAAGATTCATATTCCCAGCAAAGATTGTCCCTTTCATAATAATCTCCACTCAGAGTTGTACAAGTGCATCCCAAACTATTACAGGTTTTATGTATCCAAGTGAATTCTTGAGTATATAATTGTGGAATTGAAAGTGTGAGCCTGCTGGTCAACTCCCAGCCTCTCCTGATGAAGCCAAAACCAGGTCCACCATTGTTTCCTCCAATGAGTGGCCTGCCCCATCAGCCAGATCTATACTGGATTCCAGAATCTGCCCCCAAGATTACAGCACTTCAGAACCAAGAAGGAATGTCGATAGCTTCCCTGGGCTGGCAGACTATATGGACAAGGGACTGAGATTCACACTCTAAATGAAAAGTTAACTCTGCAAGTACATGCCAAGAAGGTGCACCTTCCCCACCTGCGCAGACCAGGATGCCCTATGCATTGCTGAGCACTGGTTCCCCCTCACCAGGAACCTTTGGCAACACCAGGGGACCACATAGGGGGGTGTCAGAGAGGACTCTCCTTCAGATCCATGGGGACATGATGCCCCCCAAGGTGCCTTTCACGTCTGAGGGTCTGGGATGCTGTGATTGTCCCAATTACTGGCTAACGTGATGCCAAGGGCGAAATGGCTTCTGAATTGGTGGCACCCTTAGGTTTTGCAGAAATAGGGCTGTCCAAAGACAACATGACTATTGGGCTCTTGGCAGTGTCCATAGCTGAAATTCTGGTCCTGCTGACTTTTTGTTAATTACATAATAAAGAATGAAGAGAGGATTTCCTTTCCAGGATCACTCTGCAAAGCAACAGTATTTGTGTTTTGTCTAGGGGGGGAGAGTGAGGTCATTGGGTAACACAGCGTTCTGTTCTCTTTTCACACCAAAAGAATGTCATAGTTTCCTAAAACGGGGCTTGATCTGCCCAGGACCCATCATTGGGTGTATAAATGTTTGCTGATAAGGGACCTAATGCAATAGTGTTAGTGACATCAGAGGAAACAGAAAGTTAAACCATGCCCCCAAAGTCCCACCCCCAGGAGACTAAAAATGGAATTCCACAGGAAGTGATTTTTACAGTGGTTGGTGCTGATGTCACAAGCCATGAACCATGTAGCTATTCTAAGAATACCGATTGAAGTTGTGTGGCCAAGATGGGGTGGGGGGGGTGGGGGGTGATACCTGGGGTCCGTGAATTTGGAGTTGCTTTTTTAAAGTCATCATCACTATTTTAGTAGGCTTGATTAGTTTTCTTTGTAATCCTTTGTTTATTTTATTCATTTAAAAGCCTTCTTGTGAGTAGGGGTCCACAGACTTCTCCTGCCTGCGTCCAGAAGGGTTAAAGACACAAATGAGGTGAAGAACCCCTGGAGAAGAGGATGACCCCTTAGGGGTCTGTTTTCAATGAAACTCTAAATGAATCTGCTGGCCTCTAAAGCAAGAGGAAGCACTTCTTTTTGATGTCTCTGCCTGTGGCTTCTGTCTGCTCCTGTTGGGGAGCTAACCACCATGTAGGTCTCAGGGCCTTCCTGGCCCCTGGACTAGTCCAGATCCTAGAAAATGCTTTCCTCCAGTGTTTGTCCTTGCTCCAGGGTCTCATTACCTTGGCAGACCTGAAGCTTCATAGGACCTGGGAAAACCCCAACTCTGGATTACTCCCATGACCTGCAGCCCCCCATCCTGCTCCTGTTCTGCTGGGGAAATCCGAGAGACTCTGCTGACTAAGCCAATGCAAGTGAATGCTACATAATCTCCACTGAGCCCTCACTGCTGCAAGGCAATGCTCACCAGGTCTACTTCACTCTCCCATTCACCACAAAGACCTTTCCCAATACTCTCCCCCAGCTCCACACTCCTCGTCCTCTCAGTGGAGGAACTTGACTGATACTCTGCCCCTAGACTGAGCTCCCTCTTCCCTCCTCCCCTTCACTTCACATTCCTCAGATGTCTTCCCCATTAACTCTCTCTGCCATCCCACATATAGAGGTGTGGGGTCGGAGGGAAGGGGGCAGTATTGCCAAGGCAAACCTCTGCACGTGCCCTGGACCCCCTTCCTCCCTGACTTCTCAACAGATCTCCCCTTCTATCATCCCCACTTTATCTCTCCTCTTCAGTCTCTCCCTGTATACAGGCTGTCTCCTGGCCGCCCCCATGGAGTCAATTATCATCTCCACGCAGATGTTTGAAAATCTATTTGTCCAGTCCTAAGAGGTCCGGTTCCCCCATCAGTTAGTCAAGAAGCATTCATTAAGCACCTACTGCATGCTGGAGATACAAAGAAAGGCACAAGGCGGTCCCTGCCCTTGAGGAACTCACAGTCTAACAGGTTATGTAAGAGACAGGTAAGTCAGAAACACGGCAAAGGGAAGGCGCCAAGAAGGATCAGGAAAGACTTCCCATCGAAGATGAGATTTGAGCTGGAGCTTTAAGGGATCCAGAGAAGCCTAAGGGGAGGACAGGGAAGGGGGAGTCTCCTGGGCACAGGGAACAAGCTGTGGAATCGCCAAGCATGGCAGCTGGCCGGTCCAGAGGCATCGCCAACCAGCCTGCCCGAAATAACTCTCTTTTCCCCCAATTCTTCCCTCTCCCCAACTTTCCTGCTACCGGACAGGGCCCCACCAGCCTCTCAGTTGTCCCAGCTCCTAAGCCCAGTGATGTCCTTGGCTCCTGCCTCACAGCCAACCTTCCCCTCCAATCTATGGCCAGCTCTCTCTTCTGACACCCTGACCACCACCCTCATCATCAATAGCCTGTTGGGAGGTCTCCCTACCTCCAGTCCCTCCCCTACTCATCTTTCCTTCCCCACTTGCCAAAGGGATCTTCCTAGAGAGCAGGTCTTTGGGAGGACCCCACACCCAATACCTCCAGTGACTCCCTATCACCTCCAGGATTGAGCTTAAAGCCCTGTGCTTGGCATTCGAAGCCTTTCACATCCTGACACATTCACACCCACCTTTTCATGTACTCCCCCATCTATGACCAGCCCCATTAGACTCTGGCTGTGCTTCACACGCAATGCTCCATTTCCCACCTCCGTACCTTTGAATGGGCAATTGGCCACACCTGGAATGCCCTCCCTCCTCGCCACCCCTCGGTTTCCTTCAGAACTCAGCTCCAGGCCCATTTTCTGTAGGGAGCTTTCTCTGATAACCACCCCAATACTGGGGTGCCCTCTCAGACTTCACCTCCTATTTACTATATATACATATTTGTTTATCCGAATTTATGCCTATATCTGTATAAATGTATAACTTGTGTAAGGGGCAGCTAGGTGGTGAAATAGAGTACCAGCCCTGGAGTCAGGAGGACCCGAGTTCAAATCCAGCCTGAGCCACATTAGTCATGAGATCCTGGACAAGTCATTTAACCCCGTTTGCCTCATTTCCTCATCTATCAAATGAGCTGAAGAAGGAGATGGCCAACTGCTCCTGGATCTTTGCTGACCCAAATGGTGTCTCAGAGAGTCAAATACATCTGAAATAACTCAACAACACACACATATAATGTAGCTCTCTGTATCAATAGACGTAATTCACAGCTACAGTTGCTGTTGTTTGCCCTTCTTTCCCAGAGAGGACGTGACTTCAGGGTGATGTCACGACTTGCAGTGAATTGGATTTAATGGAGGGAGGGCTGTGCAAGGTCACCAGCCTCACTCCTCCAGAGCCATCTGGGTCCAGTGGGTCCAGTCCGTCAGGACAGCTGGAGATGGCCCCAGATGTTTAAGGCAAGTGGGGTGAAGTGATTTGCCCAGGGTCACACCGCCAGTAAGTGTCTGAGGTGAGATTTAAACTCAGGTCCTCCCAACTGCAGGGCCCTACCCACTGGGCCACCTAGCTGCCCCTCATAGCTATAGACACTGTATAGCTAGAGAAAGCTAGACTGATGCAGACGGACTGAATGATGAGATACATCCTTTGTACGGGCCAGGCTATGGGTGTGTTGTCCCCACCCCAGAGGCCAGGATGTCCTCTAGAGCGGGGGATAGTTTTGTGCTGCCCTCACTTGCACCCCTCCAAGGCACTCAGACTGTGAGGAGTGTTGGTAAAATGCTGGTGACCAGTTTGCACAGCCAGAGGGAGCTGGGTACTAAATGAGTGTCCAAAGCTGCGTATTCCCCATGTACATAGATAATCACACATGGAGCCATGGAGGTGACACGTGTGAGCACGTGTGTATTGACTGAACACTCTGTGGGGGAAGAGAACACATCTGTGACCCCAGGCCAGGGCCCAAGTGCCTGTCACCCCTGCCTGAGCCCAGGGGCCCTCACCTGGGGAAAGGCCTCAGCAGGGAATGGGGCCAAGTGCCCCTTTCCATAGAATAAGTCCCGAAGGCAGGATCATTCCATGTCTGCCCCTGAATGCCCCCAGCCCAAACCTGGAGCATGAGTGTGCTTCATAATGTTTGCAGAATCAAATGGAAGAATCACCTTGAACTCAGAGCATTCCTCTGAAGGCCCAGCAGGGCTAGAAGCGGAGGCCAGAGGCTCAGGCCTGGACAGGTTCCTGCTCCTCCCTTGTCCCCAGTCTCTTCAAAAGACAAGCGAGAGGCTGGACAAGTTGTGGTATATGAATACAATGGAATACTATTGTGCTGTAAGAAATGATGAGCAGGAAGAGTTCAGAGAAACCTGGAGGGTCTTACGTGAGCTGATGATGAGTGAGATGAGCAGAACCAGAAGAACATTGTACACAGTATCATCAACATTGAGTGTTGACCTACTGTGATGGACTATATTCTTCTCACCAATGCAATGGCACAGAAGAGTTCCAGGGAACTCGTGATGGAAGAGGATCTCCAAATCCAAGAAAAAAAAAAAAGAAAGAACTGTGGAGTATAGATGCTGATTGAACCATACTATTTCTTTTGTTTTGGGTGCTGTTGTTTTTTTTTTTCTATTTTGAGGTTTTGCATCACTGCTCTGATTCTTTCTCTTGTAACAGGATTAATGCAGAAATAGGATTAATGTTATTATGTGTATATATATATGTGTGTATATATATATATCTATATGTATATGTATAGAGATATATAGATATATCCTATATCAGATTACCTGCTGTCTAGGGGAGGGGGGAGGGAGGGGAGGGAGGGAGAAAAATCTAAAATTGTAAAGCATGTATAAACAAAAGTTGAGAACTGTCTTTACATGTAACGGAAAAAATAAAATATCTCAAAAAAAAAAAAAAAAGACAAGCGAGAGCTGTGGCTCCTCTCCAGCAATAAACCTTTGGGGTTTGGCCGCTGGGACCCCAGTCTAGATCTCCAGACAAAGAAGTCACAGCACCAGAAAGCTCTACAGGCCCTGTAGAACATGCAATCAAGTCAGGGCAAAATGCCCCGGTGAGGTAAGCAGGAAGAAGGCAGGAGAAAGGGACCAGGGACAGGGGACCTTCGGGTTTGCAAAGGACTTTAAGACTCACCTTCTCTGTGAAGTGGGCGCCTCCTTTTACAGATGAGCAAACTGGGACTCAAAGTGGTTGTGACGTGCCTGTGACCAGACCTAGCAAATGCTGTAGGCATATGTGGACTCATGCCATGTCAAGGCATCTGAGCGCTGGGCTTGCAGTCAGGAGACCTGAGTTCAAATCTGGCCTCAGAAACTTACTAGCTGTGTGACCCTGGGCAAGTCACTTCACTTCTGTTTGCCTCAGTTTCCCCATCTATAAAATGGGCATAAGAACAGTATCCCCCTTCCCAGAGCTGGGAGGACCAAATAATTAGCACTTATAAAACACTTGGCACCGAGCCTGGCATAGAGCAGGTGCCACACAAATGCTTCTCCTCTCCCCCTGCTGACTCCCTGTCTGGCATCATAAGCTCTGCGCCGCATACAAGTAATGTGCCAAGGAAGCCAATTCCCACTGCTACAGCCACTTGGGAACTTCAAGGCTTCCAGAGCTCCTCTTCTCTTGATTCGAGCCTTCAGCTCACTTGTGGTCGGCCTTCATGACCCTTCTCCCTGGAAAGAGCTTCTCCACACCCTGACTTTCCTTTTAAGTAGAAGAGAGTTAAGTGGATGAACACACAGGAGGTACCATGAATGGTGAAGTTTCCCAGGTCTAGCCGTGACTTCTTCAGTCACAGATTTCCTCTGGTCCCGATCATGTTGAAATTCTTTAGTCTGTGGGGCTGGCTCTTGAAGCCAGATGCAGAAAAGATCTGCCCCTCCCAGTCCCATTCAGGTTTGCTATGAGATCCTGCTGGCTTTAAGGGGAATCATGAGCCATTGAATCCTGGCCACTTCCCGCCCAGGGCAGAGACCCATGTTTTTCTGACTCCAGCTTTAGCAGACAAAGACCATTATTCAGTCCTACATTTCCTGGAGGACATGGTCTGCTCTTATTAGTTTAGCTCTGATCAAGTATTCCTGTGGGTCAGCTTGACCCAAGGCAACTGGGGATGGATGCGAGCAGCATTTGAGGCAGCAAGGAGTCAGGTTGAAGCAGACCGACTCTTCTGTCTCCATTTATTCTCCTTGGAAGAGTTTGGGACAGAGAGCTCAGGGTGGACTCTATTCCTAACTCCTATCCCTGTGGTCTCTTCCTTCCCAAAGTGGCTGGATCAGGAATTATGGCTGGCGGAAACTCCGATTCAGGAACCCTCAAATCTGAGCCGGTGTTCTCTCCAGAAAAAAGATCCTAGGACTCAAGATTTAAAGCAAAGAGGGTTTCAGAGATCTAGCATCTCTTCTGACTTTTATAGATAAAGCAACTGAGCTACAGGAAGGATCAGTGACTTACCCAGAGGCCACAGCTGGGAAGAGAACCCAAGTGCTCTGGCTCTACTACACTGACCCCTAGAAGTCCCAGATCCCATGGTCACTAGATCATGGGATCACTAGGAAGGACCCTCAAATGGTGTCCACTCCCACCCCCTCATTTTAGAGAGGAAGGAACTAGACAAAAAGGGGAATGTAACTTGCCACAGTCACAAACTGGCCAGAAACTTTACCATGTGGCCAAGTGAGATGCCCTCTCTGCGCTATGGGCTCATCTTCCATGAAATAAGAGCCACTGAGCAGACAATTGCAAAGTCCCTTTCCAGGGCTGAACACTAAGACCCAATCCTCTTTTATGATGAAGTGATTCAAACAAGAAGTCAAGAACTGTTCCCTGAAAAGGCAACATATTAGCATGCAAAGACACTGGATGTAGACACGGCTGCCCGTCCCTCACTAACTGGGTGAGCTTGAGCAAGACGCTGAATCTCTGTGACCCTAAACTTCATCACCCTCAAGATGAAGGGGTTGAGGGGGGTAGCTAGTGGCACAGTGAATAAAGCACTAGCCCTGGATTCAGGAGGACCCGAGTTCAAATCCAGCGTCAGATACTTGACAGTTACTAGCTGTGTGACCCTGGGCAAGTCACTTAACCCTCATTGCCCTGCAAAAAAAAGAAAGAAAGAAAGAACGAAAGAAAGAAAGAAAGAAAGACAGAACGACAGCAAGAAACACAGAAAGAAAGAAAGAAAGACAGAAGATGAGGGGGTTGGATTAAATGAACCCCAGCTCTAAGGGGGTTCAGAAATCATGATAAAGACTGCAGGAGCACAAGATGGCGAGTTGGAACACTTGCTGAGTCTTTGCCCTCACCTATAAAGCTACAATGGTTCCCATTGAAATCAGGATTGAGTTCTGGATTTTGTTAGTGTCCTTTCTGGTATTGAAGGAGATCATAGGATATAAAATATTATCTTGGAGTCCCTGATGCCACCTGTGGCCAAAGTCTGAGGAACACTAATGATGGCTGACTCAGCCTGGTGCTAAAGAATGCTGTGATCATTCCCAATCCCCTTGGGACTAAGGTAAAGGAAGGCACCACAGACAGAACCAGGAAGAAGCAGAAACAAACAGCAAAGTTGATCCAGGGATGGTGGAAAGTCATATGTCTGCCCCAGGCAGCACTCTGGGAAATTGAGGAGATGGCCAGCCCCACACCGGTAAACCCTTCTTTCCGCATCTGATCAAGGGAAGCTGCTTAGTGAGGAAGTTCATAATGGCGGCCACTCCCTCACAGCTGGGAAGTGGAAGATCATCATTATAAGTTTGTCCTCTATTAATGCATGTGACAGAGATGCCTCATCCCCAGGACATGGTGGCCAGGATGCCTTGATGTGTGTTCCCGCAGCAGCACAGTAAGACTAGTTACTAAATCAAGACCCACTGAGGCTCTGAATTGTGACCTACCTGGGCAGAGGAAGAACCCGAGTTGGGATTTCATGGGACCTAGAAGTCAACCCTTATATAACCCAGAGAGGCATCAGGGAAGAGAGCTTGGAAGCTTAATACCCTCCCCAATGGGCTGCAGAGCCATTTCCAAGGTACATGGTCTCCTGGGCTGAGAATCTTTTCATCTACAAGATATAGGGGGTTGGACTGGAGAAGTGGGAGACCACTTGTTCCCAGGGGGGAATCTATTATCTTTGACTCATCCACAGCAGGTCAGCACTTAACTCTATGACTTGGGACACATGGCAAGGTCAAGCTGACTCCCAAGCAAGCTTTATATGCCCTATGTCATGGTTACCCCTCAATTGTAATATTGTTTTTAAACACATCTAAGCCTAACTATAGATACATAAAGTATACTAGTAGGAATGAATGAATGAATGAATGAATGAATGAATGAATGAATGAATGAAAACGTTTTTATAAAATGCTTCCTATGGACCAATCACAATGTTAAGCACTGGGGACAAAAATACAGAAAAGCAAAACAGTCCCTGCCCTAATAGGAGTAGAAAAATCACGTAGGCTGGGTGCCTCTTTGGAGATGGTTGGAAAGGGCAAAAGACTGCGATATATTTATGAAAGGGAAGCCCTTTCAGGTGGAAAGGAGGTATTCCACACTTTTAAAAGGCTTCATTCTGTAGCTTCATTAGCTCAGCTGCATAAGAAAAGGCCAACAGAGACAGTGTATCCCTAAGACTCAGAGGGCCAGCTTCTATATCTGTCCCTGACCATTGATCTCCTTGTGACCCCAATAAAAATTGGGGAGGCGTTAGTTACTTTGTGATCTCCATGCGTAATTGTTAGGGCACCTCACTGAGAGAAGCCTTGCCTAGACTAGGGAGAGGCTAGACCTTTCTCACCTTTGCCTGAAGATGACCCTGAGGCTCTGAGGAAGTTAGAGTAGAGGCTTCTTGGTGCAAAGGTCACTGTAACCCTCCAGCTGAAAGAGCACAGGAACACTCAGCCAGTGTGGGTGTCATGGTCTGTTCTTAGAGCCACGTGGCAGGATGCTGGACAGCGTCAAACAGGTTGTTTTAAAGATGAAAGGACGTAATAACTAGTCTCTCCTTGTTGAACATTCAATCAGATTTAGCACTTTGTGTAGAGGTGAAACACTCAGATAAATATCCCCCAGAACTCTTGGCTCAGCAGGTGGAGAAGGAGGCTGCTTGCTCGAGCATTTCGGCCAGCACTGGATTGGCTCATTGCTCCTGGCGCGGCGGCTGCCCCAGGAAGGGGGGTGGGGAGGGTGCTGAAGACTGACGAGCCTGTGTCTGGCTGGCCTCCCAAAGACAATTCTAACTGAGCTTCTCAGGGCACCTGCTTCAACTTAATTAACCACTCTATAACTCTCCATTTCCACAGAAGGTTAAGGCAGAGTCCCTCCTTTTTTTGTCTATTAATCTTTTCTAGAGCATTGAAATGTCTGAAAAGAAGATTTAAATACTATTTCAAATGGCAGTTTAAACAGAGTTGAGTAGGATTAACAGTTGAAATACAGTAATTATATAATAGAGGCAAGTTTATATCCAGGACAATGGCCAGTGATTTATACAGTTTCCAATGTGCTACCATTCAGAGAACACAGAACCCTTCCTCACCCGGGTGCCATATTTTTAAAGTGATGTTAACAATGAACAAAGCATTGGGCTTCATACACTTTTGCAGAGGAGGTGTCTGTGGTAAAATGGATTTATTCTTTTTTATTTTTTCCTGAGACTTTCTTGATGTGCCTGGAAGTTGTTGTTATTGTTGTGTTTGACTTGTTGTGACCCCATTTGGGGTTTTCTTGGCAAGAATACCAAAGTGTTTGCTTTTTCCTTCTCCAGTGCATTTGACAGATGAGGAAACTGAGGCAGACAGGGTTAAGTGACTTGCCCAGGGTCACACAGCTAATGAGAGTCTGAGGCCATATTTGAACTCACGTCTTCCTGACTCCAGGCCCACTGATCTATCCATTGTGCCACCTATCTGCCCCAACTATACTTTGGGGAGAGGGGGAAAATGTATTTCAAGAAAGTACTTGAAAGATGGGGCTGTTCTGACAGTTTCTTTCAGAAGATAGCATTATCCAACTGGTCTAGGGAAGGAGGAGCCAGACATCCCCTTGTACGCCACTCACCAGGGACACTGGGCTTCTCTGTGGAAGAGAGTAGATGCCAAATATTCGATTAAGTGAATCTAATCAGTAAAATCCCAAGTTCCTGGAAGTGTTTTTACCCACGCACTGTCCCCCATGTCCCAGCTATGTGTGGACACATCCTCAGACTTTCTGGACTTGGGGCCTAAAGACCTGAATTCAAATCCTATTTCTACAACTAGCTCCAAGACCTCGAGCAAATCATTGAACCTGTGTGATCCTCAATGTCTTCACCTGCAAGATGGGAATGATCATCAGAGAGAGAGAGAGAGATGGGAGTGGAGCATGGAGCTGTTGAGACTCATAGAGGCTATATAGAAATATATACATATATAGTCTATTAAATATAAATATATGCACATATGTATATATTCAGGTTTGTACAAATGGCTGTGCAAGCTTTCACGTCCCAAAGGTCAGTTCTTCTCATCACTAGCCCTGGTGATAACCAAACTATAGCTTTGCTCAGCTTATTTCCTCAAAGCTCAGTAGAGGAGATAGTGGGTACTCACTGAGCCTGCGGACCCCAGCCTCCTTCCAGAGAGGCATGCCCTGACCTGCTTTCCCAGAATTGGGCTTTCCAGCCGGCTTCCCTGCAGTCTTTGCCTTCTCTTCTTTCCTCCCTATGCTCCACCTAAAGCTCCTTTCTTCCTGTCACCATTTCTACCTCCTCTCCGTGCCCCCACACCAAAGCTAAGTGACTGGCCCTGTGAGTCTCAGAAGGTGCACTGGCTCTCTGTACCCTAACTTCTGAATACCCCTTGACTCAGCTGTAGAGTTGAAGTCCACTCCTTGTTGAGATGGTGTGTGGGGGCTGGACTGAGATGGGGCTGGTTGACCTTGAGCTCATACTGGTGTCTCTGGGACAGCCTTCTGAGGCACAGGTTTCTCTAGGGCTGCCTTGGTGTTTTTCTATAATCTTGTTGATGGCTTCTTCATCAGACTCTGCAGATCTGGGTCCTTTGCATTCACAGCGTCTTTGGGAACCAGCTCAGTGGACTTGCTACAAATGGACCCTACTTCATTTCCCCTCTGCATCCACATCAGTCCATGGTTCTTTTCCTCCTTCTTCCCCTATTCAATGGGATATGAACAGCGCTACAGAGTTTATTGGAATAGTCACACAACTAAGGCTACAGCAAGACAACTGTGTTCCTCTGGGTGCCAGTCTGGGTCTGTCTTTGTGACTAAGTCACATCTTTGAATCCACAAAGAACCTCTCAGATGCCTCATCCTGGTGTCAAGTCAACCCTGGAGTCTCAAAGGTCATGGGCTGGGGGTGACAGGGGGTGGGGAGGGGGTGGGGAGCAAATTCTGTCAGGTTCTGCCACTCTGGGACAGTTGTCCATGGGACTCTGATAACTGGTTCAGTCCATTTTCTCTGCATGAACAGCTCATTAGAGGGAGGCAAACAGGAACCCAAGCAAATACTTCTATTGAGCCCACGGAGTGCTTGGGGCAGGCCCTCCACAAGGAGGGGCTGTGAGGTTTTATAATGAAGCAGACAAAGAAAACTAGAGACTTCCAGGTGCACCAATCTAGAAGGAGCAGATCCCAGATTCCTTTGAATGGACCAGTTGTAAGTACAGCAGCCCTCAAAGCCCAGGAAGTAAATATCACATTCCTTTGGGGTCAGGAGATGATTCGTGGACTTATAGATTACTCTGTCTGTGTCTATACCACCCTCCCCCCTCCAACACACACACACACACACACACACACACACACACACACACACACACACACACACACAGGGGAAGGGGCTCAGCCAGCCTGTATCACTAACTAAGCCAAACTGAGATCAGAATAATCCTCTCTTCTTTGGTGCTGGAACAGAGATTGGATTCAATTACCTGAGAACTAAGAGAGCTTGTTCCATGCAAGTGTTGTGCCTAGCGCCCTCAAGGAGTTTACAAACCAAGCAACTAGACATAAATCAATGCAATAAAAACAGAGTTTGAACAGGTACAGAAGGTCCCAACAACCCCTTCTGATGTTCGCTTCACTGTTTTCTGAGCTTGATCCTTAAATCTAAAAGTCATTTTTCCCAATAGGAAACGTGAGCCTTCCTGCCAAATGTCAGCTCTGGGAGCCTCCTTTGATTCTGACTGGAGGAGTGGCAGATACCATGGCAGGAGCAGAGCCCAAAGAGCCCTCCCTTCAATAACAAGGACAATGCAAACTGGCCTGGGAATCCAGAGGCTCCATTGTTGGAGCGGCTTCATCTGCCCACTGTCCCTAATTTTGGCTGCGTGAAAGCATTCAGGAGTCCATGCACAACTCAGAAGTGTCTTGGGTCACCATCTGACGGAGCCCATACCTGCTCTCCTAGAGAAACTCCGAATGGGGGAAGACCTTGGCAATCTGACTTTAACTGCTGCTGCTGGGGCTGCAGAGTCTGAAAAAACCGAATCTCCAAGTCTGGTGGGGAAAGGAAATGCACTTGCCATGCAAGTTTAAGGAGGGATAATTGGATCAGACATTTATCACCAGCACTTACAGAACAATGGGGCTGCGCTCCTCCTGCCTCGGAGAAATCAAAGTCCTGTTTCTGGTTCCCCCAGCCCAGCCCGCCCCCTCCCCCTGTGCTCCCCTCCCCCTGCACCCCCCTCTCCCTCCTCCCAGCAGCAGAAGCAGCCACTGCCAGGGTCATCCACAGAGAAGACAACACAGTGTGCTCTCTCCCACGGTGCCTCCGAGCCAGCCAGCCCTTTGTCTGTCTCCTGGAATCCTGGAAGGCAGCCAAAGGTCTAGGACGACCTGGGGTTTCACAGGGCACAAATCTGAGCAGAAAGTGGAGAGGGGAGTCCAGGGGGGCGCTTCATCTGCATCACACAGAGGCCAAGGCAGGATGTGATGCTTGGAATAGTTTATTGCATTGGTAAAAAAAAAAAAAAATGTCAATAGCCACTACTCCTATGAAAAACCAGCCTGTGTTGATTAAGTAGATCTCTCCAGCCTTTCAAATGCTCATGCTTGCAGCCCCTCCCCCGGGCCGGACCTGCCTCTTCCCAGAAGGTGCAAGACCCAAACTACTGGTCATTCATTTGGGGACCAGGGCACTTGGGAAAGTCTTGCTGTTGGGCCAGCTTTTTATGTCGAGCCTTTTCGATGCGACATTGAGCCTTTACCTTAACAAACACTGGCCATTGTTCCCCTGCCACCTTCCTGCTTAGCTAGAAATCCCCTTTCTAAGGTCCCTGTCACTGACCCCTCATTTGACCTCCTCTAGAACCCTTTCAGGAGGACCCCAAGGTCTTGACCCAGATCCCAGGAACTCAGTTTTCTTTTTAAATACATTTTGGGTTTTTTTTGTTTTGTTTTTTTTGCAGGGCAGTGAGGATTAAGTGACTTGCCCAGGGTCACACAGCTAGTTAAGTGTCAAGTGTCTGAGGCTGGATTTGAACTCAGGTCCTCCTGAATTCAAGGCCAGTGCTCCATCCACTGCGCCTCCTAGCTGCCCCCTAAATACATTTTGATACCAATATTTGAATGTAATTGGCTTCCTTTGTGATCGAATGTATTTCATGGTATGCAGTTCCAAAGATGATTCTGAGAAGGGGTGCTGTGGCTTCGCCTGAGGCGTCCATGACACAGAAAAAAGACAACAAGCCCTTGTCCTAAACCACAGTCAAACTGGCCTCACCTTGGGCACCCAAAGGAGGGTGAGCAGTTCTAGCATTCACACCGTACAAGGCTCACTGGGCAGATCTGAGCAGATTCAGGCTGCAGAAGAGATTTGCAGCTAGAGAATGGTAGTTATCTTCAGATATATGAAGACTGTCATGGAGTGACAGATGAGACTACTTCATTCCAGGAGGTAGGTGCAATAGTTATGAAAAGACAGATTTAGGTTTGGTGTAAGGCAGAATTTCCTGGCAATGAGAACTGTCCAAAGGGAAATGAACTGCTTGTAGAGACAGTTGTGAGAAAATAACTATGAAGAATGGATTTCTTGGGGGGACCCAGAGATCAGTTTCAGTCCTTTCTCCCCCACACTCCAGGAAGTCCTGTTCTTCTTGATCTGGGACAAGCTGAAGGGAACAAAAGAAATAGAGATTAATTCTTGTGTCTAGCTCAGTGAACTGCTGGGATCAAACCACACCCAGATAGTGGACTTTGCTTGAAGTAAGCTGGAGTGAGGGTCTTCTCCCTGATGTCCCCTGTACAGTTCATTTTAATTTCAAACACCCTCGAGTCATGTCAACCAGTGGAACCAATTAGCTTTGATCAATGTATAACGACCTGCCTCCATCAAAAGAGGATAAAAATTGGAAGAGGCTGTCCTGTAACTCACACCCATTGGTTCTGCTTAAATGAACTTACTCCCTCCCTTACTACAAAATGGTGAAGCATTCAGACAGATGGAGGACAGACCAGTCACCACCTCCCTGAGGTTTCAGCTCTGCAGCCTGGACCTGGGGCAGGGCAACTGAGCTGGACGTCAGGGTGCTGAGCTTGGTTTAAAGGAATATTCTTTTTCTTCAGCAATAGGTTTTTGCCCACTTTTATCAGACCGCTCACAGATATCAACAGCATTTGCATCAGTCTCCATTATCATGTTTTCATAAAGCCTCTTATGACGGATTTCAAACTGGATTTAGCTTCTCCTCGACTTGGTGAGTTAACCAAATCTATCCCGTTATTTAGGCTTTATTTAGCTTCCCTTCTTTGTTAAGAGAGTCAGTCCCTTGCCTGCTCCTAAAAGACTTCTGCCCTTGATTTGCACCTTTCTCTCTGGGCAAGTGCAGGATTTGATTTAGATCCGAACGTCTCCTCCCAATGCTGCCAAAGAGCCTTGAAGAGAAAAGCATGTGACTAGCCCTCAGGCAATAGGAAAATTGGCAACCAGAGTCCCACTGGGCCAGGCTTTTACTTGGTGGCTCGTCTTCATTCAGAAGCCATTACCTTAGCTCTGTGGAGTGAAGAAGGGGTCTCCTTTGCTGGACTTGGAAGGGCTCGGCTCTCTGAAAACAGGTGTTAACTTTATGGGCAGCACACGAGAAAATGGACTGGCTGATTTGAACAGCCCTGCCATCAGCAATAATGAAGCATGACAGCCCTTCTATCTCCTTTCACATCAAAGCAAACTATGGAGAGATAAGGTCGACTTTGTGGTTGGCACAAAACAACCACGTGCCAAAGAGGAACCAACTCTAGGGAGCCTCCTCCCTGCATAAGGGGTGAGAGATGTCTTTCTCCCCTCTAGTGAGGGATTCCCAGGACACATCAGTGGGGAGGAAACAGAATTGCGTTCAATGATTTCTATCATCCCCTGCCCTCCCCTTCTCTCCCAAAAGTCTTGTGTCAGTCTTCTCTGGGACTACTCCGGAAAGGTGGCAAGAGGATCTGAACATATTTTAGAACTAAAAATGTCAATCCATGTTCGTGGTCTGTGGAGAAAGAGGTCACCATGATGTGGCTGGCCGCCATCTTTTGGGGAAATAAAACAAAGGGTGTCAGATGATAAGCATAGCAGACTTTTTGTGGGCATTGGTTTTGGGTTTGTTCTTGACAACCCCTGGATACACTGATCTCACTGCCAGGACTCTGACATGGGCAGACCTGAGTCAGAGCAATATTGTATTGAAAGCTGCGTGGCATATGGATTGAAGGCTGGAAGGAGGGGGGAATAATCAGGACAGGTTGCCAGAAGTGTGGGCCTGAACCAGGTCAGACAAGGGACAAAGGCCAGAGATGTGCAAGCGGAACCAACAAAACTTGACAAGTGATTGGATGGGGAAAGGACAGACTCCAGGGGCATTTGGAAGGGGTGGGGGATGGGGGAGTAAGGACATTAAGCATTCAGATAGCACCTACTATGTTCCCGACACTATGCTAAGTGCTTTACAAATATTATCTCATTTGAGGTGGATCAAACTGCTGTGCAGTCATTTTTCAGTCATATCCAACTCTTCATGACCCCATTTGGGGTTTTCTTAGCAAAAATACTAGAAAGGTCTGTCACTTGACTGATGAGGAGACTGAGGCAAATAGGGTTAAATGACTCGCCCAGGGTCGCACAGCTAGGAAGTGCCTGAGGTCACATTTGAACACAGGTCCTTCAAACTCCTTACACTGCACCACCTAGCTGCCTGATCTCTAATACCTTAACATCAAGGATTTAAACCTGAGTTTCTGCTTTTAAAACCACTGTTTTTGTTTGTTTTAATATGTTTTTTGTCAATAATAAAGAAGAGCAATGTCATGTCTTCTAGCGACTAAGCTTTTTGGCTCTTGGCTTTATAAACACGTGGTCATAGTTCAGGTGACCAAAGATGTGTTGGGTTGTTTTTTAGTTTTGAGACACAATCTGGAAAGAGAATAAGAACCAGAGGAAAATCAGCGCCAACCTTCAAAGAGTAAGAGTTCTTAGCAATCTGAACACTTCACTGTCACCTACACAATGCTGTTATCACAGAAAAACAGTAACATGATGGGGAGTCAGTCCAGTCTATGCCCAAGAGAAGGATAGAAGGACACAAGGATGGGCTACTGAGAATCCTGCTGGTTCCTTTCCAATACCAAGGGTGTGAGGAGCCCGGTTTTACATTGTTGGGGTAGCATGTGACAAAAATGAAACTTTTAAGAAGGGCTGGGGCACGGATTGTGTCCAGTTTCCTTTACTATTAATCTTAATAAATGGGAATTTCCGTGACATTTCCTTAATCACTAAGAGGGAAATAAAGGAATTACTAGACAGGAAAGCCCATCCCAACCCAAACCCAGCCACACAGTAGATTTCCTCTTTTAGAAATCACTCTGGGCAGATGATGGCAAAAGAAATGTCGGGCAACGTTTCTTCCAGGAGACTTGGGGTGGGGGGAGCTCCCCCTCCTCTTTGGCATGAAAACAGGGGCCAAGACCTATGATGCCATGAGTAAAGGGAGCAGCTCAGTGAGGAAATTACTCTCCCAGTGTGAGTCAACCCCTTTCCTCCTCTACAATCCTCCTGAGGTTCTATGGAGAAATGAAGTCAAATGCCTTGTCCAGGGTCACACAGCAAGTATGTCAAAGGATGTCAAAGGTACGACTTGAGGACATGGAACCAGGCTGGATTGTATCCAAGGCCAGCTCTCTACCCACTAGGCCACACTGACTCAAAAGTCATCTAGAACAGGGCTTCTTAAACTTTTCCCACTCAAGACCCCGGGCATAAAGGTATAGAAAATAGGTATACATAACTTTTTATTGTTGCCAAATTTTTTGCAACCCCACCCCGACATTCAGTTACATAAGCCCTATGGAATTGCAACCCATAGTTTAAGAAGCATTGATCCAGAAGATATCATTTTATCAAAAGAGGGGGAAGTGGTCTATAGCTTTGTGAGGCTCTGTTAACCTATTTGTAATGTTAGTGCAGTATTGTAATGGGAGGAGGGAGAGGAGGGGAAGGAGGAGAAAAAGGAAGGGGGAGGAGTGTGGTATACTCCTGTGTAATTTAAAATTCTAAATGTGGGCTCTAATCTGTCCCCCCAGTTTTGGGGGGAAACTGACTAAAATCACTGATAAACGAGTTTAGGATTTTAAAGGATTTATTGAAAAAATAGTGAAAGAAAGAAAGATTGAGAACAGATTTCCTATAACCTGGCAAATCTAGCCTTCCTAATCTCCCCCTTCTGAAGTTCTCTGCCACCATGCCAAGGTATCGAAACCAAAGAGGAAGAACTCTCTCCCCAGAGTCCGCTTCCTGCTTCATGTTTCCCTCCCAGAAATGGCAGGTTCTTCAAGCTGATTGGCTAGTGTCATTCAAATTCATTGGTTCACTGGACCTGAAGGTGGCCTCGATGTAAAGTTCAAAGTTTTTAGCTTCTGAGAACAATTACTTTCTTAAGTACCCTTAACTACCAACTAGATGTGTTTATAATCGAGTTAACTGGAAGCAAGCTGGTAATCCAGGCAGTAGTCAATTGCCTTATCCAATTCAATCAGTTTAAACCAGTCTCCAGGTGAGCCCCTGAGTATCTGCTAAATCTCATCTATCACATTCCATTATCTTGACACATTCCTTAGATGTAAATGCCCTAGTTCTGGTACCAGATTAAAAGGCAATTGTTGGGGACAGCTAGGTAGTACAGTGGATAAAGCAACAGCCCTGGATTCAGGAGGACCTGAGTTCAAATCTGGCCTCAGACACTTGATACTTTCTAGCTATGTGACCCTGGACAAGTCACTTATCCCTCATTGCCCTGCGCAAAAAAAAAAAAAAAGGCAATTGTGACATGTTTAACAGCTTTGTTAAATACAATGCAATATAGATAATGCTAATTTGTGGTTTTCTAAGTCAGTGTGCTGCCCACAGGGATCTCTCTTTGAGGTTGACACTCCTGGTGAGTTCCACAGAAAGGAAGTAGTGTAACAAAAGAGGCTAACCTTGACTTGGAAAAGTATATAATCTAAGTGGAGAGACAAAATAAGTAGAAATATGAGCTCTGAGTTGGGGACGTTCCAAGGCAGGGAGAGAGAGCCACAGGAATCTAAGAATCCAAGACCGGGCAGCTAGGTGGCGCAGTGGATAGAGCACTGGCCCTAGAGTCAGGAGTACCTGGGTTCAAATCCGACCTCAGACACTTAACACTTACTAGCTGTGTGACCCTGGGCAAGTCAGTTAACCCCAATTGCCTCACTAAAAAAAAAAGAAAGAAAAAGAAAAAGAAATGTGGGCAAGAATCCAAGACCAAACTTTGTTCTGCAGCCAGTGAAGAACAGATGACCCCAAGGGCAGGGAGCAAGAAGCTAGTTCAAGACAACTAGCCCAGCAGCAACATTACCTATGGATGGGAAGCTGGTGGGACTCACTCTAGGGGAATGAAGTAGATTATGACCCCTGAGATTTTGGAGGAAATGTTTATGTTTGTTCTTGCCATATCTTTGGGGAAAGAAGCAAGATAATGTAGCTTGGTGGGGATTTAGAAAGATAGGAGTTTAAATCCAGCCTCATACACTTCCTGGCTCTGTGACCCTGGGCAAGTCACTTAACCTGTTTGCTCCAGTCTCCTCAACCGCAAAGTGAGGGTGATAACAGTGGCACCCATCTCCCAGGGATGTTGTTAGGATCACATGGGATAATCTTGGAGAAGCACTTAGCACAGTGCCTGACACGTAGTAGGTGCTTACTAAATACTCATTCCCTAAATATCCCTTTGAAAAATCACCCAGCATTGAGTGAATCGATGGAAGAGGGCTGCTGCTCGCAGGTCTCTAACAAACAGGGAGAGGCAGCCGTGGGCTCACTCCAATAGCTGAGAGAGGAGATGCCCTCCCAAGCCCTCCAGGTACCCCGGGGTCTGTGGGGACATGGAGGGCAGCCTTAAAGCTGAAGCCAGAGCTTCCCTCCGTCCACTGACCATACCACTGGATCCTCACATCTACAGAGGCAGATGCTCCAGGGTCATCTGCAAGGTCTTGGATGACTTGCCCAAAGACAAGACTGGAAGCCAGGTCACCCTGACATTGAGTCCTTCCCTGTCTGCACCACACAGCCTGCCTCTGGCCATGTATGCACACTGTGGACCGACATGCATAAATGCTAAAGGATTGGGAGAGAGTTTCCCTGTCACTGCCACTGACACACTTTTCTCTCCCAGTGGCAATCCCTCAGTTCCTTTCGGTTGTGAACAACTGTCCGAACATTCCCCAAAACACAGAGTGACAGTGTCGCAGTCCCCAAGACTGTGGGCTGGGGAAGGCTCCCCAACGGGACATCAGCCATGGCTTCGATTCTTGGAAACCTGGCCAAGGGGGCGGGAGCCATGGTCAAAGGGCAGAAGGGCTAGGGCGGAGAGGACGGCATGTCCTGCTCCGGTTTCACAGGGTGTGGCTTCTGGACTTGGTCAAACCATCCCAACAAAGGCAGCTGGATCCTGTCACTCCCTGACGGTGCCGAACGACTCAGCAAAAAGCAGTGGGAAAGGAAGGAGGCCAGAGGCTTTGAAAGGCACCCAAGCAGCCCCGCCCACCCAGGCTAGCTCCAGCGAGCTGCCCAGCTGGCTTCCCCAGTGCACAGGCCCATAGAGGAGACCATCTGAGGAGAGGGGACTCCAGGCTTCCGGGGGGCAGCACCCTGACCTTCAGCTGTGGGAGGGTCACCAGTGGAGGAAGGGAGGCCTCTCATTTGTTGGCTAATTATGCTGAGCCACATTCAGCATCTGGGCTGGAAGAAGAGCAAGGCTTCTATCCCAGGAGCCCCGAGTGTAACCGTGGAGCAGAATGAAATATTCATGGACCCCCTCCATTACAGAGAGACTCCGGCTGGCATGGTTTGTGTTGGGGAAGAAGCAGAGCATTTAGCACACTTCCCAGGGTTCCACATGAGCTAGACCATGAAAAAGAGGTTTGGGGGGCTTTAGGCTATGACCCCCCCACCCCGGCACCAGCGTGCCTAGGATGTTGTGATGCTTGCCTTGGCATCCCCAGAAGCTGTTTATTACCACTGGCCTTCTCCTTTCTGCTCTCCTTGCCTGGGGGGGGGGGGGAAGACCCTCAGCAGAGTGGTGGGTCCACCAATGCTCCCTAGGACTGTTTCCTTATCTGCAAACTGAGAGGAATAAGCTGGATGGCCCAGGGGCCCTTGGTAATTTTAGAGCAGGAGTTCTTAATTTGGGATTCACTGACCTCCAAGGGGGTCGATGATTAGATTTTAGGGCAGGTCTGTGAATTTGGATAGGAAAGATTATATCATAGTCTCAAAACAGAGTTGGGTTTTTAATCCTTTGTATTTTATTCTATGCATTTAAAACCACTCTTCCAAGAAGGCTTGTCCCATAGACTTCCCCAGCCCCTTGGGTACCAGAGTGGTCCCAGGCACCAAGTCACCAAGTAAGATTAAGATCCTCGACAGAGAGGGTTCTATGGTCCTTGGCTCTCATTTTAGTTCTGGCATGGGATTTCTGAAAAATAAGCTGAGAGAAATACCAAATGGAAGCCATGAATGAGGGGAGAGAGCAGAGGCCAACGCGCTTGAAGGTTCTGCCTTCTCCAGTCAATGGGGTAACGAAGCATTGGCCCAACTGAAAAACAAGTAGACAGTAACAACAGCAAATTCACTGACCTGAGGGAAAAATAACTGAAGCGCCTACTGTATGCCGATTACTGTGCTAAGACTTGGGCTCTGTTGTTGTTGAGTTGTTTCAGTCCTGTCCAAGTTTTATGACCCCATCTGAGATTTTCTTGGTAGAGATAATGGAGGGGCTTGCCATTTCCTTCCTCGGCTCATTTTACAGATGAGGAAACTGAGGCAAGCAGGATTAAGTGACTTGCCCAGAGTCACACAGTGTCTGGAGCCAGATTTGAACTCAGGAAGATGAAGTCTTCCCGACTCCAGGCCTTCTGCTTTATCCACTGCGCCATCTTAAGTACCCCCTAGAGTTGGGCATATACATAGGAAAAGCTAGCTAATCACAACTCTCAATGACTCATCCTTGATTAAAGGAAACACATAAAAGAGAGTTTTCTTTCCATCTACAGGGCAGGTAGAAGAGCCCCAAGTTCTAAGGTTGTGTCAGTGGGTCATTTAGCAAGGCCCAAAGGTCCTTAAGCAGTCGAGACGGCAGGCTAGAATATTTCAGAGAGCAGAGTCAGGGGAGATGGTAAGGCCTGGAGGATCTTGGGAAGCAATCACAGGACTGAGGGTAAGGCCTGGGGTCCTTCATCTCATCAGAAGTAATGGAGTTGTTGACCACATATCATACAAATCCCAAGTCACTGAGTAGCCCACACAGGCAGTGGGGTACCTGGGGGCAGGGTGGGGAGGAGCTCTTCTTGCCTAATGATCCTGGGACCAGTGGAGGGAGGGGCAGGGATGGGGGGAGGTGGAGAGTGTGAGATATAAGATGGAGCAGGGACCCCAGGTGGCTCTTCCATGTCCATGATATGACATGAATGTGAGCAGGCTGCAATGTTTTACAAACAAGGAAATGCCCAGAAAAGTTGTAAAGAATGTCATCAAGAGGAGGGATAACTGATGGGTGAGCTGGAAGCTCCACTGGCGTCCTCTGGCCATCAAGAGAATATGAGGCTGCCAGGCCTGGATCCCAAAGAGATTTTTCTAAAAAGGGGAACAGGACCTTTCTGCCCAAAAACCAGTTACTGCAGCTCTTGGTGGTGGTTAAGAATTAGACATTGAGGGGATGCCCATCAGTCAGAAAATAGCCAAACAAGCTGTGCTATATAGAGTAATGAAATTTATTGTGCTGTGAAAGATGATGAGTGAGCAGATCTCCAAAAAATCCAGAATTATGTGAACTTATACAAAGTGAAGTGAGCAGAACCAGAACATTGTACACAGTAACAGCAACATTGTATGATAATCAACTGTGATAAACTTGGCTCTTAACAATGAAACGATCCAAGACAATTCCAAAGGGCTTATGATGGAAAATGCTCTCCACCTCCAGAGAAAGAACTGAATGAAAATGAAAACATACTATTTTTACTTTCTCCATTTTTCTTTTCTTTTTTCTCCCTTTTGGTCTGTTTCTTCTTTCACAACATGACTAATATGGAAATGTTTTACATGATTGTCATATATAACCCATATCAACTTGCTTATTATCTTAGGGAAGGGAGAGAGAAAGGGAGAAAATTTGAGATTCAAAACTTTTTTTTTTAAATGAATGTTAAAAACTGTCTTTACATGTAATTGAGGGGATTTAAAAAAACTGTTAAAAAAAGAAAATGTGAGGAAGGCTGCAAGAATGCAGGATGACCCCCCCCCCATGCTGTATTTGTAGACAAGAGTCCCAGTGACATTTATTTTATTTAGAAAATCAAGGGCTTTGGTCTGTATTACTGGCAAAAGACCCACAGTGATAAGAGACCAAATACATTTGAACACAATTTTTCTGGATACAGTTATCCTGAGAACTGGTTATAGTTTAAAATGACCTGACACGTTATGAAAAATTCACAAAAGTATATGTATGGAATAAAGTTATTCACATAAAAGATAGATGTGCTAAATGCAATATAAAAAGGGTACTTAGACCGGAGCATAAAGGAAGTTAGAGAAGCATATGGGACATGGTGCTGGGCTCTTGTGCCCTTTGGGAAGGAGTCCAGTCAGCATTGCATGTTCTAGTTACAGAGGATAGAGCCCATCTCCCCATTCCCTAATGGAATTCTAGTACATGCCTGAGTTCTGCAAATGGCTAAAAAAACCAAAAGCCCACAGGGAGACATGGCCAAGTGTGAGGAGCAGGCAGCATCATTCACAGCCCAGGAAATAAGACTTTCACCAAACTGTGGCCAATGGATCTTCAAGGGAAACTGCATGGTGCCTTAATAACCATGGATCCATCAACTCACAGTTTTCCTCCCTAGTTACTGAGGAAGTCACTTGATAGGACATTAATGCCCCTCTTTAAAAGAAGGGGAGGAATCCAAGCCAAATGCTCTGCAGGCTCACTTTTTTAGTGGGGCCTCACAAGGGTCTTCTGTGTTAACCATTCCTTTCCTTTCCCATCAGTACTGACTTGTTTCATTTCTGAATGGTCATGAATTGTACATTTGGGTTGGTCAATAGACCAGCAGTTTGCCCATCTCTGAGAGCTCCACAGTGAAAGGTGGAAGCTGATTCCAATTCATTTTCAATTCAATTCAGGTGTTGGAGTGAGTGCCTCCTGTATGAAGCACAGCTGCAAATGCATTAAGTAGAAAATTCTGCTTCAAAGACCATTTATTAAGCACCTGCTGTGTGTATGAAACTGTGTGAGATGCTAAGAACGAGATAAAGAAGACACCGAAATTCCTAAAATTTCTGCCTCACCTCAAATTCAACTCCTCTCCGAAATGGGGGCTCGGCACTCTCGTGCTCATCCGGCTTGTGTGCACACACGTGTGGCAGTGCAGGCAGACACAAGACATCAATTTAGTGACTCTGACCTTTTCCTGTGTCCACTGTATTCCACAGACCACAAGCACAGTGGGATTGATATTCTACTCAGATTAAGACAGTTTATTTCAAAGGCTCCACCCATGTCAAGAATTTGGAAACAGGGATCTCTAAGAGACTGCAAATTTCAATCAGGAAAGGCTAGCTTTTCCTCAGGCACGTGGATCTGTCTGAGATGTGGGAGAGAGACACATTCAAAGAAACCATGTACAATTATGTAACCAGAATTTGGTGTGCAGTTAAGCGTGTGGGTATAAGCCTGGGATAACCCTCTGGCCTTTAAGGACCAGTGGCCAGGGAAGCAGTTTTTGGTTTAGATTAGCAATAGTGAAGGAGAAGGAAAACTACACGCCAGTACACCGCTGACTTGGAGACCCAAGGAAAAGAGTCCCCAGCCCCACAATGCTTCAGAAAATGACCAGCCCAGCCCAGCCCCAGCAATCCTGCTGGCTCACCTCTTCTCCTCATGCGTGATCCAGACAGACAACTCCTCTGGACATCCTATCTCCCATGGGCAGCACACACCTTACATTTTTTTTCCCCATACAAAGATGTCATCCTCCAAACCCCCACTGCTTTTTTTTTATGTCTATGGAGGCAATAATCATATCAATTTTTATATAGCTACAACCTATCACAGATTAAAGTCCGTGTTTAAATTAAGTCAAAATCACATGACTAAAATTGTATGTCTCTTTTCTATCCCTCCATGCACCTGAAACAGACATTTCACAAATGATGGGTCTGTCGTCTTGAAATGCTTCTCAAAATTTTTCTTTGCTCTAGAAAGGGCATCTTCAACAGCAGCTTTGGGCATCTGGCCCAGCCTTTCTACTTTCTTCTTCAAGGCTCTGGATGATAAGGACATGAATGACCTCAGCAGGAGGTGGTCAACATTCATTCTCATTTAAAAAACTAATAGGTTATTCTCATTATATCCCATAGACCCACTGGTTGGCAGGTTGGATGCTCCTTTGGGCCCTCAGATTCGGTGTCTAAAGACTCCAAGTTGTCTCACAAAGCAAATGCAATTAGAAATCGTGTAAGGGACAGTCACCCCACTCAGTTCTCCTTGGAGAAAAGAGGAGTGTGGTTGGCCCTCAGGCCAACTTAAGGGTTTCTACAAATATCCATTAAGTGGCTAATTGGTCTAAGGCCCAAAACTATATCTCACTGGCTCCCTCAGCCTTCCTGGGACTCAGTCTTACAGAAGAAACAATTTGAGAAGGTGGGTTTTGAAATAAAGAGTGGGGGCAGCTAGGTGGCACAGTGGATAGAGCACCGGCCCTAGATTCAGGAGGACCTGAGTTCAAATCTGGCCTCAGACACTTAACACTTACTAGCTGTGTGACCCCAATTGCCTCACAAAAAAAAAAGAAAGAAAAAGAAAAAAAGAAATAAAGAGTGGTATAAAATTCTATGGAAATTCAGGAGCAGAAAAAATTACTGTATCTGAAGGGCTTGGAATTTTTAATAGCCAAGGTAGCTTGGGTAGGAACTAGGCAGCTGCATCTTTGGGTGGAGAGAACAGCATGGGGAGAGACAGGGGGCAGGGAAGTGCTGGGCATACCGGGGGAGTGATAAGCAGTCCAATTCCATAGGGCCATGAGGTATGGAAGGTAATTATGGGGGAGAAAATGAGAGAGGGAGGTTGTGACCAGTTCTTGGAAGTCTTTGAATGGCAAACAAAGGGTTTGGGCTTTATTTGGCAGGTGATGGGGAATTGATGATGACAGGATGCGGTTATTGAGGGGTGGGTGGGGAGGAAGAAGTGGCCAGAGCTGTGCTTCATGCCTGAAGATGTTAGCACATCCAAGATCTCACAGATGTAGCATCTGGCTCAATTTGTTCATTTTTCACTCAATGTAGTCAACACTCCATTAAGGTCCCCCGATGTGCTGGAGGCTTCCTTCAGCCTGTTAGCATGTCAAGGGTCCCTTGCCTCCCTTGGGCTGCCCATTGGTCATTCCTCGTCATGGCTGGCCCAAGTCCTTTGATGATCACCCATTTTCTCAATGGTGTTTTTAGCAATATTCCTTGTATCAAGTAATTATTGATGATATTTTATAGCTTATTTATGACCATCACACCTCTCTTGCTGAGGCAGTGTCCAGAGTCTGGCTTTGAGTCCAACCTCTGACACCTACTGGCTTTGTGCACTGGACCAAGTGCCTAACCTCTCAATGCTCAGAGCAATAGTTTAATACTATAAGTTACAGAGAAGGGGCTGCCATACGTGAAGAGAGAGTGTATCCTCACCTGTGAGTTCTCTGTAACAAGGAGATCTCTGGTCTAGCCCCTACCCCAATCCTACACATCTCTCCATTGCCCCATGCATGGTTCACCTGCAATTTTAATTCTTTGGAGAATGTGGAGTTCGAGCATTCACAGGGGTGTGTGTGTGTGTGTGTGTGTGTGTGTGTGTGAGAGAGAGAGAGAGACAGAGACAGAGACAGAGACAGAGAGACAGAGAGAGAGAGAGAGAGAGACCAACAGAGAGACAGACACAGAGAGAGACAGAGAGAAAAGGGGGGAGGGAGAAGGAGAGGGAGAGGGAGAGGGAGAGGTAGAGAATATAGTTTGGATTTATAGAAAATGCTGAGTAATTTCCCAAATGCAATCTCTCTCATTATATTTGTATTCAATTTCAGCCCCAACTCCCTGTTAATTTGAAGCAGAGGTCCAAGATACACTGTCTGCACTGATGGGCCAGAACAACGGACTGTTCCACGAAACTACGATAGACATTCTCAAAGTAGTCTTTCTAGGTTTGGAGTAGTTATGGATCTCATTAATGAGGGGAAGGAAGAAAGGAAGGAAGGAAGGAAGGAAATAGACAAGCCATTAGTTGATCTGTTTTTTTGAAAGAAATAACAAATTACTAATATTAAAAATGAAAAAGGTAAATTCACATCCAATGACGAAGAAATAAAAGCAATTATAAAGAGCAATTTCACCAAACTACATGCCAATAAAACTGGCAATCAAAATAAAATAGATGAATATTGACAAACATAAACTGCCCAGATCAACAAAACAGGTAATAGAATACTTAAATAATCTTGTCTTAGAAAAATAAATTGAATAAGCTAGAAATGACCTCACCCATAAAAAAGCAGAAGCAAATGCATTTATAAGCAAACTTTACCCAAAATATAAAAAACAATGAATTCTGATGCTACATAAATTGTTAGAAAAAATAGGCAAATAAGGAACCCTACCAAATTCCTTTTGTGACTCAAATATGGTTTTGATACCTAAACCTAGGGAGAGTCAAAACAGAGAAGGAAAACCATAAAAAGCTATTGATTGGTGCAAATGATTTTTAAAATATATTGTCAAGGAGACTACAGAAATATTTCACAAAGATCCTACACCATATTTGATCATATTAACAACAAAGCCAACCAAAAAAAACTCATATTACTTCAATAGATGCAGATCTCTCCCACTTCCAATTCATCTTTCACTCAGCTGCCAAAGAGATCTTCCTAAAGTGCCTGACCATGTCACTCCCTTTCTCAATAAACTCTTGTGGCTCCCTGTTGACTTTAGGATCAAATATGATTTCATTTTCTCAGACTTTTTCACTTCAATTTTTGTAATATTAGAATGTACTTGGGGAAGCTAGATGGCGCAGTGGATAGAGAACCGGCCCTGGAGTCAGGAGCACCTGAGTTCAAATCCGGCCTCAGACACTTAACACTTACTAGCTGTGTGACCCTGGGCAAGTCACTTAACCCCAATTGCTTCACTAAAAAAAAAAAAGAATGTATTTAATTATGAGTACAGGTATGTCATTCATAAATGAGTAAACACTCAGTGGGGAAATGCTCAATAGTTTTGTATTAATGGGGATTCATGATCAAGATGTCTGCAGCTCAGGCATCTAGGTGGCACCAGCCCTGGATTCAGGAGGACCTGAGTTCAAATCCGACCTCAGACACTTGATACTTACTAGCTGAGTGACACTGGGCAGGTCACTTAACCCTCATTGCCCTGTAAAAAAAAAAAAAAAAGATCTGCAGGTCCCTCTCCTAGAAGCAGGTAGAGTGTTGGGGCTCAGGGAGGCATCTACTGAATGAGACTCTTCCGATCAGCCAAGCAGAGTTCAGTGAGCCTAGACCACAGATTTTTAGAACTACAGGAGAACCCTCTGGGGCCACCTTACCCAACCCTCCTGAACAGGAATGGCTTCCATGACATCCAGTCTCTGCACCAAGGCCTGGGCAGTCTTTTTGGCTTGAGGCCCATCGATCCTCTGTCCACTGAAAACTGCCTTAGGCATCCAGTTCATTAGGATTCTAGCCACCAGCATTTAACACCTTGGGAAGGTGCATGGGTAAGGGGCAGAAAGCAGTCAGCACTGGGTAAGCACCTGCCATGTGCCAGGCACTGGACTAAAAACTTTACAAGATTATCTCATTGGAACCTGGCAACAACCCTGGGAGGCAGGTGTCATCACTGTCATCTCCAGCGTCACTCAGCTCCAATGCAAGCTCAGGTGTCACACCATGAGGCTCAGGGACTGGGTACCTGACGAGCCCCTCCTCACTCCTCAAGGAATTTTCCTTCAGCAAGTGCTGCTGACGCCCTGCTGGCACAGAGCGCATAGACATACACCAGCAACCACCCCACAAACCCTCAGCTTAGCATGCCCCCAGTCACCACCATCACAGGCACTGCTCAATGGGCAACACCCACATGGCTGATGAGTCCCAGACTCAAGCCTCTCCCTGCCCAAACCTCTCTGCTCATTCCAGAAACTTAGTACTTACGTCCTGAAACTTTGTATATCAACATCAATGTGATGACACTTAGGTAATGGGACATTATCAGGCCTGGTGAGGTGATTGTACAAATGCCTTATCATAAGGTAGATTTTTCTCTGACCCAATGAGACAGGGAATCCCCACAGGCCTGACTGTCTGAAAGGCCAGAAGATCCTTTGTGTTCGGGACTTGGTTTAAATGGGATGCTCCAATAACCTGGGGGACCTGTCATTTTGTCCAGGCTGGTGTCAAATTCAGGGCCCAGCAGCTCCAGCTATAGCCAAGCTGGGGATGAACCCCAGGCTGTGTCCCGGGTGAGGCTGTCACCTTAATGAGGCAGCAAAGGCATTTGGGATCTGATCCAAGGCATAATCTCATATCAATTCCAATGCTTTCATAAAGTGTCAGTACTGAGCTTCACTCGCATTAGAAACAGAACAGAAAACAGAAAACACTTTGGAGACATCCCTTTGAATGAAAGAGAGAATGGTACTTAAACTGAATGTAGGGAACAATCACTCCTTAGTGGGCTCTGGCTCCCAAGAGTGATCTAGGAGAGAGAGAGAGAGGAGCATGTCTGGCTTTTGCAGGCTCACCGCTGCTGCTGCTGCTGCTGTTGCTGTCGCACTCCCTTTTAGTTTCAAATATAACATAATTTTTACTTTCCCATTAAATGACAATCCACCTGAGCGTCTCTATTATCTAAGCACAGTGCGTAGCAAGCTGGGGCCTGAAGAATTTAAGCTTCTAAAGGCAGCTTTGTCTCTGTACCCCAAGCCCCAGCACAATCCCAGGTCCATTGGAAGTATCTGGTTAATTATTTTGAAATAGAATCGGTCATTGCCCTGGAACCTCCAAGGGTACAAACTGTGCTCCCCATAGAGGAGTGGGAGCCCAGTGCTCTCCAGACCTTTGGAGTTTGCCTTTGCAGCTATATGCATTCACTCTTTCAAGCCATGGAGGCAGGAACTTGATAACTGGAAGTGAGACAATCAGTCTGTGTTTCAGGGATGCTGTGAGGTTCGACTCAGGGAAAACTTTTAAAAATGCTACAATAAAGACGACAGGTAATCAAAAAGACCTATTTTGCTGCCGGGCCCTGGATTTCTTAGACATGAGAGTGTGACTGATGTGCATAACAGACCTTGAGTAGAAATCTAAAATTATTGTGGCAGAAATATTTTAGAACAAAAGCTCTGCAAAGACTAAAGAAAACCCCCATGTCTGGGATTGGTCATGGAATGTAAATAAACAAGACTGTTCGAAATCCTCAACTTCTTTAGGCAAAGCTCGACAATCAAAACCATTGGCAAGGCCCTGGAAGCAAGGACACACACAATTGGTTATGATGGTGAGCCAGAAGGAAGCAGGAAAACAGTCCATGAAAATGTAGTTCTGACCCAAGAGCTTCAATCTGCTTGCTAAGAAGAGTCGGCTTAGGGGCATTCAAGCCCCGCCCCAACATCAGGAACTGGTGAGGAGTAGAAATAAAAGGAAGAATATTCATTGCCTCATCTCTCACTCAGATACCTCTGCCCCCGTTGGGAAAGGAAGGGAGGAAGGGAGGAAGGGAGGAAGAGAAGGAGGGAGGGAAGGAAGGAGAGAAGGTCCTTTTCCCTATTTATGCCCCTAGAAATTCAGTTCAAGTCTTCTTGGGCTGTTCCAATACAAAGAAACAACGGGATTGCTTTAAAACACACAATGGCACCGTTTTGAGCTTTACCCAACTTCTCTTTGTTCAGGGAAACCTGCTTTGTCAGCTCCACCTCTCACCTGGCTGCCGGCGCTCAGTCCTGGCTCCTCCTTAGACATTTTCTCTGGGCTTCTTCACTTTGGCTGTTCTACTCTGGGCCGGCCTAAGGGGAACAAGCTGAGAAGGGTTGGGAAAGTAACCCAAGCCCAGACGCGGGGATCTTCAGAGCTGGGCTACAAAGAGTCTCGTTCCAAAAACCCTCATGGGACCATAAAAGTCAGAGCTGCAAATAACCTTGGGGCTTGTTGTTGTTCAGTCATTTTTCAGTCATGTCCAACTCTCCTGACCCCGTTTGGGGTTTTCTTGGCAGAGATGCTGGAATGGTTTGCCATTTCCTTCTCTGGCTCATTTTATAGATCAGGAAACTGAGGCAAAGAGTCCGGGTCACACAGCTAGTAGGTATCTGAAGCCAGTTTTTAACTCAGGTCCTCCTGACTTGAGGCCCAATGTGACACCTAACTGTCCAACCTTGGACAGGCCTGATCCAATGGCCTCTGTTTGATGCCTTATGGGCATATCTTTCAATGTCACATGGCAGCTGTTTGTGACTAAAATGTCAGCTCCTTGAAGGCAGGGACTGATTTATTGTTGTCTTTGTTTATGCAAAGGTCTGAATAGATTTCTATGTTTTGCTTTCAAGAACATCACAGTGGGGGGGGGGGAATGGCAGTTAGGTGGCGAAGTAGATAAAACACTGGCCCTGGAGTCAAGAGGACCTGAGTTCAAATCTGGCCTCAGACATTTGACACTTACTAGCTGTGTGACCCTGAGCAAGTCACTTAACCCCAATTGCTTCCCCAGAAAAATAAATAAATAAACATAGCAGCTCAAGAACATTACAGGAATTAAGTGTGTTAAGTGTTAAAATTCCAGCTAAACTGTCTAAAATATCTAATGAGTGGTCGCCAATAAATTATAAGCTTTAGCAAGAGTTAGACTTTTAAGCATTTATTAAGGAGAATAAGAATTTGGTAAAGAGAGAGAGAAAGGCCTAGATTCCTATCTATTAAAGGGAGAGCACATTTCTAGCTCCGCTCTCCACCAGAGTCCAGAGGAAAGAAGAGCGAGCCTGAGCGCCAGTCTCTTCCTCCTCCCACTAGCCCGCGTCACTTCCTGACTCCTGGTCTTGCCCTCAAAGACCTTCCCTTCATGGGCAGAACTCCTCTACAGTAAGTATCCAGCAGGTGGCGTTATTCCAATCGTTACAGTCCCCCCTGTTGTTCCTCAAGAAACAAAATGTTTCCTTGATGGAACAGTAAAAACAATATGATAACTATTGCTAACTAATAATATGTGAACAACAATATAGAAAAGGAAGAGAGGAAAGTTTTGTCCAGAGGGGCGATTTTTTTTTTTGTCCTCATGAACCGACGCTTTGACATTAGTCTTGCAAAGGGAGGGCCTCTGCAGAGAGTACATGTTACAGATGGTGTATATTATAACAGAAAGAGAAAAAAACCAACAAAAAGAACAAATCAAAACTGTTAATTTAAAGTCTCTGAAAGTCTTTTCTCAGATGTCCTCTAGGTGTAGTCGTGGAATGGAAGTCTTTTCAGGGGTTGATGTGTGGATGCTGGTAATCAGCCAGGAAAATTTCCTACAAAATTGAGCTTAACACAACTTTAAAATAGCTTTGTCAATAATCAAATCCAACAATGAAAGTTCTCAAAAACATGTCTAAGGGAATTCAGAATCTTAGTTGTTACACATGAAACATATAATAAAACAAAAATTGAACCATTCTTTAAAATTATAATATTACTATAGTCCCCCCTTATGGAGGGTAATTGAGAAGACAATTGCTGCAATATTAATTAATAAAAATAATTTTTATCTTTGTTTTATCACTTTTTGCATCATCTGCCTAATTATCCTCATGCCATTATGAGAAATTAAAAAATCTAATATAATTGGTAACAGGTGTCAAGGCCAAATTCAACACTGTATTTATCATGACACCTGAGATAATTATGGGGGTTACCATAAAAGAACAGAGAAATGATGGGATATGAGCATTCCCACACTTGAGCAATATGTACTGCCCATACAGTATGCCAGGCTTAAAATAGGTGGATGGAATATATGTCCATGCCACCGAACATATTGGAAGAAACTGAGTCAGACTTAATCAGATGCATGGGACTGAGATGTCCATGGCATCAGGCATATAGGAGGGAGCATGGAAGCCAGGTGTAGAAGTGAGATGGGTGGGATGAATACTTCCAGCCATCTGTACAATATTGTGGGGAAAAATAAAATAAAATATTAAACCAAGAGAATCCAACCTCAACATTAGTCAAAAGCCGTTCCCTCGGCCATACCTTGACTTCATGCATGTCTCCCCTCATGTGACAATTCAGTGTCTGCTCTTGCATGTATTCCTCTTGTGATTGGATGGCATCTTGGCCAACTGGCATCTGATAACTCAGAATAAAGGCAATTAATGTCTTAAATGATAAGTTCCCATAATCCAAGTCTCATATGGATTTAAAAATTGAGGATAATAAATGATTGCAAAAAATGTGAATACATCTTGACTCAGAACACAATATATAATTATGCAACAATTTCAAATAATACCCCTTTTTTTTACTTAGTATACAATTACTTTTTTGAAAAATCTGAACATATTTAAATAAAAGTTAAAGCACAACACAATCTCAAAGACAACTTTTACAAATGTTCCCCTCTTTTTTTTTTTTTTGGAATATGCTTATCAAAAATAATACTTCTAGAATCAATTTACACTTGCCATGGCAAACAATTTGCCAGGGAAATGCTTTAAAGAGTTTGATCAAATAATCAGTTGAGAAAAAATAACAAAAACAAACAACTCAGAATATGGGAGCACAATACTCCTAGAATTAACATTGTATAATAAAATCAAAACCATCTTGCAATGTTTCAAAATTAGAGATGAATAAATAGAAAAAAAATACACATGGAACAATAAAAGACAATGAAATTCAAACTAGGGAAATCTAAATGAATATGAACTTAATATTAATAAGAGTATTATAAAATATAAACTTGATCACATGACTATAAAAAGCTTTTACAAATATTCTCCTTGTTTTAAAAACTAAGTATAAAACACAATCTCAAAAGCATGAAAATCTCTATGAAAATAAACCCATACCATTAATTTCAAAATGTAGGTGTAATAGCATAGAAATCCTATGTAACCTCTGAACTGATACTATTAATAATCTGAGTGAATTTAGAACACTTTTGATTCCGATATCTAAAATCCCCAATACTCATATCAATACCTTGCTTCTTACTTCTACATTTCTGTAAAATATATATACTTCCATGGCAAAAGAAGCAGAGTCTTGAACTATGTTGATTGTTATTATTCTTATTCAGCTTAACTTTTTCTTCTTTAACCCCTCTATATTGTCTGTTAGCCTTTTCACCATACAAATGCTTTATAAGATTACTAATTAAAGACAAAAGCAGGTTAGCAAAATTAAGAACAAAACGAGCATATCTGGAATTTAAAGGGTTTTCTAAGGTTGTTTCAGAAGCACAGCCAGGCTGGGGAAGGGCTGAGCCTGAAGCAGCAAATGTAGTTAGAGAAAGTTGAGCATGCGCATTAGATCTTTGGACTTCCCGGGCTGGGGAAGCAATGGGCTTGGCCATGGGAGGAGTAGAGGGTGGGGTCTGGAGAGGAGGGGAGGGACCAGCGCAATTTGAATCAGACTTGATTTTGAACTCAGGCCTGGATTCCTCTTCCCCCACTTTGCCTCCAGGTGCTAGGGGATTAAAAGCTTCTAGAGGGTGGGTCATTGCCTCCAGGCATGCAAAATTAGAGCAACAATTAGTGTTAGAACTGGGGAAAGCTGCCGGAATCTCTTCAGGTTTCTCTGAAAAAGCATGGTTGGGAGAGGGAGAGATATTTCCTTGTGTGAGTAAGTTGCTGGCTCTTTTAACAAAAATAAAAAGAAAAATAGAAAATCCACAAAAACAAAGCATTAACATGATCTTATCTCCCATTTGTCTGGTTAAACAGACTAAACTCAAAAATAGGGTAATTAGGGAGTTTGAAAGGTCCATTTGAAAAAATTTAAAGGGAAAACACCAGGCAATTCAGCAGTACTCAAGATTTAAAGGGTTAGGGTAGGGGAAATTTCTTACCCAACCGAAAGATCAGAAGTGAGGTTCAGCTTTCCTCTTCGTGGTCAGCCATCTGTTAAGTGTTAAAATTCCAGCTAAACTGTCTAAAATATCTAATGAGTGGTCGCCAATAAATTATAAGCTTTAGCAAGAGTTAGACTTTTAAGCATTTATTAAGGAGAATAAGAATTTGGTAAAGAGAGAGAGAAAGGCCTAGATTCCTATCTATTAAAGGGAGAGCACATTTCTAGCTCCGCTCTCCACCAGAGTCCAGAGGAAAGAAGAGCGAGCCTGAGCGCCAGTCTCTTCCTCCTCCCACTAGCCCGCGTCACTTCCTGACTCCTGGTCTTGCCCTCAAAGACCTTCCCTTCATGGGCAGAACTCCTCTACAGTAAGTATCCAGCAGGTGGCGTTATTCCAATCGTTACAAGTGTAAGGCTTGCAGTGCTAATGAATACAAGAAAAAGATGCCCAATGGAGCATACCTTTATCAGGTGAGAATGTCAATTCGATTACAGAATCAAAGATATGACTTAGGTGTGAACAAGGCCAAGATATTTCTATAGATCCAAGGAGTCAAATGTGTAAACCAGGTACCAATGGAAAGAAAGAAGGTGAATGATTTCATTGTTAAAGAGAAGCAGCCTGGCAAGGGGGAGGGAAGGGGATGAAACATCAAGCCAGTTCAGAAGCTGGCATTCCAAGAGCAGAGTTCTAGGCAAGTCCCTGAGGGGTCACTGCTAGAGAGGAAGTTTCCCCTCCACCCCACCCCCCTCCACTGGCCAGAGGATGACCATGTGAACTTTAAAGATCAGAAGGTTAGAACTCCCCTAAGCAATGGTGGCTGTACACCCACAAGGACAGCAGCTGATGATGCTTCATACCCATCTACATGGGCAGCTGAGGACAAAGGGGATGAACATGCTGAAGCTTCCTGACTTTCCGAGTCTACCATGACTGGAGACCAGCAGAGAGCTGCAGACATCTCTCCAAGGAGAACTTTGTGAGGACTCCCAAGAAGCAGGACCTGTTAGCTGCTGCCCTTTTACCATGTGTACTCTCTCCAGGGTCCTTTTGTGACACAGTCTATTGAGTAGACTTTTTATTCCATCTCAGGAACTACCTTCTCCTAAATTGTATGGCGATTGATAAGGGGGGTAGGGGCGGTGTGGAGACACACCACTGGGGACATAGAATTGGAAATTACTCCTAATACTGAATAGAGGAGCATCCCATCACCCTGTGAGGACTCAGACCATCAGAGTGGGATTAGAGTGAGAATGGGGTAATAGCCTCAGAATTTTAAATTCCACAGTCCTTTGGATGAAGTGACACCACTGAGCCTAGACCCCAAAGGGCCCATATGTATAAAATCTCTATAGCCATTCTTTGGTTGGAGACTAAGGGGGTGCAAATCAATTGGGAAGTAACTGTCATGAAATACAGTTGTTCTGTCAGAAATCCCAAAAGGGAGGGTTTCAGAGAAGCCTGGAATGATTCACTCATATGAACTGATGTCATACAATGAGCAGAACCAGGAGAACAGCCTAATAATAACAATATAAAGAAGGACTTGAGAACTTTGTATAATGTAATGGCCAACTACCATTCCAGATGATAGATGAGGACACATGCCACCCACCTCCTGACAGAGAACTGAGGGACTGAAGAAGAAATATTTTTACTTGACTATTCATATTTGTTACAAGAGTTTTGTTTTTCTTTTCTTCCCTGCTCTACCCCTGCCCACACCTCACCACCACCAAGGGAGAGGGGAAATGAGGAGAGAAAATAAATAATTATTAATTGAAAAAATAAGATTAAAAGATCCTATAGTTAGAGAACATGATTGAAAAGACCAACACTAGTTGAAAGAGAATTTTCTTCTTTAATTGATTTCTTATACTCTACATGCTGCTATAAGACTCTAAAGTCCAAGGTCTGTTTAAATTATGGCAACAAAATTGTTGTAACTCCTAAGCAAAGGGGAGAAGAAAACTATTTTAGGCAATTCAGTTTTAATGAATTTTGCTATAAAATCCTTATCAATTTGCTGAACTGCAACCTCCCCCTTCTCCCTCCGGGAGAAAGGGTACAAAGGGGGAAAGGGTGGGGAGCCAGAAGCCCAAGGCCTAGAGGCAAGGGTTTGTCCCCTTTTGCTCCGAAGACTCCTGCCTAAGGAGAGGAACCTTGTCCTGCCTAGCATTCTGGGCAGGGACAAATGCTGGGCATATACAGAATATAAAGGCTAGGAATGCAATCAAGCTGACCTGGACTTTGGAACACAGTAGGTCCAACTCCAGTCCTAAACAGTTCCTTTATCCCAAATTCCAGGTGTGGGCTCAGAGTCTGAGAGAAAGTGGGACCAAGCAACAGGTTCCCCCCGTTTTGTGAGGTAGTAGAAGCCATCAGTAGTTGAGTGATAATAACAAACATTTATTCATTCTTTAAAATTTGCAAAGTGCTTTACAAATATTATATCTCATCTCATTCTTACAACCACCCTGGGAGATAGAAGCTATTATCATCCCCATTTTTACAATGAGGAAACTGAGGCAAGCAGAGGTTAATTGCCTTGCTGAGAGTCACCCCACTCAGAATTAGCTGAGGCTGGTTTGAACTCAGGTCTTCCTAAGTCCAGGCTGGTGTTGTACCCACAGTGCCATCCACCTGCCTCTTGTTAAGGAAGCTTATTTCAACACCTTTTTTATGGGAGTGAAATGATTAGGAAAGTCTTAGAAGGAAGAGTCGGAACAGGAGAAAGAGGCATGGAAATAAAATAAAAAGAAAACCACCACTGGCCACAATTCGTCTCTTCTGATTTTTTAACTTTTCCATGGCTTTCCTAACTTTGGGGATCATCTCTCACATTCTCTTCTTTATCCTAGATGTATTTACTTTCATTTTGTTATGAAATATAAACCTTAAAAGGCAAGTCATAAAATGAGCTTGCCAAGCAAGCAACTAAGCACCAATTAAGCGAGATGTCCCGAAAACCTCACCTTTGACTCTGTTGAGAAAACGCTCAGGGAGGTTGTTTTTATTCTGTGTCCACTGGAAATGGCAAAAAAGTAGGAACTAAATTCAGGTAAAACATTGTTACACTTACATTTACATTACATTGTTACGGAGGGCGGGAAAATAAAGAAGATAATGTAAGAGTAGGATGGCACAAAGCCCCTGAATGAGGCACCAGGAATCCTCGTTATTGGGAAGTGACACCCAGTGAGTCATTCCCCCATTTCCCCTCTGAGGGCACACGACTCTTCTGGTACCCAGCCTCTTCTTGTGGGCTGCCTGCCTTGCATGGCTGTGCACCATACTGGCATCCAGTCCGTACTCTACCAGCAGGCTTCCCGTCCTACTCCACACAGGGTTCACTCCATCTCCATCTCTCTGTGTATGGAAGGTACTCAGGGATGGCATCAAAGAGGGAGCAACCTCAGGTTGCCACCCCAGGCAGGTGCCACCCCAGGCAGGAGTATTGGCTTCGTCCCCCTCCCTCCCTCTTCAAACCACTTGGATTCATTCAATTGTGGGAGGTTGTATTACTCTGACAGAATGGAAGATCTTCGAGGGCAAGAACAGTCACACTTTTTTTTTCTAGTTGCATCCCTAGAACCCTGCCAGTGCTTTGTCTATAGCAGACACAAGAAAAACTGGGGAAACGGAACAGGGAGAGTGAAATGTCGCCTTTTTTGAAAGCCGTATTGATGCTTCTGTTCAATTCCCAGACTTCTGAATCCAAGCCAAGACTGGCAGAATCATCCCCAGGTGCATCTCATTAGCCCAGAGCTCATACACCCCCCCTCCATTCCCAAGTTTTCACTCTGCAGACACCTCCAGGTGACACTCACCTGAAAGGCCTCATTCTGGATAGTTACCAGGGCAGGTACTGGTGACCGACGATGATCCTTACCCACAAGGACATGACAACTGCTTATCATACACACAACACAGAGGCTTAACCCTCAGAGAGCTTTTGTTCCGAAGAAGAAAATAAGCAGAGAGGAGAATGCACATCCAAGTGAAAGGTTTGGAAAGACTGGAGGCAGATGCGGGTGAGCACGCATCAGAGCAAGCTCTTCTCCTCTCAGGATGCTGAAGGAAGAGAGGCATTCATGGGTGACCCCACTTGTGGGACCCCTTATCATACCAACATGGTCAGGGCCAGTCCGGAGAAAAATGCAAAGGGTGCACTTCCCAACAAGGGGTCTCCTACCCCAAGATGGCAGCCATCTGGCTTTTCACTGTGCCTGTGACCCAAGCCAAGTCTCCTCCCATCTTTGGATCTCAAACTGAGGGCATTGGGCCGGATCAATGATGTCCGACTCCAATAGAAATCATAGAAATTGGGGCCACTACAGAGCATATAAGGATCCCTATGGACAATGTTACCGGTGCCCTATTATGTTTGTACTCATTTTGTTAACTATTCACTAATGACTTTATAATCTGGTCCTGACCACTCTTGGGAATGCTGCCAGGGGGGATGTAGATGAGGCAGCGGGTGTGGCACCTCTGCAGTAGAGGCCTCTCAGTTCCCTTCTAGACCCTTTGATGGACTTGCCCACAGTCCTCAACCCTACAAGTGAAAAGCAGGGTCTGTCGAGTTGTGGCTGGTGATGGTCTGGAACCTGCCCCTAGGCCTACAGATGCCAGATCCAGCAGAGGCCAGGCAGAGGCCCAAGTGTGGGTGGCAGCTGTGAGGTGGTTTTTCTCACACTCTCTTAGCTCCCACCACTGCCCACCCACTGGTCCTGTCCCTTCTCAGTTGCACTTCCTTTATCTTGTCTCAGGGACAGATTCCAGCTGTGTGGCCAGCATGGTAGTCATGGAATGTCAGCACTGAGTGAGACCAGGCTCTGTCTCCCCCAGTGATACCACTTGGCAAAAATTTTGGTACACCCGAGAACTGTTGCGCAAACTCCTCGACCGCTCCTTGTTACACCCTTGGCGGGGTGCAAGCCCCAGCCTTGTTAAAGCCCCCCTTAGCTGTTTTGTCAGCTTGGACAGACTCCTCCCTTCCTTCCTCCAACAACAGGGAAGAGCAGGGAGGGGAGGGGCATCACCATCCCAGATGGGGCAGGTGCCAGGCCCAGAGAAGGGGGTGGGGAAGAAAGCTCTGGTCACATCCAATAACGGTCAGAGCAGTAAAGTCTGACCTGTGGTTTCTCTAAACTCCAGCCCAGTGGCAATTCCTACTACAGCTGTGAAGCAAATTCACTTAGAAATAGCCCTTTGAATAGTCTACCTATCAGATCTTTGGAAAGGAAAACAGTTTATGACCAAACAAGAGATAGAGTATATTATAAAATACAAAATGGATGATTTTGATTATATTAAATTTAAAAATTTTTGTACAAACAGAAGCAATGCATCCAAAATTAGAAGGGAGGCAGAAATCTGGGAAACAATTTTTGTGGCCAGTACTTCTGATAAAGGCCTCATCTCTAAAATATATAGGGAACTAAATCAAATTTATAAGAACCCAAGTCATTCCCCAATTGAGAAATGGTCAAAGGATATGAACAGGCAGTTTTCTGATGAAGAAACCAAAGCTATCTATTCCCATATGAAAAAGTGTTCTAAATCACTATTGATTAGAGAGATACAAATTAAAACAACTCTGAGGTACCACCTGACACCTATCAGATAGACTAATATGACAAAAAAGGAAAATAATAAATGTTGGAGAATCTGTGGGAAAATTGGAACACTAATGCATTGTTGGTGGAGCTGTGAACTGATCTAATCATTCTGAAGACCAATTTGGAATTATGCCCAAAGGGCTATAAAGCTGTGTATATCCTTTGACTTAGCAATACCACTTTTGAGTCTTTTTCCCAAAGAAATCATGGAAAGGGGAAAGGGACCCACATGTACAAAAATATTTATAGCTGCTCTTTATGTGGTAGCAAGGAATTGGAAGTTGAGGGGATGCCCATCAATTGGGGAATAGCTGGACAAGTTGTGGTATATGAATACAATGGAATGCTATTGTGCTGTAAGAAACGATGAGCAGGAGGAGTTCAAAGAAACCTGGAGGGTCTTGCTTGGGCTGATGATGAGTGAGATGAGCAGAACCAGAAGAACATTGTACACAGTATCATCAACATTGAGTGTTGACCTACTGTGATGGACTATATTCTTCTCACCAATGCAATGGTACAGAAGAGTTCCAGGGAACTCATGATAGAAGAGGATCTCCAAATCCAAGAAAAAAAAAAAAGAACTGTGGAGTATAGATGCTGAATGAACCATATTATTTCTTTTGGTTTTGGTGCTGGTTTTTTTTTTCTATTTTGAGATTTTTCATCATTGCTCTGATTCTTCTCTTATAACATCACTAATGCAGAAATAGGATTAATGTTTTATATATATATATATATATATATATAAAACTTATATCAGATTACTTGCTGTCTACAGGAGGGGGGAGGGAGGGGAGGGAGGGAGAAAAATCTGAAATTGGAAAGTCTATATAAACAAAAGTTGAGAACTATCTTTACATGTAATGGGAAAAAATACTTTATTAATAATAATCAAAAAAGAAATAGACTCTTTGGCACAGGAGGAAGGTCAAGAGCTGAATTATGGCTAGATGGGGGGGGGGGGGACTGTCAGGGGGCGGAGCCTGGAAGGACCCTGCAGTGAAGTCCTGGACAGAGCAGAATACAGATTTTAGAATAACAATACTTGCAGCAAAGTGTGTTCCATACATCGTCTGATGTTTTTCTCCTGACAAGCCTTTGAGGGAGACACTAAAGGAATTATTCTACTTTAGAAATGAGGAAGTGGAGACTTAACTAAGTGATGGGGGAGGGTGTCACACAGCTGTCCAGTGTCGGGGCAGAATTCAAACACAGGTCCCGCACTCTCTTCACCTGCCCATGCAGGCTGCCTCCAAGAACCTTCCGTAATCGCCATTTAAAACCCCAACAAGTACAGTTGTAACCCGAGATGCTCAGAGAAGAGTGGGGGGCATTTTTTCCCTTAGCAATAGCCAAGAGTGGGAATGCTTCTCTAAGCTCTCAGAAATACCCATTTAGGTGTAGAGGCTGGAGCAAGGGAGGCCACCCCCTCTGGTGGTGTCCAGGTTTTACCCCTTTGGCTCATTAAGAGGTGTGGGGAAAGCTCTGTTTTACTCCTACTTTCCATTACTCCCTTTTAGTCACGGATGCCAGAAGGAAGGAACGATCACTTTGAACACATCTCATTTAGGGTTCCCATGTTCCCTGACCCGGATTAAGGCACAGGAACCTGGGGGGTGGGGCGGGAGCTGGGGCCTCTGCCCTGCTTCTAAAGCAATGAAAACACTGGACCAGAAGGGGAGCAGTCAGAGGCCCCTCCCCGGGGGCTGATGTTTGGAAAGTGATCAGTAACTCGTGAGAATTCCGGCTGCCTGCAGTGCGGAGCCCCAGGCTAGGATGGCCCTGCCCTTCACTTTCCATTATCACTGGTTTGCAGCCGCATCCGGTACAGACGATTTCTTTCTGGGCCAGAGGGAGAGGGAGCCTCGGAAACCCCCTCTTTGAAAACAGTGTACTGAAGGGAGGCCTCCACCGGCCGGACCCTTATATCCCCCTGGGCTGGAGAAGTGCAGAGAGTTACTAGCAGAGTAACTTAGAGACTAATGCAGAGATGCCTCCTTACATACCGATGGTGGCTAAAGCACCGGCCCTGGATTCAGGAGGACCTGAGTTCAAATCTGACCTCAGACACTTGACACTTACTAGCTGTATGATGTGTGACCCTGGGCAAGTCACTTAACCCTCATTGCCCTGAGGAAAAAAAAAAAGAGAGAAACTAATAGACCTCAATTTCATTCAATGACCAGCGAAAAAAGGGAAAACAGGGCTTTGTATCGGCACTAGCAAGACCTGCTCCAGGTCAGTGACTGTTCCTAAATCCCTAAAAAAAAACTTCCCAAAGGCGTCTCACGCTTAGTGAGTAAAGAGACCAGCACAGGCTGCTTCACTTTGGCTCGGGCTTGCACTGGTCCTCCAATACCAAGTGCTGCCTTCAAGCCTTACCGCACCATCCCCACGTTCACACTCACACGCACACGCACACGCACGTATCGATATATCCCCAGATGCTTTACACCATAAAGTGAAGAAGCATCTGGCTCCCAGAATAATCAGGATAACTGACCAAGGTCCCCCAACCGTTTTCTAAGAGTGGACCACCGCTTTCACACCAAGATTTCTCTTCAGTGGGAAGTACTTTGGATTGAAAGGATATACATGTAGCAAAATACTCGTTGTGGTAGCAAACAAATGGAAACCAACGGGCACCGACTTGAGAATGGTTGAAAAAAACTGGGGAACATAAGGAAAGAGGAGAGAGTGATGCAGGGGAAGAACCAAGATAAAAAGAGAAACTTGGGAAGACTCCCGTGAGCTGAGGAGGACGGAGCAGAGCAAGGGAACAATCCGGGGGTATTACCTCTCCCCGCCCCCCCAAACAGCGTAAAAGCAAACATCATGAGAAGACAGGAGAAGGCACCCGGATGCCTCGAGGAGGAGCCAAGGTGGGCCGCTGGGTAACAGGGACAGAAGGAGGCCCCACACACCAGCCTCGTCAAGGTCCCTGTTGGCTTGATTTCATCTTACTCCTTTGTTAAGAGGAGTGATTGGGCTGCAGGGTGGAGGGATGCATCCAGAAAGCCTGAAAAAGAGCCTGTGGCTCCCAGACTTTCGAGATGAATCCTGATTGGCCGGCAGAGGTGACCACACAGCTGTTGGCAGTCAGCACAATGTATTGAGATTTAGGACAGACTCGGTGCAAACACTTTGACAAAGTCCATTCTCACACAGCCAGCCTGTTTTCAGGCTGGGCACCTGCAGAGGCATTACTTCTTTTCCTTCAACCCCACCACCCCAAAAAGGGTGGCCACATTTGGGGGGGAGTGAAGACGGTGCCTTGTAAAACTTAACACTCTATCATTGTGTTAATGATAACTCCCCCTTTCCTGTATTGCCAGACCTCCTAATACTACCCCATCCTCCCTGCCTCTTCTTCCTTTCTGCAAAGTTGTCTAGGGTTGGGTCCCATCCCATCCTTGAAGGCTCAGCCCAAGTGCTGGTGATCTTCCCTCAGGAGAAAGCTCCCCTCTTTGAGCCGGGACAGCTGCTCTCTTTGTAGTGCTCATGGTACTTCACATAATTGAGATTGAGGTATGCTTGAGGGGTTGCCCTTCAGTTGGGGGGATGGCTGAACAAGTTTCAGTATATGAATGGAGTGGAATACTATTTTGCTATAAGAAATGATGAGCGGGATGATTTCAGGAAAACCTGGAAAGACTTACATGAACTGATGCTGAGTGAAGTGAGCAGAACCAGGAGAACATTGTATTCAGTCACACCACCTTCTGTGATGATCAGTTGTAACAGACTTAGCTCTTCTCACCAATACAAGGATCCAAGACAATTCCAAAGGATGCATGATGGAAAATGCTCTCCACATCCAGAAAAAGAACATGGAGTCTGAATGCAGACAGAAGCATACAATTTTCACCGTTTTTGAAGATGTGTTTCAGTTTTGTTCTGATTCTTCTTTCACAACATGACTAAAGTGGAAATGGATTTAACATGATTGCATATATAGAGATATAACCTATATTAGATTGCTTGCTGTCTTGGGGAGGGAAGGGAGGGAGAAAAATAGGAAATCAAAATCTTCTTACAAAAATGAATGTTGAAAACTATCTTTACATGTAATTGGAAAAAATAAAATACTATTAAGAAAAATAGATTATTAAAGTACATTTCCCATAATTGCCTCAACCCTCTTTTTAGAAGACAGGCCTTTGTCTTAATGAGTGTCTACCATGCAGTGGGCACTGGACAAATGGCAATGGACTGAATGACTTCACGAATGATTTAGCCCAGCCTGATCTGAAGCAGAGGTGGTGCAGATGGCAGCTAACTGGTTCAAAGGCAGGTGTGAGTACTTGCACTATACAAATCAATCACCCTTTCTGTGACTTTTTCAGATGACCTTCAAGGGGTTCATTGGCCCAAGTCCATCACCCTGTCATTCAGTTAGGAACGAGCCTCTCCCCACCCCAGCTGGCTGGTCCTCAGACAGCCAGCAGATACTCAGAACCTTTCTGGCTTGGTGGGACATGCTTGGACCCGGCCCCCGCTCCGGCATGGATCCCAAGTCCTGCCTCTCTGAGGAGTCCCCAGGGTGAGTTGGAAATAAAGGTGGACAGGCACCACTGGCTGAACTCCAGAGACACTTAGGCAGAGCAGTCTGGACTGGATCAAGAAGACAATGGGGAGCCGTGTTGGGCTAGTTAGCATGTATGGGGGTGCCCTCGTGAGAGTGGCATTTGTGCTTTTCTGGTAGTGGTCCAGGAAGGACTGAAAGGCCTTAAAGAGGAAGGTAGATTGGCCAATCTTTAAGTGGAAGGGAATCAAATATAATCATTTGTGTGTGTGTGTGTGTGTGTGTGTGTGTGTGTGTGTGTGTGTTATTGGGTATGGCAAAGGGGGAGGGGCAGTCCAGACACATGATTTGATCAGCAGAGGGAAACTTCTCCCACAAAAAAAGAAAAGGGGGGGGGGCAAGAGCATCAACAAAACATTACAACACTACCCAGTACCCAAAAATAGCCAAAAGGGGGCCCGAACAAATAGGACCTTTGTGTTACCACGGTGCTAAATTTAATAGGTACTTTCTAAAAACTATAAAGAGAAGTCTGTGCTTAAATAAACAATGGGTTTTTTTTTGTTCTTTGAATGTTTACATGTTAACCTTGGTCAATAATGATTAAGTTCCTAATAGAGAAGAAAATTTAATTTAAAAAAAAGAGACAAGGGACAAAATTGAGGCTTCCCTCCATCTATGTGGAAACTCACCTGCAACCTGACCCGTACGTAGCCTTAGGAAGCCACCTCAGAGCATAGGAAGCAGCAGTAACTTGCCCCGGACCACCCACTTTGTGTCCGAGGCTACTCTGAGAGCCCAGGCTTCCTGGCTACCACCATTAGCCCACACCAACTCTAGCGTAGGAATAAAAAACTCCAAGGGTTTCAAAGCCTCAGATCTCACACAGCAGGGATGTTTTACTTAACACCAAAGGACACCCATCACACCTGAACTTTCACTGGGACATTTCAAACATGGGGGCAAGGGTCTGGACTAAGCAAACCATGGGAAGGGAAAGGAAAGGGGGAATCAGAGAGGTGTTTAAGGAAGAGATAATGGGATCTGGTGACCCTGAACGCAGGGGAACTTTCTAAAGGGTGGGGAGACCACCCATGTTGACTGCAAGGTTTCTATCAAGGAAGAGAAATAAACAAGAGATATCAATGGCAGAAAAAAAAATAGATCATTTGAAAGAGAGTGAGCCTCTTCACCAACTGAGCTGAGAATGAAGTAAGAACACTGGGTTGAGACCTCACATAGTGACAGGGAATCCCTGCCTTTTCCCTCAAGCCTCTTGGAGCCCCTTGGAGCTTGGGTCTTTCTCTCCCCACCCCCACCCCCACCTAGCCTCCTTCCTGGTTTCTTCTGCCTCTCTCCCCATTACCATTTTCCTCCTTTATTTACCATGATGGGGTCTTTTCTCTCCTGCATCCTTTGGCCTGCTCAGGCTCCACTTGTGTCCAGTAAGCTTCCTTTCCCCTCTACAATCTAGGGATTGGGAAGTGGCATTACACTGGGTCAGGGTCCCACATAGCAAAGCATCAGTACTTCCCATTTCCAAACAGGTTCTGCTCTCAAAGGCAGGTCTCACCAGAAATAACTGCCCATAACCCTCCAGGAGAGCTTAACCCATTGATGACTGGTTCTGGGATATTTCAATTTTTCCCAGAGGTGGGTGGGGGTGGGGTGGGAATTCTCATAGAGGTGTCAGGAAGTAGATGTGTCGCTCACAAGTTATGGTCCTAAAAAAGAGAAAGGGTTGTGGGGTTGGTTTTTTCTTTCTTAATGGACAATTTGAAATCCTAGACCCAGGAAGTGGGATCTGGGGGAAAAAAGCTGTAGTAAATCCTCTTTTATAGGTATATAATCAGCCCTCATTTGTTAGTTCAGAATAAACATATTTTTAAAAAGTACACACACGTATCTGCATCCTTTTTTTTTTTCAACCAGCTCTTCACAGAATGTTAAATTTAAGAACATTTTCTACCTGGGCTCACAGGGGAAAATTTCTCCTCTTTTTGGAGGAAATTGAATTTGTTAAAGGTGAATTCACTTTGAAAACACTCCAGTCCAGACTGATACCTAAAAAGTTTGAAGTTTTGTTTTGAAATGTTCTTACAATGATGGGGAAAGAATCGTATTCTGCCAGTTCGGGGAGTGTAATGCCACTTCCCAATCCCTAAGTACTGAGAAGAGTTGCAAAGGAGAGCCCTTGAAGGTCAAACACCCTAGAAGGCTTCCCAGAAGAGATGAGCCCTAGGCTGAGTGCTGAAGCAAAGGATTCCAAGTGGGAAGTGGGAAGTATGAGGGTCTGGGCCACAGCAGAGGGGGGGATAAGGATGCTGAGCTCAGGAAACACCAAGTCTGGTGTGGCTGCAAAAGATGCTGTGAAAGGGAGGGACCCTGGAGTTAGACTGCATGTGCAGGAAGGTGCCAGGCGGAGAGGGGGGCGGGGAGGCACAAGGCCACACAAGTGTGCATGCACCTGCGCGCGCGCGCGCGCGCGCGCGCACACACACACACACACACACACACACACACGCACGCACACACACACACACACGCACGAAGGGCCTTCATACCCAGGGCAGTTAGTGATTCCGAGTTGGGGTACACTTTTGAGTCCATGTAATTGCTCATTTCACGGTTTGTTTTCCTCCTTTAAATATAACCTTCCTCTGGGATGTTGTGGACGGCAGGCTCACAGAAGGGAAGTCAACCTCAGTACACCATGGACCACCTTGTGTTTCCCAAGATTTCCTAGATGAGATAAAACCTCTGCTGTGCGAGGCCGCGGTGTGGAGACATACAAGAGCGTGACACATGATTTACACCGTTCCTCAGACTCTTTCCGCTACCCTTTAGCTTGTCTACAGGTCATTCTAAGTCTTTTTTCAACCAGAGAATTCTGTGTTAGGATGTCCCTTTGTGACAGGGACAGGCCTAGAGGCTTACTGCTCATCAAAGGAGGGAGAGAACTTGCCAAATAATCCTCTCCTTTGGCTGAGGTGAGAAATGAAATCATGGCCCTGGCACAGGTCATGGAAGCCGGGAGGGCCTGGGGGGATGCTGCGTGTCTCACATTTGGAAGCTGGGCAGCACAGACAGGCCATTTCCCTTGAGTTCCCACTTCCTTGTCTACAAAAGGAGGACACTTCAGCCCAGGGTTTACCCATGTCAGAGGGTTACTGGAAGGTTCCAACAAGTAACGTCAACCACAACAGGTAAATGTGAGCCAAGATGATCAGACCCCAGTCACCCCTTCATGATAGCAAGTTTCTGTTGGAAAAACCAGCAGCCAGATCCCTCCTCATGAGTGCATCAACTTCATTTAGGAGAAAACCAAGAGACAAAGAAAGGAGGGCTGAGTCATTCATAGCAAGTGCCTACTATGTGCCAGGCAGGCATTCAGCCAAGCCAGCACAAAGAGCTGAAGAAAATAGGCACACCAGACCAAGGGACGAAAAGTGCATATGTGTGTGTGTGTGGGGGGGGGTCCATCGGTATGGCTTGGGAGTAGCCATCAGTACACAGTGGACTCTGGGACCAGGCTGGGTGCTGTTATTTTCAAATAACCATTAAATGGGACATTATTATGGAAAATACTTACAACATAGGTAGAATTACACTGAAAATTTAGGTACGGGGAGAAATGACAGATTTAGAAGAAACCCAGTGGAGATGGCCACAGCTTCCAATACTTTCTACCCCCCACCTTTACAAATGTTGGGTCAGTAACTCCCCCCTCCCCTACTCCCCATGTGAGCATGAATTTCTGCTCTCCTGGGGAGAGGGAACAGTCATTTACAATCCCACAGCTGCCCAAGCGACCTGGAGGCCCTGGTTCTACTGGCCTTGCTGTCCCACCTAACTGTCTCATGACATCTCTTCATCCCAGCTGCTTTTCTGTGGAAACTGAAATGCAACACTGTTCATAGCAGACCCTTCATTATTGGCTCCTGGCTTGATAGCTCCCAAGTCATACCGTGAATGATCCACCCATTCCAGAATTTTGCCAGGGATGAACTTACTGAATATTGACATTTCCCACCTACTTTGGAAATTTGGAGTTTAATATTCCAAAAAAGCATTTCGTTGTGCTTACAGCATTTCCAAATTCCTGTAACCTATAGTACTTTTACTACCCTAAAAGTTTAAAAAAAGTTAGTGCTGGGAAGTTAACTTTTCTTGATTCTAAGATGAGTTGGTGGTGATGGAAATACTGGGCTAATGAAGTAATTTGTCAGAACAGCGAGGAAAAAAATCCTTTGGAGAAAAAGTCATTTTATCAAGAACAGAGTAATTATTTTTTTCCTTAAAGTTCTTCCAATTTTGTTCCAAGAAATTTTCTATGAACCCATGTGAAAATGATTACAACACTAGAGCAGGAGAACGGAGAATAGATTTTGTAGCTGAACAGTTAATTTTTCAGGAGCTCAGTCCCCAAGATGATTTTCCATGAAGTAACATTAACAGTAGCCATTTATTCAAAATAATGCAGTTGTGGGATTGGAAACAGGTGGCACTGATAGAATTCACCACCCACGGCCTCCAGGGTGGGCGGTGGGTGCCTCCGTCCTCAGCACATGCTGGGTCCAGCGGATTCCTGGGTCTCAGGAGGGGTAAGCTGAAGTCTTTCCAATACAGCAGAATTTATTAAACTTTGCCTTAAGAGAGCCCAGGCTCACCTCTGGGCCCCAGCAAAGAAAGATGAAACACATCTAAATCATCCCAGAGTCCTGAGGGGAGGTGGAGAGGGCAGCACCCCTCCTGCTATGCTCAGAGGGAAAGGTCATTTCAATGCTCATTTAGAGAACTCATGCAGTGTTACAGGCAGGGCACAGATGGGTTTGCTGCCTTTAATAAATGTTGCAATGCCATCAAAGACATTTCTGCACAATATGCCTTTTTTAAAAAAAGTGGGTCCTACTTCTAAAGGGCCAAGCTGCCCCAAAAGGGGGGAAGGGAAGACTAAGAATTACAGGATGATCAAATTACAATAGGTAAAATAAGGTGAAGACAAATTTGTTCACTTGGAAACAAACTAAGGTCAGATTACACAACCACTAAGAAGCTTATAGAAAACATTTCAAAGGGTGTTGCAGGTTGAACATTTAAATAGTCAAGTGTTTTATTAATGACATGTAGATGACAGCTTCCCATTATGATCTAATAATAACTATTAGCCCTAACACAAAAAGCAAAAAGTCTGTTCTTTCCTAGAGTCCCCAGTTCGCCCCTGGCCCAACCCAGTCTACCATTTCTCCAGTACCACACTACACCCTGGATGACAGTTTAGGTTTCCTGACGTCCTACTTCTTAAGGCCGGTGGAGAAGAAGCGGATTCCTTCCCCAGTGACTTAGGTTGTGTTTACTGATGTGAAAGTCATCCACACTTCTATAAATAGGCAGGGCTGAGTGACCCTGTTGCTAGCACCGGGGCCCAGAGCATAGAAAACTCACTGGAATGGGCTGCCTTTTTCACTTTTGTTTATTTAAACCAAGGTTCCATAAAATCAGCGGTATCACTATAAAACAAAACAACAAAAACAACCCTGCTAAAGTGCATTTTTGGTCGCCTTCAGAACAAACAGTGGCTGCTTGTACAAATCAAGTTTCTTTACACGCGGAATTACAGTGATGTTTTCTAAACACGTGGCAGTTAGAAGTCATTGCTGGTTGGTAGAAAAGGATGACCTTTTTTGTAAAAAACAAAACACCCCCAAACAAATAAAAAATAAAAGCCCATTTTCACATTGCAGTTAAGGGGTTTCCCCCCATTCTGATTTCACGAGCACCAGCACACTGTGTAAAACAAAGTTCGGCTCTAGCTTTCTCGGCTGCTTGTACTCCAATGTTTCATGACCAGATGGATTGTACCAAAAAGAAATAGCCTTTTCCCATCCAACACTGTTTGTTCACTTTGTAAACAAAATGTAAAGCCACCCCTAAAGCTGAGGAGCCTCCCCCCACAGTGATGAGGGAGCCCCGGATTCAGTCCACCAGGCTCCCGCAGCCCCCGGCCCCAAGGGCCGGCCAGCGCTCGGAGGTCTTCTTTTGTTCACCCGGACCCAGGGGGGTTTCCTGCGCAAGCCCCCCGCGGCGGGCAGGTCCCAGGTGCCTGCTGGAAAAGGGGGTCGGGCCGATCGTCTCCGGGTCTGAAATTAAGCGCTTCTGACGGCCACCCCTTCTTAGGGACAAAGGCTGCGTCCGGGCGGAGCTCCGAGAATGGGCGGACCACCCCCCTCCCGTGCGCCCGCACCCCTAATCCATGCGCTTGACTCCCTGCCACCTCAGCCCGGCAGCCGCCTCATTCACACTGCGGCCCAAGCCGGCCAAGCACAGCCCTCCCCGCCCCCCGCAGGACCCCCGGATTCAAGGCGGATTTCCCCCGGCAGGGCCGCCAGAGCGCCCCCAAAGCCCCCCGCCCGCCCTCCCCGGCGGCGGACAGACGGCGGGCCAGCGTGCACAGCTTTATTGGGCGGGGGTCCCGGGCGGGGGTCCGGGGCCGGGGTCCCGGCCGGCCTCATCTCTTGCGGCGCTGCTGGCGCTGCGCCTTCCTGCGCTTGAGGATCATCTCGTGCAGCTTCTCCAGCCCCTCGCGGAGCCCGTCGCCGATGATGGCGCAGCTGGGCTGCAGGTGCCAGGGCGTGGAGGCGGCCAGCTCGCCCAGCGCCAGCAGGCGTGCCAGCTCGGGCGGCGGCAGCGAGTCGCGCAGGTCCTGCTTGTTGGCCACCAGCAGCACGGGCACGCCCTGGTTCTCGGCCAGCCGCGTGATGCGGTGCAGCTCCGTCTTGGCCTCGTCCAGCCGCTCCACGTCCACCGAGTCCACCACGAAGACGATGCCGTCCGTGCGCCGCGTGTACGACTTCCAGAGCGGCCGCAGCTTCTCCTGGCCGCCCACGTCCCAGAAGTGGAAGGTCACGGTCTTGGCGTTGCCCAGCGTCACGCGCACCTTCTCGGCGTTGAAGCCCTTGGTGGGCACCGTGTTCACGAACTCGTCGAAGCGCAGCCGGTACAGCACCGTGGTCTTGCCGGCGCAGTCCAGGCCCAGGATCACGATGTGGAAGCACTGGAAGGCCGGCAGGCCGCCCAGGAGCCCGGGGCCCGGCTCCGACAGCCCGTTCCCCATGGCCGCGGCGGGCTGGGGGCCGGCCCCGCCGCCGCCGCCGCCCCGGCCCCGCCTCCGCCTCCTCCTCCGCCGCGGCCGGCCGGCCGGTCACCGAGCTGCGGGGCCAAGGACACAGGCAGTCAGACGGACGCTCGGACCCCCGGGAGGGGAGGGCACGCCCCGCCCCCGCGCTCCCCCCGCCCGGCCCCGCCCCACCGGCCTCACCTGGGGGCCTCACCTGGCGGCCTCACCTGGCGGCTCAGCCGCGGTCCCGCACCCCGAGCCCAGAGCCCGACGGAGCTCCGCGTCTGTCCGCCTCGGCTCCCGAGGCCGATCTGAGCAGTCGGCGCCGGGAAGCCGGGCTCGGCCTCCCGCGCCACGCCCCCGCCCCCGCCCATTGGCCGCCGGGAGCACCGAGGCCCCGCCTCCGCCACCTCCCATTGGCCGCGCCGCCCCCCGCGGCCCCCGCCCCGCTCCCGCCGCCCGCTCGGCTGGCGCCACCTGCGGCCCGCCAGTCCCAGAACGGCGCGGACGCGCGCACGAACACCGGGGCCCCGCCCCTGCCGCCGCGCACGCGCCTAGGCGACCGCCGGCCCCTCCCTCCCCCGGGGCAGGTGCGCCCGCCCCGCCCCGCCCCGCCCTGCCCCTCCCCTTCCCTCCCCTCTTGCTCCAGACCCTCTCCCCGCCTCTCGAACCCGCCGGACTCACCTGCGTCCCGCCCCGGACCTGCTGTGCTCGGGGCCGTCGAGATGTCGCGGACCGAGCGCCTGCCGCAGCCCCTGCCCCGGGGCCCGAACCCTGCTCCCCGACGGAGAGCGCCGGGGCAGCCGCGGCCCGAAAGGCGAGCCTGGAAGGGAGGCGAGCTCCGGAGCCTCAGGCCGGTCCGCTGGTCTGCACTAACGGGGCTGCTGCGAGCCCCGCCCCCTTCGTGGCGTCAGACCCAGCGAGGCTCCTGATTGGACGCGCTTAGACCCGTCGCCTAGCGACGTCCAAACAAAGTCGAGGTTCGAATCCGCCTCGCGCCGCCGACTCCGCCCCCCGGTTCAGGCTCCGCCTCCCGCCGCCGCCGCTCGCGGCCCCTACCCTCGCAGCCCCGCCTCCGACCGGACCCCGCCTCCTAACCCCGCCTTGCTGCCCCTCCTCCGACACCTGGCCCCGCCTCCCCTGACGAAGCCTCTCTCCTACTCCCCGCTTTCCGGAGAAACCCGGCCTCCTTCCCTCCCGTCCTCCCTAGCGCCAACCGCAGTAGGGTCGCGAGCCCCGTTTCCTAGCAACGCGAAAACAAGGGAACGTCTGGAACGCGCCTGGTACGGAGGCCCCGCCCCATCGGCCCCGCCCATCCCAGTCCTGGCCCCTCCTCAGCCCCGAGAGTGGCGTGGGGCACGCGTGGAGCGGCGTGCTTTTTAGCCTCCCCAGGAAGTGGAGAGCTCCAGATTGGGAGGCCCCGGGCCCCCGAGGCTCAGGGCCTGGTCTGGGAAGGGGAGTCTGGGTTAGGGAGTCTTGGAAAGCGTCCCCTAAAGGGCTGCTGGAGCGGGAGGACCCCGTTCAGGGGCACTAACCTCCGTGGGTTTCAGTGTGTCCGACTGTAGAAAACACAGGGGAGTCACGTCTTCTAAGGGTATGTCCGGGTGATCTCATCCAACCTTCCATTGGTCAGAAGAAGAGACTGACGATCGGAGAGGGAAAGAGATGGAGGCAGGTGGCAATTCAAACCTCTCCGCCAACATCTAAGTGTGGTAAAGCACCGGCCCTGGATTCAGGAGTACCTGGGTTCAAATCCGGCTTCAGACACTTGACACTTACTAGCTGTGTGACCCTGGGCAAGTCACTTAACCCTCATTGCCCTGCAAAAAAAAAAAAAAAAAACCCGCACAAACCCGAATTGCTGTAAGGAGAAAGGAGAGGCTCGAAAGGCTGGGTGGGGTGGGGGCGTCCTCAGCCTTTGCCCAAGAAGCTCTAGAATGCAGGACCCACGCGTGCTGCCCCACCCACCCCTCAGGTCACTCCACAGCCGGCCTTCTTGCTCGGTGCTTTGCAAATGCAAATTCCTGGTCACCCTTTTGGACCTGTAAACCCCCGGAGGGGGAGGGCCGGGACTGGCCCTGGTCCGCAGTAGGTGCTTCATAAATGTTATCTCCTCTGGACTGCCCCAGCCTCGGGGCAAGAGCTTCCCAGCTCCGGAATTCACCCCGCCTCGGGCCCCTCGGGGTAGGGGACCTCCCCGCTCCCAACCCTCAGCCTGTTAGCCTCCTGGAGAGCAGGCCGGGCCTTTGGCACTGACACTCAGGGTTTACTGACTGACTAATTGACCGACCCGGGACTGTGGCCACGCTCTGGAGCGTTTTGATAGCTATGGCCCGACCGCCTCTCCCTAGTGAAACCGAGCAGACGGTCTCCAAATGCTGGCGGGTCTACAGGACAGGATTTATGGTCGGGATCAGCCGCCCCTCCTGAGACGTGCTCCAGTGGCTCCCGTCCCGAGCCTGGCTGGCTGAATCGAGATGCCCCGCGTCAGAGACCGATAAAGCCGGTGGGAGGAACAAACTCGGGGTCCTGTCGGACTGTGTGCTAAGAAGCCAAAGCACTCGCTCGGCTTAATCACGGAATCTCGAGGGGCAACAAAAACGGCGGATTCTTCCGGGCTTTACAACTTTGAAAACAGGGTCGCGCCCAGTAGCGCCTCGGAGCTTCATGGTGCATGTAAATGCAATCCAATTCTCCAAGCACCGGGCACCTGGAGAGCATCCAGCCAGTTGCTAACCACCCTCAGGGAGCTTATTTTCGGTAGGAGGTGGAGGGAGGGAGCGATCGGACTTGCAAATTCCGCCTCAATGTGTGGCAGTTGTGTGGGCTGGACACTCTCGTTCTGAAGCTGAAGTTAGTGACCCTCATCCTGAGCCCCACCTCCTTCCTCAGCGGTCCATTCTTGGGGCTGGCCTTTCTGGCCATGCTCTAAGAGCATTCCCTCTTAAGAAGGGTTCGCCACCATGGGAAGACTGGGCCACCACTTTCCGTATTAGGTCCAGCTCTGCCAAGTGGCTTATTTTGTTTCATGGTGGAAATTTGCATCCATATTTGTCTTTTCTGCTTTAGGAAGTTACAAAAATATATATCCATCATCCCTTTTTTTCATATAAACATTTTATTACTTTCCAGTTACATTTAGAGAGAGTTTTCAACATTCGTTTTTATAAGATTCCTAGTTTCAAATTTTTCTCCCTCCCTCCCCTTCCTCCCCCTCCCCAAGACAGCAAGCAATCCAATATAGGTTATATATGTACAATCACATTAAACATTTCTTCATTAGTCATTTTATGAGAGAAGAATCAGAGCAAAAAGGAAAAACCTCAAAAAAGAAAAACAGCACCCAAAACAAAAGAAATAGTATGGTTCAATCTGCATCTAGATTCCACGGTTCTTTTTTTTTTTTTTTTTGATTTGGAGAGCATTTTCCAAGAGTCCTTTGGAACTGTCTTGGACCATTGCATTGCTGAGAAGAATCAAGTCTATCACAGTTGGTCAACACATAGTGTTGTTGATACTGTGTACAATGTTCTCCTGGTTCTGCTCATCTCACTCATAATCAGTTCGTGCAAGTCTTTCCAGGTTTCTCTGGAATCCTCCCGCTCATCCTTTCTTTAAACACAATAGTTTTCCATTACACTCATATACCACAACTTGTTCAGCCATTCCCCAATTGATGGACAACCCCTCTCTTTCCTGGGCAGGGCTGTGTGGGTGGATTAGCAGAGTGCTTGGTGAACTGAACCCTCAGTGCCTAAGAGAGAGCCTATTTAATGGGCTCCTAATGCTGTCGACTATTACAGGAAATTCCTGGGTAGCTATAAACATAGAAACCCTATTAAAATGACGCCTCTATAAAAAGAGTTTCTAAAAATAAGTAACAGGTAGCTCTCCTGGGCCCAGGGGGCCCCTTTTGACAGTGCCCCCCCCAAACTCCTAGCAGAGAGAGAAGGAAGGGGAAGCGGAAGAGAGAAGAGCTGGGTATCCTTTGCCACCAGAAAGGTGAGGAGCCGCAAGGCCTCCCTCACTCTGCTCTGCAGACAGACCCAGAGCACCCGCCCTTCTGCTGCCAAGTGGATGGAGCAAGAACGAGTCAGTGATTCCTGAAGGGAGAAAGGCACCTCAGAGGCTGAGTGTCCCCATCTTTCATGGTCACATTCAGGGCAAAGTTCAGGTGGTGGGGGTGGGGGCCTGCCCTCCCTACTTTTCTGTGACAAGGAATGAATCAGCTTTGAATCAAGATTACGTTGTCACTAACTTCTGTGCCTGTTTCTCATCTATAAAATAAGGGGGTTGAACTAACTGGCTTCTCGGGGCCTGAGATCTATGAGGCAGCCTGGTAGTACAGTGGATAGAGCACTGGTGTTTAGAAGATCCGAGTTTGAATGTGACTCATATCAGCTATGTGACCCTGGGCAAGTCACTTTGCCTCTCTCTGCATCAGTGTCCTCATCTGTAAGACAGGGATAATAATAGCACTAATTGTACCTACCTTCCAGGGTTGTTGTGAAAATGAACTAATAATTGTGAAGCACTTGATCAATCTTAAGCATTAACCACCATTATTCTTCTTCCCTGTTCATGACCAAAAGTTCTTCCTCAAGCACACTGGCCTGTTTTGTTGAGCCCCACTTTCCTGATTGGAGCCATGTGTGTGTTCATGTGTGCACATATATGTATGTGAGTATATGTATATGCATGTATATGTGCACATACACATGTAAGGAAGGGAAGGAGAAGTAATCTCTCCCATGACCTTTCCAAATAGCTAGAAAGTGACTGGATGTCAGTTAATTACAATATTTTCAAGGATGGCTAAGCAGGATAGCTCCTACAACAGAATTAAGATTTATCCTTCTGAACTAAACTCACAGTTTATAAACTTGAGTGTATTTATAACTGATGAATCAATAATTTCCCATTCTTGGGACTGAAAGGTATTAGACTTTTAAAGACTGGAATTCTAAAGATCGATCACCATTCACTATTTTGGATTCTAAACTCTAATTTTAAATGTTCAAAAAAGACCCAATATGAATTCCTTTTGTTTATGTTTGATCTATAATTTAGAGTCTGTCCACATCATTGGAGAGATGAGCATTGATGAAATCAGAGATCCTTTAGAGCACTTGAGTCTAAATTGGTTCAAGTCTTGGTTAGTTTGTTTGGTCAAAGAACATGACTTGAAAAAAAGAGATTCCACATTTTAGAGTCACATCATTTCAGAAAGTTTTACCTGAAAGGCACTGTCAGAGACATTTGGTCTTTAGGCATGGTTCCCAGGGACTTCATGTCTGGTGTTCTTAGAGGAGCCAACATTTAGAGCAAACTCTCTACAGTTCCTTGAGTTTCAAAGCCTTGCCAGGTTTAGGATCCCAAATCCCAAGGCATCTGAGACATTACAGAATGACAAGAAAGTCATATGCATCTAACAGGCTAGATGCTTATTTCTGAATTTCAGTGTTCTTCCAACAGACGGAAGGGACACTTTGGGACAAGAATCAGAATCCAACTACCCTGTCCTCTCTTCCCCCAAATAACATAATCCAATAATGGTCTACACATTGCTGTGTGATGGCATCAGTAAAGAGCCCTCCTTGGCAGCTGATCAGGCTGTGGGACAAACAGATGCTCTTGCCACTGGAGAGACAAAGTCCCAGGTATGGAGGCTATAGTTAGCTGTCCAAGGGAAGGCAGTCTGAAGGTCTATGAGGGATGTGAGAAGCACTGGCACCCACAGACAGCCTGGTCTGCAGTTCTTCCTTCTGCACAGAAATATTGAACACATATCTTGGCGACTACTGAAAGCTTATCAGCCAGCCAATAAGTGTTTATTCAATGCCTGTTATGTGTCTATAGAATTCTTGTTATTCAGTCATTTCAGTTGTGTCTGACTTCATGGCCCCATTTGGGGTTTTCTTGGCAAAGATACTGGAGTGGTTTGTCATCCCTTCTCCAGCCCATTTTACAGATGAGGAAACTGAGGTAAACAGAGTTAACTGACTTGCCCAGGGTCACACAGCTAGTAAGCATCTAAGGTCAGATTTAATCTCAGATAAGTATTCCTGACTCCTGGCCCAATATTCTTTCTACTGTGTCACCTAGGTGCCCATCTAGGCAATTGTAGCAGTACATATATATATGTGTGTGTGTGTGTGTGTGTGTGTGTGTGTGTGTGTGTGTGTATATATATATGTACATACAGGTATGGTTTTTTTTAACTTTTATGACATCTCAACATTTTATACATCCTTTCACCTAAACTATTCTATATGAGGCTTTTATATATTGCAGAAGGAGTTATGGGTGATCTAATCAGTTTCACATTAGACTAAAATATTCCCCATATAAGCCAGACCTACAAGGGATTTGGACGGTAACAATGAGCCAAGTTCTCTTCTTCCCATTCAGAAGGGATCTGGCTTGTACCAACAGACAAGGCAAGTCTGTTATTCTGATTGTCCCTAAACTGGCAACTTTCAACATGTTTTTGGTCAATTAACTGCCAGTAACTTTTTCAGCATCCTATAATCAAAGTCCCTGTTGGGATTGAAACCAGAGGTATAGGAGCAAAGAGGTCACTTATGAGTCAATGAATGAATGAATGTGTATATATTGAGTGCTTGCTGTGTGCACTAGAAATATCAACAGAAAAGCACCAGTCCCTCATTTCCAGGTAATCCCATTCCATGGGGGAGCCCACATACAAAGCAAGTGTTGGATGCCAGTTGGATGAAGAAGGCTCATGGGGCTTAGGGCACTTTCATTCCCAATCACATCTTCTTTCAAGGACCCTTTGGATGAGATTTGTGTAAGGTATTCTGCTAAGAAATTTAAGGCTAGTGCCCTAGAGTGACACTTCCCTAAGTCAATGGGCCATAGAAACTTTGGTGAAGTCTCTATTTCAGCAAAGCCAGACAAGCTAGGTTCAAATTCTCTGTTCCTTGCAACCTATATAACCTTAGGCAAGTTGCTCCATGGTCAAGGCCCCTCAGCTGGGTGGGTCCAGTAACCAGGGTGAGAAGCTCATCAAAGATGAGTCTTTATAGAGCTTAAACTCAGCCAATTAGTGCTAAAGGACATGGTGTAAGAGGGAAGTTGGGGTGTGGGGGATTTTTCATGGGGAGGGGAATGTTTACATCATTGATGGATGGGGCTGGAAAGTATTGACTTTTCTCCCTGGACATCCCACTTTCAGACCAGGAGCCCATGGGTCTATGTTAATTTCATGGAATAGCTTTATTTAGAAACATGTTCTCCAATCTGATTAGGTTTGCATTTATAATTCAATTCAAGAAACACTGTTGTTCTTTGTCTTTCCCCCTTCTTGTCCATCCGTCTTTCCTTCCTTCCTTTCTTCCTTCCTAATAATCACCAACATTTATATAAGGCTTGGAGCTCTGTATGCTGATCTCATTTGATTTTCATAATAACTCTGTGAAGTTGGAGTTCTTGTTGTTTTTTACAAATAAGAAAACCGAGACGTTAATGTTGGAAGGGACCTTAGAGGCCCATGGGCACACAGGATTTAAGCATCAGAGGGGAATTTGAACTCAGGATTTCTTGACTCCAAGTCTAATGCCCTGCCCACTACACCAGGCACTTAACACTTCAGAGAGTTTTTATAAGTACCAACAGCCAACAATAGATGGTTCTCTGGGAGGGGAGGGAGAGATAAAGGGGGAAGTAGAGGTGACATAAAACCCAAAAATATCAATAAAAATCTATTGAGGGGCAGCTAGGTGGCGCAGTGGATCTGCCCTGGATTCAGGAGAACCTGAGTTCAAATCCAGCCTCAGACACTTGACACTTACTAGCTGTGTGACCCTAGGCAAGTCACTTAACCCCAATTGCCTCACCAAAAACCAAAAACAAAGCAAAAAAAAAATTATTGAAAACATTATGGGACTTACAGAGGTGGTCATGTCATTTCCTGTTGTTTGCAGTTAATAGGAGCTAAATCGAAAATCATTTTGTTCTGATGATCATAATAAAGGTGTCTTTGCTATTCTATGAGCAATTGAAACCGATTTCTCTAAACAGTATGGACTTTTCCATGACAACTAAATAAGGAGAGAGTTGTTTTCACAGGTGCTAAATGCTATGACTATTGAATACTTCTGACTACATTAGAGCAAAAACACATTGAAAAATCATCTTTCCCCAGGAGTTGAAACATATGCAAATATATCCTAGTCAATTAAAATCACAAAATGACAACTGAATAAGGAGCTGATGGTGGTGGATCTCCATCAAAAGAAAAAGAAAACACAAGATGCTTACCAAGGGGGAAAATAGTGATTCTCTTTCTCCTGATTGCATTATGAGAGGAAATTGCTAATCAGCGACTTCACTTCTATATCAGTGGGAAAGGGGGAAAAGCTGCCTTACTCTGTGGAGTGAGCTGCCTCCGGCATTCAAAGCTGGCTGATGGGCTTCCAGATGAACGTGCCCATTTGAGAATGGCTGTGGTGGGAGGGTATTTGCCTCTGAATTCTAGTGATTTGGGAAGCTAGTGGTCAACTCACGCAACCTTGGAGGACAGAGGCCAAATACTCTGCTTGTCTGGCACTCTAGAGGCAGGCAAGAATGCTTAGATTTACGGCTGGAAGCCACCTTGGAGGCCACCGTGTCCTGGCTTCCATGTACAGGGAGAAAACTGAGGCCCATAAGACACTCTGTGGGACAGCTCCTCTGTCTTCATTCTTCTACTCCCTAGAGATTCTTAAAGATCTTTTAAACATCCTCATGCTTTAGTCTGTCTTTTCCCCTTTTTAGGCATAGACCTCTTTTTATCTCAAGTGATTTTCTGCTTGTTGTTGTTTGAATCTATTTCAGGTCCATCAGCCTCAGTTCTTCCATCTTCTTTCCCGTTTTCTTTTGGTCTGCCCTTTTATTTTTATTTTTTTGGAGATTTGTTTGTTTCTTGTTAACTGAATACTCTCCTCCCAAGAGTTAACATGGACAGGTAGGATTGGAAGCTTACCATTCTTGTTGGTTTCTTTTGACTTCTTAGAAAAAAATGACACAAAACTGCTAAAGGGTGGAGCATTCTGCTCTGGTCTTGCATGGACTCGTTCTCTGCTGTCTTTCTCTGCCCTCTCCTACTGTTGGAAAGGTTCCTAGCAGTGAAGTGACACACCTTGTGGGAGGAGGTCATGTTGTTCCCTTCACATTTTCCTGTGGTGGCTGCCCCTGCCTGGTGAAATGGAAACTGCTTGTGGGCAGGCACTGCTTTCTGTTAGCACATGGCCCATTGCCTTACCTGCAGGAGCATCATCAATGACAGTGGAATGAATAGAAGATAGGCGAGAACCGGAGCCAGGAATCGCTCAGCCTGATTCTTCATTTCCTCATGTTCTCATCCCCTCACTTAGGAATCTCCTTCTGCCGCTCCTTTTGCCTCAGTGAATATGCTTAGAATCTCATGGTTCTGTCCCATCACTTTTCACACCTCTCCTGCCAAGCTTTCCCATTGCCCCCTTTCCTGTGGTGTCAAACTTTATTCTGTTGACTAGAATTCTAGTGTTGCTGCTGTCCTCAGGTATTTTAAACGAATGTTCACTGTGTTCCTTGTTATTTCCAGAGTGATGCCAGTCACGGAAGCTATAATGAGGCTAGAACAGTCTGCGTGTGACCACCCCCAGCTATTTTCTTGTGTCGTGTCTCTCACATTTTAGGGGTGTTTCAGGACCTGGCTGAGCCCAAGTCCTTGCAGTCAGGGATAACGTGACCTTCTTTGTTGAATTTCTCTAACCATTTGTTGAGTGAAGATTCTGATTGTGTGTACATGAATTTCAGAAGTGTCTTTGGCTTTAAATAGTCTTCAGGGAGAGTTGTGGTTAGTCCAGTCTTCAGCTTTTTCTTGTGTCATGGGGGATTGGCACATGCATTGGGGTCCTTGGAAGATGCGAGGTCTCCACTTCTAGGTAAGTTGTCATGACCTGTGAAGGAAGAGCCTTGGAAGACTAGGGCACATGTGGGCATCTATAATTGGTTCTCTTCTTCCACTAACCATGTGCTTAGTGGGGGGGGGGGTTCAAATGGCTCCATACTGGGAACTGGCGACCCTTCAGAAAGGTACCAATGGCCAGAACCATAGAAGAGACATTTTCTCTTCTATTTTTGGTGACTCCTCAGCTTTGGTGAGCAATCTCTCTGGAAGGGGAGAAGCTTTGGCTCCTCCCATTGAGACTGTAATGTGACCCCATGAAATGTCCCTGGTCTCTTCTTTGTTCTGTAACAAGTAGAATGACACCACCTGCTGGAGAGTTACTGTAGGAAAGCTCCACCATGAGGAGAAGGCATCTGACGTTTGCTAGTGGGTACTGTCAATCAAGGCTACCACCCAATTAACTTGGAGATGTGTGTTCGAATGGATGGGATGTTCCCAGCTTCACAGGAGGCGTTGGGTCCTTTTTGTTCCTGACCTCACCGTGGCTGGTCGGATGATGGGGTCTCTTAGAAATAGTTATATTTTTACCTTTATCCTTGATCCTAATGCTCTTTAATAAATACTTAAACACTTAAAAACTCTTGCTAAAGCTTATAATTTATTGGCAACCACTCATTAGATATTTTAGACAGACTAGCTAGAATTTTAGCCCCTTACAGTTCTAATCCATTTGAGGTGAATGGCTCGGAAACTTCAAGATTTCAAGTTGTGAAAGATCAGGAGCAAAGAGACCCTTGGGAACCAGCCCAGTGGAGCTAAGAACTCCTTGGGCCATGGTGTATCTCGATGTGAACTTGATGGGTCCAGTGTCATAAGCCTATCTGCCCAGAAATTGAGGTGGCATAAGGACGAGTGTCGGGAGGGAATGTTTGTACTTGTGTTCTTGTAAAAGCTATTGGATGGGGGCAGCTAGGTGGCACAGTGGATAGAGCACCAGCCCTGGAGTCAGGAGTACCTGAGTTCAAATCTGGCCTCAGACACTTAACACTTATTAGCTGTGTGACCCTGGGCAAGTTACTTAACTCCAACTGCCTCACTAAAAAAAAAAAAAAAAGCTATTGGATGCAAAGTATTTACCTGGAACTGGGGCTACTTCCTGGCACTTAACAGAGGCTTCAAGGTAGCCCAACAGAGAGAAGGCTGAGCCTGGAGTCAGAAAGATCTAGATTCAGATCCAATCTCAGACACTTATGAGCTGTATGACCCTGGGCTAGTCACTTTACCTGTCTGCCTCAGTTTCCTCATAATATCTATTTTGCAGACTTGTGAGGATCAAGTAAGATCACTGTAAAGCACTGAGCCTGTGGTGGCCCTATCTGCCCACCATTTCCTGCCACTGGGACCTGCCCTAACCTCGCTCCAGATGACGCTGATCCAGGCTTCGAAGGCCAGCGAAGCTTTGATCCAAAGGTCAGGCTAGCCTCATTTAAATGGTCTGCAATGCACCTTCCTGCTGAGTCGGCCAATCTGATAAACTGCCAGCAACGGTGTTTACTCCATGAGGAACATTCATTTCTGTTAGGAGGAACCTGGCCTCTGGAAGGTCTGGGGTTGTGGGGCTTGGGGCAGGGGAGAGACTTTCTGGCTGGCCTAGGTGCTCTTGAGCATCCTCCAAACCACATTCCCCACCACATAGAGCACAGGGCAGCTAGGGGGTGCCATAGTGCACAGAGCGCCAGGCCTGGGGTCCGAAGGACTCTGTTTCCTCAGTTCAAATCCCGCCTCAGACCCTTCCTGGCTGGGTGACCCTGGACAAGTCACCTAACCCTGTGTGCCTCAGTTTGCTCATCTATAAAATGAACTGGAGAAGGAAATGGAAACCACTGCAGATCTTCGCCAAGAAAACCCCAACGGGGCACAACGAGAGGAACACAACTAAAGGACAGGGACGCTCGCTGGCCATGAAGGCGGCTGGTCCAAGCAGAGCTTGTGGGAAGAGGCTGCAGTGGTGAAGTGTGTGATGGGAGCCTGGCGGTTTGTCTACGGGCCTCGGTTTGTCTACGGGCCTTGGGCCCGCCCTCCCTCCGCTCACGGCTTCCGCCAGAGGCAGCTGGATGGCTTCCTAGATGAGGGCTCCACTGGGAGCTGGGAAGACCTGAATTCAAATCATGCTTCAGACATTTACCAGCTCTGGGACCCAGGGCAAGGCGTCAAAACTCTGTTTGCTTCAGTTTCCTCATTTGTAAGATAGGGGTGGATAACAGCACCTGCCTCCCGGGGTTGTTGTAAGAACCAAGTTAGGCAATTTGCTATCATTATACTCGTGTGTAAGATCAATCAAGAATTAGCCAACAGCATTAATAAAGTAACTAAGGACAAATTAAAGACATAATGGATTTAATATTCATGTTTATTCATGTATTTAAATACTTAAACACATGTAATAGTACAAGGAGCTGAGGACAATTGGATCTGATTGTCACTATGCGAGGCACTCATAGCAATTGTTTCTTTTAATATTCAAAGCCTTATTAAAGATTTTATCTTCTATTACTAAATAGATTTCCAAGTTCATGAAAGCAAAATCCTTTTTTGTTTGTTTGTTTTTTACTAAAAAGTCATGATTTTAAAAAGACTAAAAAACTAGTTTGTTTTTCAAAAGCCCAGGAAAGTTAGACTAATAATTAGAAAATGATGTTCTTGTTAGAAAATGTTTGGCATAATTACATAGAAATTTATATTCAATAAAGAAGAAAAAGAAACTAAGCCATCTTAATGAAGTCAATCTTCCTCCTGCTATATTCTTACAAGCATCATTCCATTCAATCAACACTGATTAAGAGTTTACTACGAGCAGAATTTTTAGGTGATCTCTTTTGGGAAAACATGTCACCTGGAAAAGACATCACAGCTGCTTCTCGATGGGCATGGGAAGGGCTTGGCAGGCACACAATTTCCCAGTTTACGAAGCCCACCAGACCCAAAGAACATTTTCCAGTATAAGGTGCTGGCAGCTGTGCTGGCCAGGGTCCTATCCTGGATCTCAGAAGACAAGGTTTGAGCCCCAGCTCTGCCACTGAGCCCCTCCCCCCCTCCCCAGTCTCCCTTTCCTCACCTTTCAAATGAGAAGCTTTGACTCCACAGCCTCTAAAGTCCCTTATGATCCCACAGCCTTGTCAGGTCTCAGTGTCTGCCTTTGAAAAGTCATGGGGGTCCCATGTGCCCAACCTGATGACCCAACATTTCCCATCAGAGTCTGTCCTTTCTGCCATCAGTGTAAGAAGTCCTGGCTTATGAAAAATATGCAGCATACACAAGGGGGTCCGGCCTGAGGTGGTGGTCCTTACAAAATTGCCTTTGGCCAGGAATTCTCCAATGCCCTGTTTTTACCATCTGCTTGCGTCCCAGCCCAGAAACCAGCCGGTGAACGTGGGAGGCTCGTACCCCTGTTTGACGATGATGATGGGAGTTCTCCGGTCTCTCCCGGAAGGATCCGTGTCAAGGTAGGCCTTGGCTATAAAGAGAGTGACCGACAGTGTCAGGGCTGGTCAGTTGTGATTTAACTGGGCAAGAACAACAACGGCCCCAAAGAGAATCCATGCTATCCCAAGGAAAGAGCTGAGGTCGTGGCCAAGGCGAGACCCCAAGGCCGCCCTCCCTTGGAGGACTCCAGCCATAGCACGGAATGCCTTGGGGGGGCATTACTGTCTCATGGTCTTCTGTGACATTGAGCTGCCCCCCTACTGGAAAAGAACCCCCTCATTGTGGCTCCAGAAAAACACACACATGCATGCCAGCCTTGCAGCCGGTAAGCATTCAGTGAGTGCCTATTGTGTGCTGGGCACCGTGCTGAGAGAGGCGCAGGGGGCGACAAGCACACAGCTGTCACATACTCATGGGGGCCTTAAGTAACCACTCCATCCACCCCACATTTGGCATCAAGGAAACAAAAGACGTGTTTGGGGGAACTGGGGTGGAGGTGGTGGGGCACAGTCTGATGGGGGGGTACAGAGTCTGAAGGGTCAGCAGGTGGAAGGGGGCAGGGTGACCCCAAGAGGCAGAGCCAGGAACATGCTGCCACGGGGGAGAGGCTCCTGGCCCCACCCCCTCCCCCACCCCCAGGCCGTGAGTTTGAGGGTGCCCCTTACCAGACTTCATGGATTCTGATTTTTCCACTTCATTCGCTTCTCTGCCGATCCAGAGAAATATCTAAGCAGACACAAAGAAAGTGGTCATGGCCTGCTCTCCTTGTGGAGAAGGAGCTTCTAAACCCACATCATCCCTCTCGGGGACTTTGTGCTGGAGAGTGAGGCCCCCAAACCTGAGGGGATGTGCAATCCCTGTGGCCGAGGTGGCTTCCTGGCAGAAGTGCTGAAGCTTTTGTAGCTGTGTGAGCGGCAGAAGCATCCAAGCGTCTGACCACACACCAGACCCTGCCAGAAGGAGGCTGGGAGGAATGTTACCCTCTCACCCACAGCATCAAGTCTCGACGACTCTACAGCCTTCAGAGGAAACAGGCGCCACAAACCCTTTTTCAGTCTCCTCAAGTGACCCAACTGGGTGGATGTGGGACATTCAGCCTTGAATGACCCGCTCAGGGCAGTGGTCGGGGCCTATGACCAGATTCCCAAGCCAGCTTGATCAGGACCAGTTGGGGAACCTGAGGGCCACTACGGCAGCCTGACTCACCTGGTCACCTTTGTATGCCCTGCACAAGGCAAGGGTTTGATAAATGCTTGCTGATTGACTAATTGGGAATAAAAATCAAAGAGAGCTCATATTTTGTACACAAGGCTGAGGTTTCTAAGCTCTTCAGTCCCCTGGGGTACTTTTTCTCCTCTTCCTTCTACCCAGACATTTGATTTTGTCAGGATGGGGGGTGGGGAGACTTCCATCCCAAGCAGGTTGGCACCTTCTCTCCATCGGATGATCTCTGTGGAATGCTGGGCCATAGAACCAGCATATTCCAGAAGTGGGACTTGCACCCAGATCTTCCGGGTCCCAAGGCTAGCTCTGTCCACTACCCTGTGCCCCCTCTTCTTGCCTCTACTGCTGATCTAGAGCAAACTTTCACCCATTGCATCACAAGCTTTCATTTGCTTACTCTAAGCTGAGGCTTTAAGTATCCATTACAGTTAACTTCCTGGCTCATCTAGTGGGTCACCCCCTACCACCGTCCTATCAGGACCCCACACTATGACAGCCCAGGGACGTTTATGCGCAAACCCCAGCACCTTTAAACCAAAGTATGAGTGTCCAAAGGAGAGGAGCCCAAGTGTGGGGAGCAAAGCCAGATAAACCTATCGGAGCTCCCAACTGCTCCCCAGCCTTGACCTGAGCAGTAAAAGCTGTGGATGATGGAGCTGGTGATGGGCAGGTAACACAACACTGAAGATCTGCCCCCAGAGGCCCCCCTGGGCTAGGGGGCCACTGAAGAAAAGCAAGGTGAAGAGGCAGGGGAAGATGGCGCATCGGGAGACAACCCACCATTGAGAGACTGAGGGGGAGCCAAAGCTGGGTCTGCTCCCACATGACACCACTTTCTCTACACAGACACACAGGTATCATTCCTGGGCAAGGGCAAGGTCAGCCACAGAGCTCAGGTGTTACCTGTTCCCAGGCATCCAGCAGCATGACGTCGTCTTCCGCTAAGTCATCCTGGGTGAATTCTCCTGGAACCTCCTCAATCTGAAACATAGGCCACCTTGTCTTTATACCTTCATTTCCCCACTTGATTCAACAGATAATAGTGAGTCTATCCAGGCCTGTGACGGGAAGTGGGGCGCACAGGAAATCCGTCTTAGCCCCAGGGGCTGCTTGTCATTGTTGTTATGTTTGCTGTTATTGTGGATAATAATCACACCACCACCACCATCTCTGTGGCGCCCTCCCACACGGCGGCCCCTGCGCCACACCCGAGTTCTGTCCAACTCCAACGCCAGCTCATCAGGCTCCCTTGGGAGCAAGGGCTACACCTTTATTTACAGGACACCAGGGTGAACCCCACTGATTTTTCCCTTCACTGCGATGATCATCATAAGACAGTCTCCTGAACAAGAAACATCAAGAAAAGCCCCCACTGCTTTGACAAGCATCACATGAAGAACAGACGCCTTCAAATGAGGGCTTCCACATGGACATGAATTTCCAGAATGAAAAGTTGCCTCATTCTAGGGAAAACACAGTGTGATGAGCATCGCTGCTCAGCCTCTGCCTGGGAGGGTTCTCTGGGCTGGCCAGCGGACGAAGCTCTCAGGTTCACACCTCAGACTACCGTGAGCCTCGCCAGGAGCTGAGGAATCAATATGATTTCATGAAGCAGGGGACCCAGGAAAGGGAGCTAAGCACCTGCAGGTGGACGGCATCAGCCCCCCAGAGTGCTGGGCCGGCTCGGCCCAGGGGTCTCTGCTCCGGGGTGGGGGGGGGCTCTGCCCCAGGGTCCCCTACGTGTCAGGAAGCCCAGAGCCTGGGAGATACTCACAAGAAAGCGGCCCGTCTTGTTGGAGCAGCCAAAGAGCCGAGGAGGGTGGTCTTCCACCTGGGTTTCGAGCAGTGGTGATGTCTGGTATGCTTTCTTCCCGCCCAGAGCAGCCCAGAATTCCTCTGTAGAAAACACACAAGAAAGGTTTGAAGGGACCCCTGCAGTGCGGGGAGCAATTGCTCGCTGTTCCCTTAGACTTTGTTGCTCCTGCCTTTAATGGCTCTGAATGGAGAGCCACATCCCCTAATTCTTTTTTTTTTTTTTGGTGAGGCAATGGGGGTTAAGTGACTTGCCCAGGGTCATACAGCTAGTAAGTGTTAAGTGTCTGAGGTCAGATTTGAACTCAGGTCCTCCTGAATCCAGGGCTGGTGCTTTATCCACTGTGCCACCTAGCTGCCCCCAACATCCCCTAATTCTGAGGGGAGCTCGAGCTGGGCCCCCTCCAGGCCCAGGCCAGCGCAGGACCCACCTCCCACCAAGCTGCGGACAATGGCCTCTGGCCTCCGTCACACACCTGGCTCTTGACCTTCGGAGATCTTGGTGGCCTGGCACTTCAGAACACTCCTCAGGTACTCAGCTTCCTTCTCCTCCTCTGAGCTGGCTCCTCTCCCAATCCAGGTGTAGCCGCTATTCCGGGGCAGTTTCAGGACAAAAACGTCATTGGAATTCAGTGAATCTGCGGCCACATCCACCTAGAATCCAAAGGAGATGGTGGCCCAGTGAGGGGGTGGTATGCCTCTCCATAGCCAGAAAGATGGGGGGGATGACACCCATCTAAACTACTGCACAGCATAGGGTGGCTGAGCTCCAATGAGATGCTGAAATGTTTGATACCTCGCTGTTGGCTCTGTCCGTGTTGCTGTTCAGATTAGTCTCCCATGCGCTGACCCCTGAAGGTTGTGGTGCCCTGGACTTGGGGCACCCGCCTCCCATTGCGCCCCACCGCCATCTTGGCGCTGGGCCACTCTAGTTGGAGCATCTGTCCATCTTTCTCCCCATCACAACACTCTGACATCCTAAACTCCCCAGATGACCCCCCCAGCCACCAAGCTCCTACACTGTGGCTGCTACTTACAGGCCATGGCTCTCTGCTCAGACTCCTCTGATGGATGCCCTGAGCTTCCCATTCCTCCCAGAGACCTCTCCTCCTCCCTATCTTGCTCCCCCCTCCCATGAACTCAACAGGAAGTGAGAACAGGCATCGTGCTCCTTCACCACCCCCTTTCCTCTTCTTAGGAGCATTTCAAGCTCCATTTCCTACATTCAGGACTGTCCCTTGGATGGGCTCATCCCTGGTGTGCCTCCATGGTGCGCCTCCAATGCACCAGACCATCCACAATGGCTGGTGCATTAGGCTTTTTGACCCTCAGGTTTGGCTGAACAGAGGAGATGGGGGAGCAGAGGCACCTGCTTTCGCTGAAAAGCGATGGGGCAGATTGTTAATCAATAGGCGAGCATTTCTTATGGGCCCGCTAGCTTCCAGGAGCAGTGTGAGGGGTGTCCTGAGCTCAGGGAGCTGCTGTTCTTATATGTGAGTGCAGCAAGTTTACAAATGAGCCATGGCAAGACTGATAGGAAATGAAAACACCCTCAGTGGGGGTGGGGGGAGAGCATGTGAGCCCACCGAGGGAAGCCCGGGGTTGTGAGGCTGACCCAAGGGACGAGGGACAAGGGACTAGGGAAGAGCAGAAAGGCCGGTGTGCCAGGGGCGTGGAGGTGAGGGCCGAGGAGCTGGAGTTTCATCTCAGGGCCATGGGGAGCCAGACCAGGACGTCTTTAGCCCCACGTGTTTGTCCAGAGCCTCCCAGATCTCAGGACCAGGAAGCCCATTTCAGCCCCTCCTGGAGGTTTACAGACACACTAGGGCAAGTCCAAGGGCAGCTCCAGCCATGCTGGGCCTCAGCCCTTCCCTAATGGGAGCAGGCCACCTTTTATAGTGTGAATAAAGGCACAGAACTGAGGCTTCATCCTGGACCCACAGGGGTGGGTTCCCCACCCCCAGACTGTATTCCTCCCTGCCCGGAAGGCACTTAGGGTGGGGAGGAGGGTGGTGCTTCCCACTGGGAATGGGGCAGCCGAAGAATGGATAAGATAACCCTCCCGAGGGATGGAGGATGAAGGCTGGGCTTGGTGAGGCTGTGGGAAGCACCTATGACTGTAAAGACTAGGGGAGACAGGGCAGGGACCCAGAGCAGGGCCCAAGTACAGGAGAGGAGGCCCCAAAGCCCACTGTTGCCCAGTGGGGTAAATGAGGCAGCAATCAGCCACCCAATTTTATCAACAAAGAATGTGGGCCCAGAGGAGTAAAGTGATGTGTCCACTGGGACTGGAATCCCAGCTTCCTGATGCTTCCCCCAGGGAAACCTAGCCCCTTAGGCCCTGTGACGTCATGATTAGGGTTTGATGTCCCATCTTTGAGGCCCAAGCCAGAATGAAGGCCTGACCCGCTTTGGCAATGGTGACTTTGTAATGATCTGACACGGGCAGCTAGGTGGCACAGTGGATAAAGCACCAGCCCAGGATTCAGGAAGGCCTGAGTTCAAATCTGACCCCAGACACTTGACACTTACTAGCTATGTGACCTTGGGCAAGTCACTTAACCCTCATTGCCTCACCAAAAAAAAAAAAAAATCGATGTTACAATTTGTAATGGTCAGACACTTGTAATAACAAACAATGATGATAAGGGTACTGATAAGGCCAGGGAAACACTCCCCATTCATCATCTCCTCGGAGCCTCACACAGCAAACATAAAAGTAGATGCCAAGATCATGCCCTTTTTACAGATGAGGAAACAGGCTGAGAGATGGGAAGGGACTTGCCCAAGGTCACACAGCTAGTGAGAATCAGAACCCAAGTTTCAGGGCTGATATTTCTGAGCAGTTCCTCAGATGAGTTACGTTTCACTGAATGCATGACCGACCCTCACCTCCACGATCCTGGTGATGGAGCCGAGGTTCCGACGGATCTGAAAGAGGCGTGTAGGGGCAGGAGGCACCTGTCCTTCTTTCTTGGAAGTCCCGTTCTTGTAAATAATGAGGGGTCTGTCTTTGAACAGGCTCAGCAAGTGCGCAGGCTCCTTGCCTTGAGAGACACGGACCTGAGGAAAGAGGTTCTTCTGAGAAAAGGGAGAACTAGGCAGATACTGCTGGGGGAGTGGGAATGCTCCAGGATCAGAATGGGTGGCTTTGGAAGTAGTGAGCCATGCCCCCCCCCCCCCCTGGACTGAGTCTGCAAACAGGCTGGATGATCATTGGTTGGGGAGTTGTGGACACAATTCATGAGGGGGTGGGGGAGGAGTGGGTCCAGATGACCTGTTTATTTCTACCTCTTTGCCTAATTCTATGAAGCCGTGGAAATCCCTCAAGCCACAGGGAAACCCCAGATTTCATGTCTATCGTACCAAGTCTTACACACCCAGACACATGTGACATGCATCTTCTATAACTAACCTTAGTTGAGCTGAATCTTTACTTCTCGGCTTTGTAGGCTCTTCCCCACCCCTTACCCCCATCTTGGTGCCCCCACCCACCTCCACCCAGCAGGAAGACTGAGAGACCAGCTTTGAAGGGGGCAGGGGGAGACCAAAGGAGCACGGATCAGGGTCACAGCCAGCACTGGGTGTCTCCCAGGGATGCAGCCTGGGACCAGCAGCAGCATCACACAGGGAGGGAGCCCACCTGTCTGTTAGCTCATCAGTCTCAAAGTCAAACAGTGCTACACCCCACAAGGCTTTCTTAAGCTCGATCTTGGGTCTGGGCCTGGGATACAGATCAGGGTCCTGGCCCCGTGGGTTGCCTTGTGTTGAGAAGTGCATGCCTCAAGTTCAGAGACAGGCCAACATGGGCATGGCGCATGGGCACAAACCAGGCATGTGATGTCCAGGGTCCAGAGTCCCTGCTGGCCATCAGCCACTGGGAAACTGATCCTGAGAGAGGTGGGGGGAGGCCACCAAGGGACCAGCACAGGCCAAGCCTTCAGGTGTGTTGGAGGCCAGCTCCCAGCCCTCCCTGGCTCTGCCCTGGGGTGCTGCCTCTGCAATGCAAAGGAACCCAAGGCCATTTGGAGAGGAAGCTCGGGAAATAATGGCAGGCCTCTGGTAGGAGGTGCCTGAGAGCTGAGCCTCGGAGACTGGCTTCTACATCCATGAAGGCCTTCGAGAGGCCTCTGAGACACTCCACCAACCATCCTTTACCAGGAATCCTCCGGCAAGGCTGGCTTCCTCCATGCAACATGGCAGCCTGGGGCGCCATCTAGTGGTTCCAATGAAAACCACACCCAAGATAGGTTTGACTCCTGACAACACCTTTTTCAAAAGGGACAAGTTCTGGCTTTACAAACTAGAAGCGCTCTGGAGCTCAGTGTAAGGCTTTTATTTGTGCCGGTCTGTCACTGTGCCAGCCCCAGCCCCTCAGCACCTACCAGCGGCATGGTCCATAGACCCTGAGGGCAGGTATGGGCATTTTGGTCTGTGTCCCTAGTGCCCATAGTAAGTCAGGCCTTGATAAATGTTTATGGAGTGACTGATGTTAACATGCATAAGTTTCAAAGAAAATCTTTAGGCAGGCAGAGGCCCATAGAATAAATCTTGGCTGTTTCCCAGGAACTCAAGTGTCCTCTACCCTGGGAGTAAGGAAAGTTCTTGACCATTTGGAGGGAAGGAAGGAGGGAGGAAGGGATTGTTCAGGTATGAGATGGAGGCAATGCTTCTCCAAGAAGTTTATTTTCCATTTTCCAGGATGTGAGGAGAGAAATATGGAGGAAAATCAGGACAACTTAGGTTTCGTTCAGAAAAAAAGAGTTCTTAAAGCTGTAGGAAACAATTCCTGGTGAAGGCACCATTGGAAGGCAAGAAGCTCTGTGTGACAGACCCTGAGGGGGCTTTGTGTGTGTGTGTGTGGGGGGCACTGACCTGCACAGGCATCCCTCCCAAGGAGCGGTCCAGCTGAACGGTCAAGAAAGCAGAGGTGGTCAGCTCATCTCGGGTGGCATGAGCGCCTTGCCTGCAGGAAGAGAAAAAGGCAGTGCCTGAGCTGAGTATTCCAGGTGTTTCCCTGTCGGTTTCCAGGTGGGTTCTAATTGGGTTCTCCTGCAGCTGTTTCCAGTCAGAGCCTGAGCTTTGAGCATGTACAAACAAGCTACAGGTGGAGTAAATTGGAGGTGATCGACAGAGGGAAGGCAGTAGAATGAAGGGCTTTAGAGGCCACTTCCAATGATATCTACATGATTCCCAAGGTTCTTTCAAATTCCCAAGGCCTGGAATCCTGTGATTTGTTACACACACACACACTCACACATCACTTTTATTTTCAGTCTTGAGCTAAGATTTTATTGTTTTTGGGGAGGTTCCAAAATAGGAACCCCTTCCATAGATGCTGTTCTATTCATGTGTAATTCGTGTGTAACTTACTTTCTTTGAGAGTTTTCTGGGATTTCAGTGACTGGCCCAGGGTCACACAGCTAGCATGTATCAGAGGTAGGATTTGAACCCGGGTCCTCTCCCCACTCAGCTACAATGGCCTCTTCTGATGGTGAGTCAAAAATGAAAGAGACTCAAGAGTCTAACCTTGTAACTGGCACCAGATGGATTGTGTGCCCACATCAGAGAGTTTGGGGATCATTGTGTTCCAATCTATTTCAAAGGGACTTGGCATAAAGTAGGACCCTTTTCCCCATTACTGGCTCAAGGCATCTTCCCTTGCCTGCCTCACTCCCTGCCCCAGAAAACAGTGAAGAGGAAGGAAGTGGCTGGGAGCCCTCCAGCTAATCCTGTCCTGACATTTTCAGGTGCAGACATACGAACTCAGGTCAGGGAGGAGCTAGATACAAGACAGATGCCCGGGGATTCGCCCTGGGAGCCCCAAGACTGTACAGAGGGGCAGCTGCACTAAGAGTCCCAAAGGTCCTGGTGCTTTGGCCCTGGTCTCCCCAGGCGGTACCTCTGTCACTTTTGTTTGCATGGCCTTGGGTAAATCCCTTAACCCTAATAGCCACCAAGTATGCAGCACTTTAGTTTACAAAGTGCTTGATGAATATTACCTCTTGATCCCTACCCTGGGATTATCATTATTATTATTATTATTATCCATTATTATTACAACTTTACAGATGATGAAAAGAAGGCAAACAAAGGTGAAATGACTTGCCCAGGGCCACACAGCTAGTAAGTGTCTGAGTCAGCATTCAAACTCAGGTCTTCCTGACCAACACACCACCAGCCACCTCCCAAATCACAGCGGTGTCCTAGGAGGACGCTTCTGGCTTAGGGAGCACGATGAACAGAGAGGATGTGGAAGCCCCTCAGGCTTGGGACCACAGGGACGATGGAGACTTACCAGGTATAGATGATCTGTCCTTTGGAGTAGGTGTACAGTATGATGTAGCAGTCTCCCCCATAGAACTCTCCATAAGTCTTTGGGTCCACTGGGACTCTGCCATTACTCTCCACTCTCCAGATCTGGGGTTGGGAGAGGAGGAAAAATACTGACTCTGAAAATTGGGCAATGTGCGTAGGAGAGTATAAGAGAGTGCGAGTGTGAGTGTGAGAGTGAAAGTGTGAGAGTGTGTGAGTGAGAGTGCGAGTGTGAGTGTGAGAGTGTGTGAGTGAGAGTGAAAGTGTGAGAATGTGTGAGTGAGAGTGTGAGTGTGAGAGTGTGTGAGTGAGAGTGAAAGTGTGAGAATGTGTGAGTGAGAGTGTGAGTGTGAGTGAAAGTGTGTGAGTGTGAGAGTACATATGAGTGTGAGTGAGAGTACGTGTGAGTGTGAGTGAGAGTGTGTTTGTGAGAGTGTGAGAATACGAGTGAGTGTGAGTATGAGCATGAGTGTGAGTGTGAGCATGAGTGTGAATGTGAAAGTGTCCCCCCTTTAATGAATCCTATTGTGCCCAAGAAGCTTTTGGTGAGTTTCCCTGCTGACCAATCCCCAAACTCCGCCTTTCACCTTCAAACAGAGCCAACAGGCCAAGGAACAGGATGCACTGGCATCTGGATAGAGAATTCCAAATCCCACTGGGAAAGAAAACAACCCTTGGTCTGGGCTGACCTCTCTCTCCTCCTTAGTCCACATGTTTTATTTAGGTGCTGGCCACCCTTCTCTGTGGCCAGGTGTCTACCTGTACACTTATCTGTGGCATGTCCTGGAGTTGGACAGAAGAGGGCATGTGACTAGTCTGACCCAACTGCTTTTCAGGGAGCCCACACTGCCTTTCCAGATGCCCAAGGACCCACCCATGTACTGAAAACTAGGTCAGGGTGGCAGGATCTAGTCCAGATGAAGCTGACACATGGGTCCTTTGGGATGACTCCAAAAGCTTCCAAACCCTTTACTAAGAGCACTTGGCTGGGATTTTCAGCCCCTTTCAGACCCAAGTTCAAATCCTGCCTGACAAATACTAGCTGCATGACCCTGGGTAAGTCACTGAAATCTCTCAGGATCCCAGGAAACTCTCAAAACTAGTAAGTTACAAAAGAATTGCCAATCAGCATCTATGGAAGGAGTTCCTATTTTGAAATATCCCTAAAACAATAAAGTCTTGGCTCAAAATTGAAAACAAAAGTGTCTAATCTGTGTGTGTGTGTGTGTGTGTGTGTGTGATGTCCAGCCCGTCAGCACACAGCTTGGGAAATTGGCTTCATTCCCCTTTGCTGGTCAGTGGCCAAGTCAAGGCCTGGAAGCCCCAGCCCTAGCACTGACCAGTGCTCTTGCCTCTCAGTCCCCCCATGAATCCTACCTCCACAGACCCAGAGCCATCATCCACCATGTTGTGTTGGGCTGCCATCTGGGGACATTCGTGTAACCTTTGGGCATCAAATGGAATCTGCTGGACCCTGGCCACTCTCTCAGTGACATACACTTTTCCAAAGCCATCACTTTGGTCCTTGTCTTTCCAGTCCTTAAAAAACTGCTTGAAGACTGGGGTTTCCCCTCCCTCCGGGAGAACTTGAATCTGAAATAAGTGAAATACAAAGAATGAGGAGAAGGCCCTATTCCAGCCTCAAGGCCGAGGGTGCTGTTCAATGGCGGTGCTGGACTGGATCCAACTGAGTGATCTGGGCTAATACTCTGTAATCCCTAACCCTAACAGAAGGACAATTGTTGGGAGGGCAAGACTGTCCAGCCTCAAGTTCTCTGATGCTCACTCTGAGGTTGCTCACGGCAACTTTTGTGGGTGAGGAGTCAGTATGGAATCCCAGAGGGGAAGGGGGCTGCCGAAAGGGAGCAGGAGAGTGACGTGGTTAGGCACGACTTGGTGGTGGTGGTGGCCGTCCCTGTGGGCTGGCTCCCTCCACTGATGCAGATCATGCACTCTCCCCCAGAAGACAGACCTCCATGGCCTAGCAGCCAACTCAGTGATGAGGGACTTCAGATTGACCAAAACTGGTGCTGCATGTGTGTGCAGAGCACGTATGCATGTGCATGCACAGCAGCAGATCACGTGTGGTGTGCAGACATGTACATGTGCACACACAGCAGTAGAGCATGCATGGGTGTGAACATACAGCAGCAGAGCATACATGGTGTGCAGATGTGTGCATGTGCACACAGCAGCAGAGCATATGTGGTATACACACGCATATGCACATATAGCAGCAGAGCACATGTGCATGTGCACATACTGCAGCAGAGCATGCATGGTGTGCACACACATATGTGCATATACAGCAGCAGAGCACTCATGGTGTGCAGACGTGTGCACATGGATACACGCACACATGCATCCTCAGAGAATAAGGAAATGGCCTCATCGGCTCTTTGTTGATAGCAGAGAAGACCCAGGAGAGGAGAGGTCACAGCCGCCATCACATGGGCTGTGTGTCCCCCTCTCTGGAGGGGGAGCTCCTCCCTCTTCCCTCCTCCCTCTTCCCTCCTCCCTCCGTGAGAGTGCTCGGGCTTGCGAGCGGAAGCTCCCTGAGGGCAGGACTTTGTCTGGGTGTCCAGACCAGGGACCCAGATCCTGGAAATCAGCAAGCTCTTCCCAAAGGCTCGTTGGCTGGGGCTGGGTTAGAGGGAGGGGGCGAACCCTGGAGCTTTGCAGAGGGGCCTGGGGCACCCCCTCCTGGCCAGTGTCTGCTCCTGTTCTTTTTGCACCTACTTGGGTGTTGAGGGGGTAGCTCATTTCCTGCAGGAACTCCTCTGCCGTCTTCATGGCCGCCTTCCTCTCCTCCGGGTTGGCATCTCTGCCTAAAACATAAGAGACGCCAGCAATGGGCCAAGATCCAGGCCGGTCACATGATCGGCGAATGGAAGCGTCCCCGGCCTGCCCACGACTGTGAGATTGGGTAGTTGTCTCCTCTCAATGTGGATATAACAGTCAGTCATACTCCCCTTGACCTGTTTATAGGACAAAGGTCTCAGATCCCCTCCTCCCCCTCAGGTTAGCAAGGTCACATGGTTCTAGGAGCCCTGGTTTCAATAAGGTCCGCTCCAGAGTTGTGTCCATATAAGGAAGTATAAGGTCCACTCCTGAGTTATGCCCATACAAGGAAGAGGGGTGGGAATACTGTGTTCAGATTAGCTAGTTTTTGCTTGTAGATTGTAACCCCAGCAGTGAAGAAAAAGGGGAGGGTCCATTCACGTTAGGGACTAGGGTATAAAACAGGGCCTTGGAGCCCCCTTTCTGGGCACCCACTAGCTGCACACTAGGGTGCCTCCTTCTCATGAGAAGAAAATAAAGCCTTTGTCACTTCGCTGCTGAGTTCCTGAGAATTATTGAGAAAAGGATGGATTTTTCCCTCACACCGATCTAAGGGCGTCAGGTCCAGAGCAAACAGACGCTGCTGATCTCAGATCAAAGTTGGGCTTTCAAAAGATTCTTTTCATATTTTACTTCTCCCCTTGTTTCCTCGGAGAAACCAGGGATTCACAAGCATGTGTTGGGGAGCCACTACATGCAAAGTATGGTATTAAACAAGGGGGATCAGTGGAAGAGGAGGGAGGGGAAGAAGGGGAGGGGAGGAGAGGGGAGGCTGCCTTGAGCAACTGGAGCTTCCTAGTTGGGTCCCTGGGGGAACAGCTCTTTTTCACAGAATGTTGGTTGTCATTTGTCCCTTGTTCTCAAAGAGGACATCCTTGAGTGTGACTGTCTGGTGTTTGTAATCAGAAGGTAGAAAGTTGATAGGGAGGGAGAGAGAGAAAGAAATGAAGAGGGAAGAAGGGAAGGGAATTAATTAGGAAGGGAATAGGGAAGAGAAGGAGGGAGGAAAGACGGAAGGCAGGAAGAAGGGAGGGAGGGAAGAAGGAAGGAAGGAAGGAAGGAAGGAAGGAAGGAAGGAAGGAAGGAAGGAAGGAAGGAAGGAAGGAAGGAAGGAAGGAAGGAAGGAAGGAAGGAAGGAAGGAAGGAAGGAAGGAAAGAGGGAAGGAAGGGAGGGAGGGAAGGAAGGAAGGAAGGAGGGAAGGAAAGAGGGAAGGAAGGAGGGAGGGAAGGAGGGAGGGAAGGAAGGAAGGAAGGAAGGAAGGAAGGAAGGAAGGAAGGAAGGAAGGAAGGAAGGAGGGAAGGAAGGAGGGAAGGAAAGAGGGAAGGAAGGAGGGAGGGAAGGAAGGAAGGAAGGAAGGAAGGAAGGAAGGAAGGAAGGAAGGAAGGAAGGAAGGAAGGAAGGAAGGAAGGAAAGAGGGAAGGAAGGAGGGAAGGAAAGAGGGAAGGAAGGAGGGAGGGAAGGAAAGACAAGCCTGTCCTCAGCACTGCTCCATGTATTTACTCCATGTGTGATCATGGACACAGTATTTGCTGTTCTGGAGCTTGAGTTTCCTCCTCCGCAGAGTGAGAAGTCTGGATAAGACGGTCTCTGCAGCCCCTCGCGCCTTTAGAGCTCAGGGTTCTGGGGTCTGGGGCAGGACACAATAGAAGACCTAGCTCTTCCATAGACTTTACAATCATCTCATCTGACCCTCACCACAATTCTGTGTGATAGGTTGGTACTATGAGGGCATTGGCTCTGCCAGGTGAGGTGACCAGTCTGCAGTCACACAGCTGGTATCCGTGGCAGGATTCAAACTCAGGTTTTCTGAACGCCAAGTCCAGACCTGCATCCACTTCACTACCCAAGTGGATGAGCACATTCATAACAACATGGGGAAGAGAGAAGACTCCTAGCTATGGGGACCAGGAGGGACTTCCTATAGGAGATGAGCAATGAGCTTGCTTTGAATAAATCTAGAAAGTTTAAAAGAAAGAGGTGAGGGAGGAAGGACTTCCAGGCATGGGGTATGGCCCAGGCAAAGCCCCAGAGGAGGGAGAAGCAATGTCACTTAGAACCATGCGGGCAGTTTGCCTTAGGTGAGGCTCAATGAGTTCGAAGGGCAGCAATGCACCACAAGCCTGGGAAGGCCAGGTAAGGATGCTGGACGTCCCCTGGAGAAGTGAGCATTTGCCTTGGAGGCAAGAGGGAGCCCCTGAAAGCTTCTGAGCAGGGCAGTGACTGATGTCCGATGTGTGTTGGGTCCTTCCTGAGGAGGGTGAGAACCTTCCATCAAAGGGAACAATTTTCTGATGTCCAGAGGGCTCAGCTGCCCAAACCAGCCCCGTCAGCCCCAAGGACGCTTCTTACCTTTCCACACAAAAATCTGCTTTGCACCCTCGTTGTCCAAGATAAAACACTCCTCCGACAGCAGCATTCCCATCGAAAACGGGTTTTCTTCTGCGACCACCGACACTTTCATGGCCCCCGTAGCATCAGAAACCTACCCCAAGACAAGGGCGCCCTGTGAGAGCCTGGGACCTCTCTGTACGTGCCCCTATGCCAGTCGGCTTGTGCCTAAAGCCTGAAGATCAGCAGTGGTGTTTGGGGGGGCTCATTGCTAGGACTGGAGCCCAAGTAACCTTAGTGTCAGCAAACCCACCCCTGCATTTTAGAGATGAGCGAGACCCAGAGTTAAGGGACTTGCCCAGGGTCATACAGCCAAGAAGTATCTGAGGTAGGATTTGAAGCCAGATCTTCCTGACTCCAGGTCCAGACCTCTGTGCACTACACCTCCTGGAAGAGAAGGTGTGTTTTCAAATTTATGATGATTAACTAATTACAGATTTAGAGAGAACATCTCACTAGCACTATTTCCTTTCCAACGTGTTTCCCAAACTGTAAGCTGAGGTCGGACCAGGGAGGACTGTGGGTGCTGTCCTAAAGACCAGCCAAGGCACATGGGGTTCAGGGTCCTGCTAGCAGCCCAGTCCCTCGACAATGGGAAAGCCAAATACTCAGCACACAGCACAAACAATAAACGCCGATGCAGCACAGCTCAACCACAAAACTCTCTCTTAACAACATCTTTAAGGCCAAGAAATGACTTTTTTCATTTATTTTGACAATGTCACAAAGCTGAAGGTGAAAGGAAGGTTTGCTTGAGGTCCCCTGGAAATGGACCTCTGCTATCTCAAGCCTAGGCACCCCATTTAGACTTCTCTGTGGGAGCAACTAGGTGGCGCAGTGGATAGAGCACCGGCCCTGAATTCAGGAGTACCTGAGCTCAAATCCGGCCTCAGACACTTAACCCTAGCTGTGTGACCCTGGGCAAGTCACTTAACCCCAATTGCCTCATAAAAAATAATAAACAAATGAATGAATAAGTGAATGAATGAATGAATAATGGATAGACTTCTCTGTGTCCTAAGTGAAAAAAAAAAAATCACATGTTGCTGCACTACTGCATGCTTCCAAAAGAGGGAGCCTTGGAACTAGAATTGCATTTTCCTACCTTGGTTTCTGGGTAGCATTTGTTTTTTGCTCTTGAATGAAGGGAGCCTCAGGCCTTGGACTGGGGTGGGGGGAGGGAGGGGAGAGCCTACTTCAGTCTTCCCAAGAGAAAGCCCCTCAGCCCAAGATGGGGGGCAGATTCTTGTTCATCCCTTGTCCCCCAGTCCTCCAGGATAAAGCACTTTGCAAACCCTGAAGTTCTGGATGAGTGTCAGAGACAACAAGGATGATGCAAGGGCAGCCTTGGCCCAGAGCCGAGGTCCCAGCCCAGACCGCATCCAGCCCCCCATGGCTCGAGGGTCACCATCAAGGCCTGGAGATCAAAGACCCCAATCCTGGTACTCACCATGTACAGTTTGGCCATTTTCCTGTTGGTGACGTCCGCTACAGTGTCATCATCTACGTCTCCATCCCTCAGCTCCGGCTTCTGCCCTAAAACCTTCAGGGGGAGGAATAGAAGAAAGTGAGGCCAGGCTTTGGGGAGATCAAGGTCCAAGGGATGCAACTCTTCATCCATTGCCAGGGACCCAGCTTGCATTTAACCCAATAGGCAGTCCTTCTTGGGCCATATTTATTGTGTCAGCATTGTTTCTAGAGCTCAAGGTTGGGAGAAAGAAGAGACCCTAAAGGGTGTAGAAACCTCTACCCTCAAGACCTATTAGATCAGAACATGGCGACCTGGATTCCAGTCCCCAGGCCCATGTGGACCCACCACAAAACCCCAATAAAGTCACAGAAAAGAAATGTGGAAGGGGAGCGGGCAGCCGGCAGGGAAGCCCTGTTACTGTTGGAGTTAATATCTTGCGTGTGTTATGAATATTTATTATGCATATATGCATATGTATATACGTGGGCAGATGATTGGTCTGGATCCAAGCTAGGGAAAGCCCCCCACACACACCAATGTGGGTGACTCACAGTCTACTATACATATAATAGATGAGTTCATTGCCCTAAGAACCTGCCAGACCATGGACAGCAGGAGTTGGGGGCCAGCCTTCTCCTCTCCCCTTTAGTTCACAGGGGTGTGGAACCCTTGTCTTTGTCCTGGGATGCTGGAGGCAGCAGGATGGAGGGCCGGGCACTGGGGCTGGGGCTGGGGTGCCTCCCCCATGGTCCTTTCCTGTTCTTTCCAGGGCTGAGCTACAGGTACAGTGGTCACATGGCTAATATATAGACCCTCCTCCTCCAAAGCCATGACACACACCACTGAGCTGCCCTGCCTCAAGGAGCCCCATGGCCCCTTCCCCCTGTCACAGGGGCCAGCTCTGGGTCTTCTTATATACTAGCAGACACATGGACAGCACATGTCACCCCTGACTTTGGCTACATGTAGGGGAGGACACAGCATCGAATGCTCACTCTCAGATTCACCGATCGCTTACAACAGTCCTGTGGTCCTCCTGGCGTCTAGAGTCCACTGGAGCCCAGGTCTACAGTGATGGAGGATACAGGCAAATGGAAGAGACAAATGACAGAGGACCAGGTGCTGATGCAGGATGTGGGACATGGGCAAGGAATCTGCTACCCAAGGCATCACAAATATTTGATCAGAGGGCAGGCCCACAGAAGCCCAGGAAGGCAAACAGTTCTCAGGAAAGATAAGGGCTGTCTGGGGGCCCCACCCAGGCTGAGTCCCCAGCTCCTCCCCAGACTCCAGAATCCTTATGGGATTCCAGCCCTGAGCTGAAAGGGACTCTAGAGGACAAGCCCCTCCTTTTACCAAGGGGGAAACCGAGGCCCTGAGACAGAGCCAGTCCATCCTCCTCCTGGATGCTTCTTCCTCACTTGGATGTTCTCATGTTGCCTGCTAGCATGGCCAGCCTGGTATGGGGGTGCCCACCAATGCTCTGTCCTGACCCCGGTGGATGTTTCCAGAACACTGGATGGTTGGTGTCCACCCACACTCATGGTCTTCTTGGAGCTTCACAGAGTCCTGCCATACAGGCCCCCCAGGGACCATCACTGCCATCTGGGGCCAAAGTCAGTCACATGGCTGCTAAGTGGGAGAAGCAGGCTCTGTGGCCCTTCCTCTTCCTGGAGCCGCTCCTGAGGGCTTTGCCCAGAACCACAATCTGGGTCGTGGGCCCAAACAGCCATTCTTCAGTCTCCAGACTTAGCCACCACATCCCTGTGTGGGTACCAGCTATTAGATTGTAAGGTCCTTGAGGGCACAGATTGCTTGGTATCAACAGTGCTCCGCACAGTGCCCGACCAGCAGCTTACGCCCAAGCAATGTTTGTTAGGATTGCTGCATTTGTGCCCATCACTGCCATCTAGACTGTGGATGCCACATAGAAAGCCTCCACGGGCTGGCTGGCCCACGGCCACCCTTTCTCATTCTGTTAGGGCATGGTGAAAGCCCATAGCCTCGGTTTCTAGACAATACACTCACCAAGTGATGAGTGGTTGTAGGGAAGGACAGTGGTGTTCATCTTAAGGGGAGGTGAGGGTGAGGCGGGGTCACTGAGGTTCTTTGGGGGAGGGTAGGAGTTGTGAACCAGACCCCACGCCCTTTTGCTAGGGCCCTTTGGGCCCCATGGTCTGCCCTGGTGACCGGTTGTGGCCAGGGATGCCACAAAGAGCCCCTACTGCTCTGTCATAGAGGATGGACCTGCCGAGCGGACCAGGGTGTAGGACAGAGTGGCCTGGCAGAATCAGAGGAGACAGAAGCACTTTGGAAGAGGCAGCATAGACTTGGGTAAGTCCAGGCTTTCTGAGAATCCGAACTCTCCTACATGGGACAGGCTCTACCTCTTTGGGGGAGGGAGGTGACTGACCGGCCGGTAATCACGTTTCCATAAGGGCTGAACCAGACAGGCCCCACCTCCCTGCAGGGGCCGATTCGGACTCCGGCTGCTGAGCTGGGTGTGGGCTGATGGCACCACGATGGATCAATCCGTAGCAGGTGTTAGCTGCTTGTCTGGGGAGTGAAATCCTTCACCTCTCCCTCAGTCGCCACCCTCCCCCGCCCCCCCCCCCCCCCGCCGGCCAGGGTACAGCGGGCCCCACCCCTGGCAGCAGCAGCCTCCAGCTGGTTCCCGGGAGTGTTTGCCAAAGGCCACCAATTCAGGGCACTTTGCTGATGGTGATAAAAGACCTTATCAGGAAGGTCACCAGTCTCTGGTTGAACTGGGGTGTGGTGGCACACAACCCACTGACCTCTAGATCCCTGCACTGCAGGCAGCTGCCCACAGCAGGGTGGCTGGTGTCACCTCAAACACTTCTTATCTGTCAGGGCTCTACCTCCCCAGGCTGAGGCACTGGCGGAAGACACCCGGGGCTGGCCTTTGGTTCCTCAGAAAGAGCCATGCTCATGAGCTTCCAGAACTAGAAAGGTTGGGTCAGGGTGGGGGATGAGCCAATGGAAGCGCTAGACAGTAAACCACGTGAGGGTTTGCCTCCCTGTCCCCAGTGTTATCACACACTAAGGAGCTTTCATCAACACTTACAGAAAGGATGAATAAACAGATGGAAGGATGGATGAGGCAGATGCTTGGGTAAAAAGGAAGCTGAAGAAATACCTCCTGACCCCGCTGCCCCTTGGGACCCCACTCCCTTCAAGACTGCCCAAAGGCTTCTTCCTACATGAGGCCTTTTCAGAGTCCCTTCACCATGGGGGGGATGGGGAACTGGATCATGGTTGTGGCCCTGCCCACCCAAGTCCTCCAAGGGGGAACAAGTTCCTTTTGGCCTGGGGATCTATTGTCTGTGTATCTGTGCTACTCCACACTGTGCCTGGTATATAGTGGGTGCTTAATAAATGCTTTTAAAAGAAATAAATTCTTTTTAATGGAAGGTATTCTGCTTTTTCTGAACAATGAAAACACGAATATAATATAGGACTAGACCCTAATGTCTTTCTTTATTAAAAAAAAAAACCTGACATATTGTCACACCATATTGTCATGACATATTGTCACAACATGGCAGATGCAACCCAACAAAGACTCCATTTCCCTTTGTGGGCTGTATAATTGCACCTTCCAACTGTATAGGGCTGGAAGGATGGCAAAGGCTTCACATGTTACCTCCTTTGCTCCTCAAAACAACCCTGGGAGGTGGGTATTATTAGTATCCCCATTTCACAGATGAAGAACTGAGTCAGAGAGAGGTTAAGTGACTTGTCTAGGGTCAGAGAGCTAGGAAGCATCTCAAGTCCTCCTGACTCCAAGCCCAGGGCTCCATCCACTTCACCAGCTATCGGTCTGTCGGGCCAGCTCACTTCCAGACATCACTTGACCTCATTGCAGTTTCTAGAGCTAGCAAACACCAGGGAATGCTATTAGGGCTGGGTCCCTTTGGGAAGAAGGCATTTATCTCTCAGACCTGGTGCCCACCCAGGCAGAGGCACCAGGATTAAGGGCTGCTGGCTTTAAAGCTGAAGGAGGGAAGGAATCAGGGGGCAGACAAATTGGAGTGCTCCCTCAGGAGGCTTACAGAGCTAGAGCTCTGATTGTTCAGAAGCAGCCAGAGTGGCAGAGGGTTGGAACAGTGCCCTTGGCAGCAGAGACAGCACGACTTGGTGTGATTCTGTTCCTGACCCCCTGGGCTTGTGGATAGCCCCAGGCCTGGTGTCAGGAAGATCTGAGCTCAAATCTAGCCTCAGATGCTTGTTAGCTGTGTGACCCTGGGTAAGTCCCTTAACGTCTTTTTTTTTTTTCCCTTAGCCTCTTTTTGCTTCAGTTTCTTCAACTGTAGAATGGGGATCATATTAGCATCTCCTAAGGCTGTTGTGAGAATCAAGTGACAAAACAATGGTGAGGCATTAGTACGGTGTCTGGCACATAGTAATCACTGTCTAAATATTAGCTATTACTATCTTTGTGGCACCAAGTGGCAGCGGTGGCAAACACTTCTGCTGGGAGTTGTCCATCAGTGCTCTCAATGTCTGACCTCCCCCTCCTGTCATCCCTGCAGGGCAAATGCTCCTACAAAATCCCCCTCCCTTTGGGTCAACATCCAGGAGTCCCTCTGTTTGAGAGGGCCAAATTCCCCTAATAAAACACAGATGAAAGAGGCTGCTGCTTGGCTAATCAATAGCTTATCTAAAATATTTCAGCCCCTCCAGCTGCTGTGTGGGCTTGAACCTGGCCTTCAGGGATGAGCTCATCTCCCTCTAGGTCACAAGCCTGCCTCTTTGGATGGTCAGCGCGCTATGGTGGGCAGAGCCTGGCTCTGGAGTCTCGGGGACCTGGGTTCAGATCAAATCTTGCACAACTTTGCACATTTTCCTGATCTGCCAATAAGAGGGATGGGCTGGAGGCCTCTGGGGCTCCTTGTGGTTCTTGACTCTGGATCCTAAGAAGGGGGAGAGAGAGGCCTCTCCTGTCCAGGCTGGCTGAGCCCAAACTGCCCAATATGACATGAAAAATTGCCCACCAATTCAATTCAGCAAAGCTTCAAGAACCTATTTTGAGAAGGCAGCGGGCCAGGGGGTGATGGTACAAAGACAAAAAAAGAATAATCCTCCCCTCCAAAAGCTTCCATTTTGCTGGGGGAGGCTGTGGAGGAGATCCCCATGTACACAGAAGAACAGGCGAGCACTTCAGCACATCTCTGATCGCTTCCTCTCAGGATGAAGATGATGAACGACTCCAGCCCGGCTGGTCTAGAAAACCCCAGCCACACCACATCCTAGGTCTGTCTGCCTGATGTTCTGGGGACCTTCCTAACTTTCTCCTGATGTCCCAGGGGCTACCAAGGTGTGCTCACCTGCCCCGGGACCAGCTCACCCTCTTCCTTGATCACACATTTCCCTCCAGTCAGGCTCATTCCATTTAAAGTTCCTCATTGGTCATGCCCTGCTGCCTGCCCCCCCCTCCCCCACCCCACGCTCCCTCTCTCCATCTGCCCAATGCTCATGTTCAGGGCTGCAGGGCCTCTTTTCTCTGGGGGATTCCACATCCCCCATCAGACAGGGGTGGGGGGTGAAGTACCCCCCCCCCGGGGGGGAGTGAAGGAGGAGGCTCTCATTGGGGAGGGGACACACTGGGCAGTCTAAGGGCCCTGCCCACACTCAGATTCCTCTCCTAGCCTCTCGCTTCCTCAAGGCCATTCCTTCCATTGGACCGTTCTCCTTCACACCAGGTAAGTATGTGCTTGTATGTGGCAAGAGGAGACCCCCACCCCCACCCCAGGAACATCGACTACTGAGGTATTTCATCTCAGTCCTGCCCCAGACATAATTTCCTTGCCTCTTTCCCTCACAGTCCAAACGGGTCTATTAAAAAGCCCACATGCTCAGCTCCCTCTGACATCACAGATGCCCAGAGTCTTGTGCGAGGAAGAAGAGGCGGGTATCTCTTGGTGTTTAAGAAAAACTAGGGCTGCTGATAGCCCTGTGACTTCCCTTAAGGACAACTGATGTTCACAAGGTGGTGGCAGTGACCAAGGAGCTGTTCTGGCCTTGTCTGCACATCACAGGGATATGGTTAGTAAAGAAGAAGTTACGGGAACCTTGGGGCCAAGGAGCCTGGGGCCACAGAAGAGAGCGGCGCCCCCCCAGTCTGACATACAGAGTGTGTGTGTGGGGGGGGTTCTTTAGAGGCTCTGGATGGGTGACAGCCTTGGGCTGCCCACATTCTTGAGTATCAGAACCTTGCAGAGGAGAAAGGGACCCCTATCATTTTACAGATGAAGAAGTGAAGGGCTAGACAGGAAAGACATATTCAGGGCCACCCAGGAAGCAAGTGGCAGAAGCAGGATTTGACCCCGATTGAGCTCCAGATTCAGGGCTCTCCCCATCATGCCTCTGACATCTAGATTAATAAACAATCCATTGTGTATCTACCTCTCTTTCTACAAGTGATCTGCTCATTAGAATATAAACTCCCGGAGGGCAGGGGTTATTCTGCCCTCATCTGGACATCCCCAATGCTTAGTGCCATGCCTGGCACGGGTAAGCACACATTAATATTTGCACCAAGTTCGCACAAGCCAGCATCTGTACAGCATTCAAAGTCAGTAGCTGTTTATCCTCAACTACTACATGCCAAGTATCAGTGCACCTTCAGGTCCCAGCCTGGCTGCCTCCTTCCAACCACGCAAGCATCTGAGCTAGGACCATGTGGCCCTGGCATTCAGGAAGAAGGTCTAAAAATGGCCCCTGCCACCTTGCCCTAGGGAACTTGGGCACAGCCTTGCCTGGACCACTGAGAGGAATGAATCCAGCTTGTTCATCCCACAAACACATCTTGTGCATCTACTGCACTGTGCTCCTGGGGAGGCACACTCCCCAGAGAATCCACTGAGTAGGTACCGCCCCCATTGGCCCTGGTGGAACTGGTGCCAGGGACTAGGGGAGCACCAGTGAAGTCCTCCCATTCCTCCCCAGCAGGATCCATGCATCAACCTTTGGGGCCATGGGTGGGTCTGGGTAGTTTAGGTTCAATTTCATCAGGGGACTTAGGATGACAAACAGAAGCTCAGTTGGGAGGATCCCAGGAAATGAGAACAAGAGGCCATTGGGGTGGGCTGGGGGGCACTGATGTGGCTTCCTTTGAATCTTTAGAGACCACAGACCTTTTATCAGGTTCCCCACCAGACTCTCAATGTCTAATCACAGCTAATGACCAGGGGCAGGAGCTGCAGAGATGAGGTCTGGCCTCTTTAGTTATGCTCAGATTGTTTCCATATGGACATTACTGCTGCTCTTTGACTGAAGACAGGAAGGGAGACTTAGACAAGGTCCGGGTTACCTGGCAGCAGCCTCCAAAGACCCGTGTGGTTAGTGGGGAGCCAGGACCACCAGCTTTCCCATTCTAATTTTGAAAAAGACCACCCACAGCCACGGAGGAAGGCAGCCTCCTCCCCATCCTTGCTTCTCACCAATGGCAGATTCACAAGAATTCACACCCCTGTGGCACTTGGAGGTAAACAGAGCCCTTTCCTCTCACAAGTCCTCATCCCTCACTTTACAGATGAGACAGTGAGCCACTCTGGTCATGGAGCTGGTAGGCACCTCAGCTGGGACTGGACCCAGGCCAAAGACTCCTTCCTTGACATGCCATCCTCCTTATTCAAAAGCCGCCCCCCCACCCCGGGCATAGTCATCATAAGTGGCAGCTCCCATTGCTGAACTGCTTTGTGGGTAACGATGAAATGCCAGGACCATGGGAGGGTGAGTCATCGTTCATCCCAGCCTGGTCCCCAACCCCCAGCCCCACGCTTGGAACAGGGCTGATGCTCAGTCCACGTCTGCAGAAAGGTGAGTGATTAGAACTCAGCTTTCACAGGGCTGATGTGGGCTCCATTCTCTGGGTGGCGTCCTCAGAGCCAGGTGTGCTCACTGAACCCAGCATCTCCCAGACTGCAGCGCCTCAGACGCCACCCAATAGATGCAAGAGACCCACCAGCCTTTGCTTGGAGCCTACCCGAAGGGAAAGCTCCGTCCCTGCCTCTGAGGGCATCCCTCCACCTTGGACAGCTCTCGTCTTTAGGGTTTCCTGACATCTTGGCCAATTTCCTGCCGCCCACTGTTCCTAGTTCAGCCCTCTGTGGCCAAACAGACAAGTCTAGCCGTCTTCCCTGTAACAGCCTCAGAAATACGAAAAGGCAACGTGATCTTCTCTGCCCCCGGATTCCTCCTCCAGGGAATGACGTAGGAATGGCAGCCCAGACTCCTCAAGGTTTCCAAAGGGCTTCATGCACCGTCCTCTCACTGAGGAGGAGGAATTCTGGAGACATGGATGTGGACCGGGAGAAGAGGCCAGGAGGCCTCCATGGAGGAGGGGTCCCTAGGAAGCTCTGCCAACTCCATATGCAGTGACTATGACAATGGTTATTGCTCCGCTAAGTCTCAATGGAGCCATTCTCACACCTTTACAATACCTGTAGTCTATGTTGTAGCTACGACAGGCTCACATTCATGAAACACCATGAGCTCCAAAGACTCCAGAGTCCAGGGCAGCGGGGAGTCAGGGTGGGTGTGAAGAAACAGAAAGGCATGACCCAGAGTAAGCAATGGACAGGAGGTGGGGAAAGGCACACCCAGAAGTGTAAGAGGACTGACTACTCAAGAAAACTGATGGACTGGTACCAGGAAATGTGATCTAGACCCACTCAGTCATCGACTAGCCCGATGGCCCTGGCTAATGTCACCTGCCTCAGTTTCTTCATCTGTAAAATGGGGATAATAATAGCACCTACTCCCAGGGCTGTTGGGAGAGTCAAATGAAATAATGCATATAAAGGGCTTTCCAAAATTAGAGTGCTACAGAGGAGGGGGCAGGATATTCCAGAGTCCAGGAGGACACCCTACCCCTCCAGCTGTCTTACAACATGCTCAGAGCTAGGATCTGCTCCCCACTCTCCCTGAGGTGTCTGCTCAGCCAATGGCTCTGGGCTTGACCAACCCACCGAATGACCTCAGGAACAAGTCCTTCCCGTGTGGAAAAGTACAGCCTGGCCTTCCTCGTGATTGCATGGGGCCATTGGGCCAACTGCTTCCTCTTTCTCGTTTCCAACACAGCATTTTCAAGAAATAGTTTTTTGGTAAAGTTTCTAAAATTATTTTTTTTCCAGAGAAACCCCCAAGAGAAGTAGCCCAAGCAGCCCTCCCCCAAGGTCAGGAGGCCCTGAGCCCCTCTTTGGTGGCAGTGAGTGGGTTTTAAGTCCATAGAGCCGAGCCCCATTTCCTTTCTCTTCACTTTCATGATTTGCTTTTCACATAACAAAAGGAACAATGGACCCTCGGAACATGTTTCTAAATAATTCATGTGCCACCTTTCAAAGGCAGTGTTTTCAGTAAAGAGGGAAAAAGACTGAGCAAGCAGGAAGGTCATAGAGAGAATGCTGGAAGGGAGGCCAAGACTGAGTCACAGCTGGCTTGAAGCTGCATCGGAGACAAAGAAGATGCCCATGACAGGGACAGTTCAGGCAAGAGCTCAGAACCTTAGCCTGGGCTGGAGGGACCAAGTGCCATCCCCCTCCTCCCTCTCTCTCACAGGGTCCGAGATCTGTGTCAAAGCACTGGACTTGGGGGAGAGGAAGTTTAATGAGGTGGGGGATCAAGTGAGGGGTCCCAGCTCCCATCACTGGAGACTGATCAGAGGTCTGGAAAGGAGAAGTGGAGCAGATCGTGTGGGGTTTTCAGTGGCCAGGCAAGACTCAGGCAATGGGAGCCCAGGAGACTTGGGAGCAGGTCAGTAATGCCCACGTCCAACCCTTGGGGCAGGGCAGGGCTCACAGAGCAGGGATGAATGGCAGGATCCCAAGTTTGGGGCTTGAGGATCATCTAATCCCAAGCTCTTGTTTCATGAAGACCTCGGGCCCAGAGAGGGGCCCTCCAGGACTCAGGGGAGACTGGTTCTCTAAGGCTGGCCCAACTCCATGCCTTTGCCTGGGACCATCAGGCTGGGGGGGGGGGAGAGCAGGGCCCAGCATTGTTAACTGGACCCCCCAGGGGTCTTTTCTCCCTACATGGAGGGAGCTCCTGCCCTGGGAACATGATGAGGCCCCACTCACCCATCACATGTGCCTACCTTGAGGAGCTCTGGGGGCTCATTCCCATCTTCCACGACAATCAGTTGGGATCTTCCATTCCTCTCAGAGTCTCGGATGTCAATGGCCACTTGGTTGGCCTTCAGGCGCTCATACTTGTTACAGGACGAGCCGCACCACTGGTAGATTTCCTAAGAAACCAAGACAGAGACTTTGAACTTGGCCAGAGGACTCAGCTGGTGTCTGGGCATAGAAGACACACAGAGGTCTGGGGACCTAATGGGCTCACTCTGATTTTCAAAGACTAAACTACTGTGAGGCCAACCACATCACTCCTCTAGGGCTGGAGGGACATCCGAGACCCCCGAGTGCAACCCCCTCATTCTGCAGAGAGGGAATGGAGGCCCGGCTGGGGAAGGGACTCATTCAAGGCAGCCAAGAAGTAGACAAGCCAGGCTCCATACCAGGAGTCCTTGGACAACTAAGCTCCATGCCTGCCAAGATAGGGTCAGCACCCTGGACACAAGCCCCATAGCTCTGCTCCCACTGTGACTCTGGGGCTGTTAGGCTCAGTAAGGACACAGGCACTTTTTCTTCATAACCCTCCATGTTCTCAGCAGTGCCCAGGGTTACTGGGAGGGGGTATTCAGCAAAATGAAACAACTATGGCTTTGGAAATTAGAAGGTCAAGATAGGACCCCAAACAAGACCAGACCTCTGATGTGTTAACACTTTATACAAACTTAGAGTTGTCAGGGGCCTGAGAGATCTGGGGGTCTACCTGTCCCCCTTTCCAGCTAATTAGCTGAGGCCCAGAAGGGTAGGGAGATTAGCCTAAGATCACACAGCTAATTCTCCTAGAGGTGTGCCCCAGTGGTGTCAAAGTCAAATAGAAACCAGGGCCACTGAACTGTGCAGAATGATTTTTCTGTGGGTGCACGTCCTTGACGTGGAAACCACAGGCTAACATTATTATATTTGCTTTGTTAAACATTTCCCAGTTAGGCCCACAGGTTGCACGTTCAAAACAAGAAGAAGAGGGTGCTCCTGGAAGCTGGGGACAGAGAGCATCTTTTTCATGGGTCTTTAGAAATGAGTTTCTAAGGAAAAGAGCTTCTGCCCCCCATGCCACCCCCTTGCTTTGCATCATCAGCCAAGAAAGAATTCTCTTGGAAGGTAAGGAGAAGGCCATGGTCAGATCACAAGGACCCCAACAACACAAAGTGGGTCAGCACCTCAATGTGTGTGTGTGTGTGTGTGTGTGTGTGTGCACGCACACGTGCACAAACATGGAACAAATACCTTCACTTGTCCAGAAACAATGACAAATGGAGCCAAAGATGTTCAAACAGCCTCCTTCTTATTGTGTACCACAGAGCCTCCCCACCCCCACCCCATCACGGAGCTGGCCTGACTCTGCCCAACTCTCACCATTAACCCCAAGGAGGCCAGGCCCTTTATGGAGTGAGCTGGGTTTGTAGAGTTCTTTAAAGTAGGATCTCTTAAAGGCCAAGTGAACAAGCGGCCAGAGAAAGTCCCTAAATATATCTCCACGTCTATCTGAATGTTCCCTTTCAGTTGGTCTTGGTCGGGGAAGGGCCGTGGGAGAGAGAAATAACACCCTGTTCATTTGAAGCGAACTCCTCTCTGCTGTTGTTGACATTTTATAAAGGCGTTCCTGCCCCACCCGACCCAACTCTACCCAGTTTAAAGGACAAGCTTTAATAACTAATTATAACCCTACCCTCGACACTCTGTGGGGATAAATACACAAAAACCAAATGACCAGGAATTCTGCAGTGGGGCCTGGGAGCGAGGCATGAGCTCGGCCCTCCAGGCCTCTCTGGTTCCTCTGCCACATACAACAGTGCCTCACGGAGGCACCTTAGGTGGCCTCTATCCCGGGCAGGTGTCAGAAGCCCACGGCCAGAGTTTGTCCTTGTGAAGGGCCAACAAATCCTGCTCACACCCCTGCTGGAGAAACTGAGGTTTGACAAGGGCAAAGAAAGGTGAGAGCCCACACTCTTGGAGAATTCAGTTCAGTTTACATCTGATTCAGATTTCCAGGAAATGGGCTAATTCCCTCTGGGAGGCATATGTTGTCAAGGGGAGGAGAGGAGGAAAGGGTGCCCTCCCTAAGGATTTATGGGAAGACTAAGAAGAGAGTGCCCTCGGGTGAGAAGGCAGAGGGGGTGTGGTCCTTGGAGGGAGAGGCTCACAAAGGCACCCAAGGGTCAAGCTAAACTCTGTGTGTGTGTGTGTGTGTGTGTGTGTGTGTGTGTGTGTGTGTGTGTGACAGAGAGAGAGAGAGAGAGAGAGAGAGAGAGTGTGTGTGTAAAGAATTAATTGTTATTTGAGGTTTTTATGACTCCATCTTTTGGCTAGAATTTTAAAAACCCAGGCACGTGCACTGGCCTGGGGCTCAGGCCAACGCCTCCACACATGGCAGGGTGCTCCACCCACTGGTTGTAGCTGTCGCCATGGCGCTGGCACCTGTTGACGCCTACATGGACCTGGCGAAATTATAATGACTGGAAGCCCAGTGAGGGCAGTCATGTGACTGTCAGAGTGGCCAGCCAATTGGCTTGGGGCTGTGTGTGGTTAGCCTGGGGCTTGCTGGGAAGAAGGGCAGTTTTTCGCCATTCTAGCTTGAAGCTCGAAGGTAACAGGACGCTGCTGTGTGTTCTCAGCTGATTCCTGGGCGGTGGTGTTATTCAGGTTGTATTATTTCCCTTTCCCCATTTTATTTCCTTTCCCTTAATCCTACTGATCCTGTTTGTGTTTTTTTAAGTTCGTTCTTGTTAAATAAATCCTGCTCTGTTTTGAGGGAGGCTGCCGGTCTCCTTCCTTGCCCTAACATTGCAGTGATCCGCTTAGCTAGCACTCCCCAATTAAAAACTGGTCCCTACATGAGTGAGTATGAATGTGTGTATGTTGTGAGCTGCCTTAGGCTGCTCCTGACTAACAAGGCTCTACAGTGCAGGACCATAAGCACATATGGACCTATTAATAAAAGGGGCCACCCCAGACATTTACTCAATTCACTGAGGTCTGGAGTAAGACCACTTCCTGAGAAGCATCCAGACAAAGTCGCTCTGTGTTTCATGCTGTGAAGGGAGGGTTTTTTCAAAGTTGCAACAACAACAACCCCAGTCTTTCCCGTAAATTATCAGCTGTTCAGCCCAGCAGAGGTGGAGGAGGGCTGGCCCCAGTGGGCTGCAAGGAGCACACAGAAGTCTTTCCCTGCGATGGCACCAAGGATTCGTCCGCAGTCCGAGTCAGGGAGAGGAAACTATCCAAGGTGGCATCGGGGCTGGTGGTGACAATGTACAGCCTCACCCTTCTGAGGACTGAGGAACCCAACCCCAAACCTCATCTTTTCTGGCTAAAAGTCCTTTAAATCACAGCTAGCATTAAAGCAGCTGTGGAGGGGGCAGCTAGGTGGCGCAGTGGATAAAGCACCGGCCCTGGGTTCAGGAGGACCTGAGTTCAAATCCAGCCTCAGACGCTTGACACTTACTAGCTGTGTGACCCTGGGCAAGTCACTTAACCCCCATTGCCCCACAAAAAAAAAAAAAAAACAGCTGTGGAGCAGTAGAAAGAGCCCCAGATACAGAGTCAGGAAGCCACGAGTTCAAATGTCCCCTCAGATATTTCCTAGCTGTGTGACCCTAGGCGAATTCCCCAGCCTCAGGTTCCTTATCTGCCTCCCTGGCTGTTGTGAGAATAAAACGAGATAACATTTGTAAAATGTTCTGAAAACTTGAAAGCACTAGTTCTAAATTGAATCCAAGAAGCATTGATTGAGTGCCGACTGTATGCCAGTCACTGTGCTGGATGGCAGACAAAAGCACACTTCCTCTTCCCTGGAGAAACTCACATTCTCCTGGGAGTAGGGGAGCAGTTTGTCTGGCCCATCGCTGTTGGGGGCCCGTGTGAGAAGGGAGTGACGTCGCGGGGGGCCAGTATTTGTCAGCAGGTAAATCGGAGGCAGGCGCGTCCCTTCAAAACGGAAAGACTGCTAATGGGGGAGAAAAAGGGTGAGAAATCCGGGAGACCCCCCCTTAGGAGGTGGCGCTGTAGGACTTCTTCCAAGGCCGTTGAATTCTCTCCAGTTGGTCCCAAGGCTGCGGCCCCAACCAAGGGCTTACTCACGGAGACCACAAATACAAACACACGCACATGTTTATTTTTGTGTGTGTGTGAGATCATACATGTACACACATGTGTATAACTATATATTCTGCCTCATCATACAGAGGAAAAGGGTGGGGTGGAAAAGGAGGGGGTAGAAAGGACAAGCAAAATTCTCAATTACTGGAGATTCGTTTAGTCCATCGGGAAACGAGAACCAACAGCCTGAGAGCTGCAAGGCCCTCCCCTCCCCAGGGGCCTGGGAAATGGGATTGTGGCATTTGACTGGAAGTTCAGTTTTTGTTTTTATTGTTATTTTTAAACTATGTGGTCAGAGTGATTCAGTCTAATACTCCAGCAAACCAAGGCCATGCTCGGGTATAAAACAGGAAGCAGAAAGGGCCCATTTTAGAAGGAAGCTCAATCCTGGGGGCCTGAGGCCCAGCTGGACCCACTGGGCACCCATGTGAGGCTGACTCATCCCAGCCCCAAGGCCTTCCTACTTACCCCTTTCCCAGGACAAATAAGTGATTCCTTTTTAAATGTAAGGCCACAGCTGCCCTCCCTGCATCTGGGGAGATTGTTTTTCTTACATTTTCATTCTGAGTGCATTTGTTTGCCCTTTGATCTATGTTTTCATGTGGCCCAATGGCTTTCAGAAGGTGATCAAGCAAGACCGAAAAATCCTTCACATTCTCCCTCACTCCCCAGGCCTCACCAGAAGTTCTCAAGCCCAGGGACCGTATCTCACCAGAATCCTCCATCTCTCCCAGGAGCCAAGCCCACAGCTCTATACTGAGTGGGGCCTTAGTAGAGGTTTGGGGAGGGAAGGAACTGTGGAAATTAGGCTAGTCTCCTACCAGTCAGCAAGGGTGGAAAAAGCACCTACTGTGTGGAGGCCTGTGCTGGTGTGGAGATACAAGGACAAAGAAGGAAATTGTCCATACTTGCCAGGAACTAACACTTTAATGAGGGCATGTGTGTGTGTGTGTGTGAGTATAAAGGAATAAGCACCAAATCAAAGAAAACGAGGTTGTTTGGCTCCCTGTTGGCTGTTCGGGGAGGGAGGGCCCTAAGACAAGGAAGGGAACCAGGGAAGGCTTCCTACAGAACACTGTCCTTGACCAGTGTGTCTCCATAGGAAAGATTCAGCTGGGAGAGAACACGTGTTCCTATAGCACTGACTCTGTGCCCAGCACTGGGCTAACTACTTACAATTATTTGTTCCCCACAACTCTGGGAGGGAGATGCTGTTAATATCCCCACTTGACAGAAGGGAAACTGAGGGAGACAGCGGGGACATGACTTGCCCGATGTCTTCCTCACTCCAGGCCCAGTGGTCCATCTGCCAGGCCACCAAGTTGCTTGGGATGGTGAGATGCCACCGTCAAGATGGGGATGCCTGCTCCTCCCTTTTGTTTGGGGTCGGTGTTTTTCTTTTTTTTTCCTTTGTTTTTATAGGGTAATGAGGGTTAAATGACTTGCCCAGGGTCACACAGCTAGTTAAGTGTCAAGTGTCTGAGGCTGGATTTGAACTCAGGTCCTCCTGAATCCAAGGCCAGTGCTTTATCCACTGCGCTACCTAGCTGCCAAGGGTCGGTGTTTTTCTGTCACCGTGGTGACAAGCCCCAAAGCCCTTCTCCTCACTGCTCACCACGATTTGCCATCTGCTGAGTTTGGGGAGGAGGGAGAAGCAATGACTGGAAGTTCTTGGCTCCTTGAAACCAGTTGGGACCTTGCGCTTTGCTTGTTTGAGGCTCTAGGTCCCAACCGTGGAATCAGTAACAGTTTCCAAGCCTCCCCTGACAATTCCAACCATATTTAGAGGTTCAGGGAAAGTGAGTGGATGGCGCCAATGCAGCCCCAACCCCTGCAGGTGCTGCTTCCAGCCCTGGGGCCACTGGAACACAGATGAATCACAGGGCACCAGGAAGGGCCCAGGAGGGGGCCAGGCACCCTTTCTGGACACCAGAAGATCTTGTGCTTATTGGGTGGAGGCACTGGGTCATCATTGCCCTTCCATGAAGGGTAGTAATTCTAAGACCAGTGACTTCATCAACACAGGTACACTTGACCCTAATGCAGATGCCTGATACTCTGGGACTTAGTAAACAGTCCTCAAGAACTCGGTGTCCCCTGGGGGCAGCTAGGTGGTGCAGTGATAAAGCACTGGCCCTGGATTCAGGAGGACCTGAGTTCAAATCCGGCCTCAGACACTTGACACTTACTAGCTGTGTGACCCTGGGCAAGTCACTTGACCCCCATTGCCCCCAAAACAAAAAAGAACTGTGTCTCCCCTACCCCCAAAAAAGCATCTACCATCTAAGCTGATAAAGAGTCCCTCTACAACTGGCTAGGCAGGTCCTCAGAAAAGAGAAGCAGAGTCCATCACAGGCATGGTATTGGAGGTCAATGTGAGTTATTAGGAATTGTTAGAGCTTGCAACCCCAGTGGCATGGATTTTGGGAAGTGAGGCTCACCTCTTTTCTGAGGTTTCTAAAGACTCCAGAAGGGGAAATGATCAACTATTAAATAGTTGACACTATTTCCTCTTAGACCTACCCACACCTGTCTGACCACTTCTTCTCAGTCTCCTTTGCTGGTGTATACTCTATGTCCTAACCTCTATGTGTGGGTAAATCTTTGGGTTTTCACCATCCTGGGCCCCTTTCTCTCACCACAGGCTCCCTCTTACATGGTTACTTCATCAGCTCCTATGGGTTTAATGAGCATCTCTCTACAGATGCCCCTAGCCTATAGTTCCAGCCCTAGCCTCTCTCCTGAGCTCCAGTCCTACATCTACAACTCTATGTTGGACATCTAAGTCAGATGTCCCCATGGCATCTCAAACTCAACATGTCTTTGAGAGAACTCATCATTGTCTGCCAAGACCTCTTCCTAACTATGGAGGGCACTGCTATCCTTTCAGTCACTCAAGTTTGTGAGTGCAGGAAAAAATTATCTATTATACTGTTTGTGATAATTTATTATACTATTTTAATCCAACCTTATGGGATTAAAGGTTGGTCACACCCAGAATGGTGCCTGATCCCAGTAACTCTAGGAATGCCAGAGACGGCTCCAGGGTCTTTCAGATCCCCCCAGACCCAGGATCCACCGAGAGCATTCTTGTTTTGGGGTGACCACAGCTCCTGAGGGCTCCAGCCCAAACTTCTGCTCTGGGTTCCAGTTACTCATTTCTATATCAATCTACCTTGCTTTCAGGCTACCCTCTCTGCAAAATTGCTTAACTTGGCATGTTGGGTTCCTGTATGGGAAACCTTTGTCAACAACCTCTATGCTGTAAATCTTCCGAGATCTGGGGAAAGAGTCACTCCCTTTCCATTTGCTCTCTTCTACCAAACAACCATATACATTTCTTTCTCAAACCATTTTGGATTTGGGGGTCTGTGATCACAAAGAACACAAGCTTGGGATCATCCTCCAGTCTTCCTTCTACGTCCACCCTCATATCTAATCATCTAAAAATTATCTTGTAGAGTCTACCTGTCCAATATATCTTACACTTACTCAAATGGCCACCAGCCTTGCTCAGCCCTTCACTTCTACCTCTTAATTAATTTCTTTGCCCCATTTCTCTCCTTTCCAATTCATCTTCCACAAAGATGTCAAAGTAACATTCCTAAAATGCGGGTCTGACTAAGTCACTCCCTAGTTCAAGAAGGTCCAGTGGCTCCCTATTGCCAAATCATAGGTTTGGCATTTAAAGCTTTCTTCTATAAGCTGACTTCAGGCTACTTTTCCAGGTTGATTGCATGACAGTCTCCTTATAGCCAAAGTAGCCTGCTTGCTGCCCCATAGTTGATATCTCATATCCCATCTCTGGACCTTAGCACAGGCTTCTCACCAGGCCTGGAGAGTATTTTTTTCTCACCTCTGCCTTTACAGAATTCCTCCTTCCCTTCAAAGCTCAACTTAAGCACAATCACCTTCAGAAAGTTTATCTGTCCCCAACCCTCCCGAGTTGGGATGCCTATCTTCCAGCAACAACTTTGTCTCTTTTGCATTTAATTTTCTTTTAATTTTTTTTTGGGGGGGGGGGCAGGGCAATGAGGATTAAATGACTTGCCCAGGGTCACACAGCTAGTAAGTGTCGTGTCTGAGGCCAGATTTGAACTCAGGTCCTCCTGAATTCAGGGCCAGTGCTTTATCCACTGTGCCACCCAGCTGCCTGCATTTAACTGTCTAAGTACATATTGTTACCTGCCCCTGCCCCTATCTGAGAATATAAGTTCTTTAAGGTCAGGGATCATTTGGTCCTTTGTCTTTGGTATCTGGCCCCTAATATAATACCTAGCACACATGTGTGAATTGAAATATTATTACTAGAGTAACAGTTACTACATGCTCCATGGCCATAGGTGGCCTCATGTACTTCAGAAGTCTTTGAGAACAGGAGCTCAGGAATTAACAAACTCATTTCAGAAATGAGAAACTCAGGTTCAGAGGGAAGAAATCATATGCTTACATGACCTGGTTAGGAGGGGTGGGTCCAAGGCAAGATTCACACACAGGTCTTTGGGTTGGACATATGTCGTCCTCCCCCCTCAGAGCCCCACGCATAGTCTCTGTATTAGGCAGCAGACCCCAAACAGCTGATGGCTTAAAGGTCATCCTTTCTGTAGCTGACAACCATAAGCACTTTGGCTAGCGGTTGATACTGGTCTGGTTCTTAACGCTGACAGCTTTTCTGAGCAGTAAAGGGACCCAAAACATGAGAAATCCTCCAAACCTTCAGTGGAATTTAATCAGCATTTCTGCCTAAAATCAGCATCTCTATCACAGAAACTACTGGTCTCACTCAGTTCTTAATTGTGGAAATCCGAAGGCCATAATGGAAGAGCCGTAGAGACCTGGGCTTGAATCCTGCTTTCAACACTCACAAAAGTTCTAGATCTTGAATGTCAATGGACTCAGGAAAGTTGTCTGCTGGATCAGCCCAGGCTCATTTAGAATCGGGTCTGGTACAGTGGAAAGAATGCTGCATGGGGCAGCTGGGTGGTGCAGTGGATAGATAGAGCACCAGCCCTGGATTCAGGAGGACCTGAGTTCAAATCCAGCCTCAGACACTTAACACTTACTAGCTGTGTGACCCTGGGCAGGTCACTTAACCCCAATTGCCTCACCAAAAAAAAAGAATGCTGCATGTGTCATCAGGACACTTGAATCCCAACTCTAATACTCAAAGAAGCTCTGAGTCCTGAGGTCCATAGAAAGTTCTGGAAGCTTCTGATAAAGCCATCCCATCTCCTCCACATAGACTCGCAGTGTTGGGCCAGTGAGTATTTATTAGGTGAGTGAATGAATGAATAAATGGTGCTGATTGGAAAGCAAACAAATGACCTCGACCAAATATTGACCCCAAGACCAAGCCAAAAAAGAATGTTACCTTCCAGCCTTTTGAGGTGTGGATGTGTGTGTATTAGGGAGGAGGGGCAGGTGACACTCCTGTCTTTTCTACATGGGAACTGGCCTGACTGGCCTGGGGGTGATGAGGTCATCCTACCCTGGCCAGGAAAGCTGATGGCAAGAGATTGTAGGACAACAATGAGTTTCAATGAGATGCAAAGATTATTCTGCCATCCGGTCTCATGAGACAGCTTGTTTGAGATCTTTCACATACTGGGGAGGAAGCTAAGGAAGGGGCTGAGATAATGAAGACAACAGAGAAATCCTTGATACTCAATTTCATGCATTTCAGGACCCTCATTTTTTTTCAGGAGGTTAAGTGACTTGCCCAGGGTCACACAGCTAGTAAGTGTCAAGTGTCTGAGGCCGGATTTGAACTCAGGTCCTCCTGAATCCAGGGCCGGTGCTTTATCCACTGAGTCACCTAGCTGCCCTCAATATTCTTTATTATCTATATCACTGAATGTTCCAGGAACATTTAGCTCATCCTGCCCCTCTCTGCCAACAGCTAATGCTATCCCAAATGACAGCCAGAGTTAGTTTGTGGAAATAGGTTTGGAGGACAGAAGAGACCTGAGGTCATTTGGCCCAACAACCCCCTCATTATCCGCATGAGGAATGAGATTTGCATACCTAGAGCACAGCTAGGATTTGGACCTAGAGCCCCCACCTCCACATCTGGCATTCTTGGCTATCAATGAGGGCAGCCCTGACCCTGGTGCTCAATATCTAGGAAAAGGACCTCAGAGCTCAGGGAACCACCTTTGTTCAAGTTCTGCTTTCACCCAAACTCAGGAAAAGAAAAACAAACAGTGGAAACCACTAGTTCTGGCTTTCATGACTTCAATGAATAAAGTTGAGGAAGACATTTCAATAAAGAAATTAGTTGGGAATGTTTTTTAATTCTGACCATCTGGCAGGAGCAACCAAATAATTGGTTTAACCATTAGATGAGAACCTTTGAGGTGACAGTTGGCATTCTTTGTTAATTCTCCCATTCTTCATGCAAGATATATTTACATCCCCTCACAGAAGCCTTGGCACAAAGTCAGTTAGGCTGAAGGGGGACTTGATCAGCAGCACGCTAATGGAATAATTCCAACTTGAGGTGATTATTTTTTTCCTTTTCTCTTTCAGGATCCATGATTTTGTGGTTGGGTCTCATCTAAGTTCCCCATGCAGATCACACAATTCCTTTAGCCCTCAGGAAGCTTTCTCTGTTGCTAAGCCCAAACAGCATCACTCTGTGACCAATCTAAAGATGGTCTTCCCAACTCAGCAAAGTCGCCTTCAGGCGACAGCTGTGCAGTACTTTTTTTTTCCCTAGTCCTTCACATTGACAAACTTACCGTTCCAAGATCAATGATGAAGCAGTCTCCCTTGTTGAAGCTGGTCCAGCTGAGGGGGACCTCTGTGGCACGGACCACCCGGCGGCCCTTAACATGCAATAGTCTCTCAGCAGTCAGATCATTTGTGATGATGTGATTGAATCCAGATGCCACACCTCCAACCTAAACCGAAAACGATGGGCGGTCATAAAACTGGTTCAATGATATTTCTCCCTACCAAGATGGCAGCACAAAGAACCCAAGGAGTTCATGGAAAAAACACATCATTAAGTTTCAACTATAGTGAAATAAAAGACATTACAATATCCATGTCCTTTGACTCAGAGATCTCACTGCTGGTTATATCACAAGGAGGACCAAAACAGAGAGGAAGGTCCCCAAAATAACAAATTGTGTATTACAATCCATAGTATGGCAGCAAAGAACTGGAATCTCCAGGAAATGGGGAAGCATTGAACAAGTTTGGGTACATAAATATAAATAGGATATTCTTGTCCTAGAGGTAATGACAATAATGAAAAATTCCAAGAATCTTGGGAAGATGTGTATGCCCTGATGCCTAGTGAAGAAAGCAGAACCAGGAAAATGATATGCATAATGACTTCAAAAATGCAAATAAAACACCTCAGAAAAGCAGCTGAACATCCATTAATTGTAGTGACCAAGTTCAACCCACAAGAACAGTTGATGCCACACACCTTCATTCTTTTGGCAGAGAAATCAAGGACCATGGACAGGGAATGTCTACATTCATAGTCTCTCCTTCCTTTCCTTTCACTCCTCAACCCTTTGTGATCTGGCTCCTAACATTGCAAATGGCAAATCTGAACACCTTTTCTCAATCCTCATTCAACTCTTCGTTGCATTTGACACCATTCAGCAATGGGGGCAGGGTGTGTGTGTGTGTGTGTGTGTGTGTGTGTGTGTGTGTGTGTGTGTGTGCGCGCAACAAATAGAGTGCTGGTCTGAGATCCAAGAAGCTCTGAATTTAAATCCTGCCTCAGAAACTTACTGGCTGTATGACCCTAGGCAAGTCAGTAAATCTCATTGAGTCTCAGTTTCTTCATCTATAAAAGGGGAGATAACAATAGCATCTACCTCACAGGTAGGTAACTGGGAGGATAAACAGAGATATTATATGCAAACCACTGTTTAAATTCTAGCTATTATAATCATTGATTATCTTCTTCTTTAGGCTACTCTTCTCTTTGAACCTGAGTTCAAATCCAAACTCAGATGCATACTAGCTGTGTGATCCTGGGCAAGTCACTCAACCTGTCTGCCTCATTCTCCTCATCATGGGGATAATAGTACCTGAACCTCCTAGGATTGCTGTGAGGATCAGATGACACGATGCTTGTAAAGCACTGATCACAGTGCCTGGCACATCAAAGTGCTTCATAAATGTCTGTTTCCTTCCTTCCTTTCTTTTCTAGCTTTGCATAGCCCTGGCCCTGCTCTTATTGGTCTTCGCCTTCTCAGACTATTCTAATCAACTCGGTCAATGATTTTGTTCAACAGTTGTTTTTTTCTATATTTCATGGCAAGGTCCAATGGAGGTAGGGAGGTACACTGGGAAATGAGTGTTATGTAACAAGAAACAACAAGAACCAGCATTTCTGCAGTCCTCTCAGTTTGGCAAAGCACTTTACATGTTACCTCATGTGTAAAAACAAAAAAGTAACAGATTAAAAAAAAGGTTAATCACCCAGTTGGATAAAACAAAGAGGTCTTAGGGAACCAATGAAAGAGCTGCAGCAACAATAGGGAGTATGAAAACTCCATTTCTGACTGGGATGAAACTCCTTGGCAAACCAAGCCCTTGCTTGGCTCTGAGATGTAAGTCTTTCCTTCCTGCTTCTTCTCTTTAAGGATTCAGTGTCAACAGAAAGACCACAAAGAGTCAAGAGGTTGACAGCTCTTCTCTTGCCAAATGCAGTTCACCTGGTAACCTGAGTCAGGCCACAGGCAACCAAATCCCAGTCATCCACCCAGGTGAGGTCCGAGCTCCCAGGCAAGGAGCAAATGCACAAATATCACCCTGAAGGCAGGATGGGGAAGCATGCACCAGCAATGAAAGGGCAGCAAAGAAAGGCTTGCCCTCCCCAGTCTTTTTTACAAGCATCTTTTCTCTCATGAGGAAAAAGGAATAAGGCATTTTACTTATTGCCTTGTCCCATCAGGGGTACCTGAGTATAGAAGGGTTCATATTGCCTGCATGTTTAAATCCTCACATTTGGTGCTCCAACATTTCCCGGGTGACTTTGTTCCACTAGAGTACGCTTAGCTTATTACCACTCACCACCCTCCATAATCCCTCCCTATAGCATCCAGCTAGGCTACTCAGCCTAGGCTGATTCTCAGTCTCAGAAGAAATTCTGCTCAAACATTTGAGAGGATCTGCCAAGTATTTAGCATCAGTTTAGAAGTTCTGGGGTCGCTGTGCATGCTAGCTATTTGTTTTTAAACTAAGAACTCACCACGTGGGGTAGAAAGAGAAAGAGCAAATGGTTTCATGAGCTTGGATGTTTTTAGTGCTCCCTTATCTCCATGAAAGCATTTCCTATCAAGTCCAGCTGTGGTTGCAGATACTGTTGCCTGCTCAGCGTCTGATCATGCCTGAGTAACAGGGTATGGTCTGAGTTCTTGTCAGAAGCCTCTATCTATGGAGTTTCCCCTTCTTGGAGGGCTTTCATGCTGCTGACTAAGGCACAGACCTCAAGGCAGAGCAAAGCTGGATTGTCTTCAAGCAGATTCTGAGCAGGGTAGGACAACAGCAGGATACCACACAGCTCAGACTCACTGGGTGCATTTGGTCCATGTGAGGGAAGCATGATTTCAGGGGCAGACACAGGGAAGTATAAAGGGAAGATAACTGTCTCTGATTTCATAAGGTCCCTTCCATCTTTGCATCAAGAAGCCAAGACCCTGATGCACTATTCAAGGCTTTCCTTATCTAGGAATGATGGGAAGGAAGGCAAAATTGAAGGCAATTGGTGCTGATCCAGGAGATGATGACCTTGACAGTTGTCACGAACATAGGAACCAAAAGGACTCTACAAATGGACAACATGAGTTCTGGGTCCCAGAGGGATCAGAAGGTCTTCTGTGAGGCCTGGCTCATGCTGTGGCTTCTTAAGACCGAGAAGACCTAGGGCAGCTAGGTGGCACAGTGGATAAAGCACAGGTGCTGGATTCGGGAGGACCTGAGTTCAAATCCACCCTCAGACACTTGACATTTACTAGCTGTGTGACCCTGGGTAAGTCACTTAACCCCCATTGCCCCAACACAAAAAAAGACTGAGAAAACCTTCAATCATGATCAAGTTTTCCAACTCATCAAATCTTTTGAGACTAAAATAAGACACTCACAGGAGAGCTCAGATAAAACCTCACACTTAGTGTCCCACATATTTCCTCGGGGCTGTAGGGTTTCAACAATCCCAAGAAATGTAAAGGGATAAAAGGGTTCCGTACACTCTTTTTTAGAGACCCTGATGAGCAGCTGGATGTCGAGTGCCGAGCACTTAGCTCCCTACTGGCCTCTGAGCTCTCCTCCAAGGTCAGACTGGGAATCAGGCCGCACACTTGGGGTGGAAGAAAGCTAGGAAGCTTGTGCTTTGGGGAGGGGGCTCACCTTGTATGTCATCCCTCCTTTGAAATAGCCGACAAAGTCAGTGGTCTCATAGCCTTGCATTTCTCGGCTCTGCACGGGCTTCCCACCAAGATAGTCATCCATTTGCATGGTGAAGATGGCAGCTGCTCCACTCTCATCTTGAGTGCATTCCTTCCCTAAAATAAGAGGCCACGAGATGGCATCAATTCAATGGGATCCAGATCTGAGATTCTCAGTGTCTGTCCTCAGGATTTCTGCTGGTCTTTGAAGGCAGTTTATAGAACCACACACGATAGCCAGGCTCAGGTCCTTTTAGAGTGGGCTTCTAACCAGGCTCAAGAGTATGTCAACATGGACAGACACCTTGTGAGACAGGAGGGTACTGCAGTGGGCCCTAGCCATGCTGGTGATTACTGGGTTTGGTTTGGTTTGGTTCTTTTTTTTCCAAAATGTTTAAGTTGCCACCATCCTCCACTCTGGGTGAGGGGTTCAAATCCCAGCCCTGAAAGTTCCTTACCAGGGTATTCCTGAAGCCCTAAGTGACCCCTCCCCCCAGCCCCACCCTCAGCTGCCCCAGGCCTCCATTCTCTAATCAGTAAAGACAGATGGCTAGATGGATGGCTAGATTAGGTGGCCTCAGAGGGCTCTTCTAACTCCAGCTCCATGATCTGAGGATCTTCTCTGGGCCTTCTCTGCATCAAGAGGGGCTTGTACCTGAGAGCCTCTGCAGAAGGGTGGTCCAATGGTCAGAGGAGAGAGTGGGTGCATGGCCAGCAACACAAAGGGCCTCCCACAGGCTCTCATGGCCAAGAGAATGCTCAGTATTTGAAAATAAAGCCCCTCATACTTAGTAGAGCTGGATGGAGCTGGAAGGGTCCTCAGAGGTTATTACGCCTACCCTCCCATTTTAGAGATGAAGAAACTGAGAGCCAAGGAAAGAAATACTTGCTCAAGGATACACTGTTATTAAATGTCAGTGCAGATGCAGGATCTCTAAGGCACATCTTTGTTCCCCAATCTTATCTCTGTATGTATGAAAGCAAAAGACAAACCAGCCCACATTTCTTTAAACATATTCACTTGTTCAATCTTTTAATCTCACCAGCCTAATATTCCTCATTTAGGGTGAGTTAGGACCACAGGTTCATCTGTGGAAAGTGGTGTTCCTACCATGACTAGATCCAACACCCTTACCCCACTTCTTGCCTAAGTTCAAATGGATGGTAATGGGCAGAGCCAGAATTTGAATCAAGGTCCCCCTTTTTCAGTGTTCTTTTGCCAGCAAATCACCATTAACTTTCAACTCTCATCCCTCCCCGATTCAGATCTTTCATTCTACCTCTTGACTTGGCTCTAGACCCAAGGATTCCTGCCCAGAGCCTTCAAGGGGAGTCAGAGCCCTCCACCTGGCCAGCCAGCCAAGAATTTCCCTCACCCCGGGGGACTCCTGGAGTCCTACTGCTTGAGGGTCCAGGTCAGTTTGTCTGTCCCCCCCACCACCTCATCGATGTTGAGACCTGACCTCCCCCGCAAAGCTTCTATTTCTGGTCTTTATGCTTATTAGGAAGAGAAGCCACAAACTGACCAACTCAGCTCCATTGAGTCCCACCCCCTAACCTCCCCACCCAATGATTGACAGATGGTTCTTGGTGAGTGACTCATGCCAACAACTCCATGTTGTTATTTTTTGGTTACATCCTTACAGATCCCCAGCAAGCAGAAAGCCTTGGATTTGGGATTCAATCTGGCTGCTGATGCTAGCTGTGCCCTCCTGGGAAAATTGCTTAACCTCTCTGGTCCTCAGTTTCTTCATTTGTAAAGTGAGCCTATTTAAAGGACCTTTCCCACCAGACTATACAAGCCTTAAAAGGGAAAGTGGATCAATGCCCCCAGCACTTATTAAGTGCTTGCTAGGCACACCAGGCACTAGGCTAAGCCCTGAGGATAAGGAAAAAAAGTGAAGGCAGCCCCTGCGTTCAAAAGCTTGATTTCCAGTGGCCAATAACCATGTAAATGGAAAATCTCCACAGCGTAGATGGAAGGTTATCACCAGCCAAGGGGAAGTGGGGAGGGAGCGGGGCAGGAGGAGACCTGGAGAGAGCTCTTGCAGAAGCTGGGATTTCAGCTGAAGTTCAGAGGAAGCCTGGGACACTCAGGAGGAGGAAGGACATTCCAGACCTGGGGACAGCAATGAGGAGGTTTGCAAAGTAAAAGTCAAGAATCCCTCTTCCCTTCAGTAAATGCTGGCCAGCATTACCCACACAAATGGGGGAGGGGGAAGCCCAGAAAGGATTCCTGGAGGCATGTGCCCAGGGAGCACAGAAGGAGAATGCACCAACAAGGCTTCGGTCTAGACGGGGTGAGCTCCCAGATCAACTGGGCCATGGCACTTTCCAAACCCAACAAACTTAAGCCCTTATTGGGCACTGCCCCAGGACTGGGGATACAGAGACAGTGAAGGAAACACCTTCCCCTTGGGGAGCTTATGTTATCTCCTGGAAATACCCAGCACCCCCACAGATGCCGAAGTACAGCTCATGTGCAAGAACACCAAGTCTTGGCTTCTCCTTGGAGCAATGGATTCTCCAAGATCATCATAACTCTGGCTTCTTTCCCCCCACTCAGAGTTTCCTCTGGCAATCCATTGAGATTTGTTGTAGCCGTTCTTGTTTAGTCATGTCCTGTTCTTCATGACTCCATTTGGAGTTTTCTCTGCAGACCCTAGAGTGGTCTGCCGAGGCAAACAGGGTTAAGTGACTTGCCCAGGGTCATACAACTAGGAAATGTCTGAAGCTGGATTTGAACTCAGCTCTTCCTGACTCCAGGCTGAGCACTCTAAGTACTGCACTACCTATTTATTAAATGTCTATAAGTGCCCCACAGAAGGGGATGATTAATAGTGGATAATAATCATAATTATAACTAGAATTTTTATCAAATTTTAAGATTTACAAAATGCTTTACAAACACTATCTCATTTGATCCTCACAACAAAGGAAGTTGGTGCTGTTGTTATCCATACTTTGCAGATGAAGAAACTAAAACTAAGTGGCCTTCCCAGAGTATCCCAGTTAGTGAATGTCTGATGCTGGAATGAACTAGGGTTCAGTGCTCTATTAACACGCCTCCTGGGTGCAGCAACTTAAGGGCTTCCAACTTAGAATCTATGATGGAGAAGAGTAAAGCTGGGCATAGTCAGACATGTACCCAAGCTTTGGGGGAAGATTTCAAAGTAGAAACTGGTTGGGTTTTCATTTTTTCCTAAGTAAACAGGAGAGCTGATGGCTCTAAGAGTTATTTTGTTTTTGCTGGGATACCATCTTTCTCTTCCATTTTTTGGGAGGCTGCACCATCCCTACCCAAGAGGCCCCTTAATTAATTAACCCTGGAAAATTATGTACTTCACAGAATTTTACTTCTGCTTTGCAGATGAGGAAACTAGCTCAGAGAGATTAAGGGATTTGCCCACAATCCTTCTGTTGGTGGGAGTGGAGGAATTCGAACCCAGGTCACCTGGGCTCCAGATTCAGAACAGATCTCAATGCACCACAGGGTAGCTATTAAAAACCTCTTTTGAGTAACTACAATGAAAAATAAGTTTTCAAATGTGGCTTGCCATGGAAATCATTAGAAGAAAGACTTTCCTGCTCCTCTCTTCCTTCTTATCACAAAACGAACCTCCTCTGGCCAGGTGGAGTTTTTGCCCTTGGTACAACCAACAAAGAATCAGTTTGTGCTGGTTCTGAACCCTCCTCAGGAGGAGGGCAAAGAATTCAGCTACAAGAGGCCAAAGATGCTGCTGTTGGCAGCTCCGATGTGTGAGCTCAAGTGACTTTCTGAGCCCTCCGTTTTCTCAGCTGGAAGATAAACAACCACACCTTCTAAAGAAACTGAGCTGGGGAAAACTCTGTTTGGCCTGTGCTGGCCAGCTCCTGGACGCCAGACACGATGATCCAAGGAAGGACACACAGTCACAATGAGCAGGTCTGTAAGAGCAGCCCAGAGGGCTCAGGCCAGCCTTGGAGAAGGGCTGTTTTGTAGGCCAGGTCCCTCCCCCTTGTCCCAATTACTTTTCTTCCTTTAACCTGCTGGTCCACTTCCTGGTCAGTTAGAAATACAAGACTTTGCTCTTAAGGACACGGAAATGCTTTGGGTGCATCCCCACCCAAAGGGTCCCCACACAATAGCTGGTTTTAAAAATCAATTAAGACATTCCTGAGATCATGGCAAGGATGAGTCTCTGGCCTCGGTCCTTATCAGAGAAGCCTCCAGGCTTTGTAAAGTAGATTGTTAACAAATCTAGAAACTGGAAATAAGTAAAATCCAGGAAAAGCTTCCTGTCATATCATGGCCTGAGCTGGACGGGTCTAGGGATCATTGAGCTCAGTGGTATCAGACTTCAATAGAAATGGACACACACATTAGGATTGTTTGCAAGATGCTGTGGCTTAGACAGCCCTGTTTCAGACATTATCTCTGTTCTATTATCATTTGATTTATTTTGCCAAACATTTCCCGATTACATTTTAATCTGGTGCAGTAGCTCTTGGGGGTATTGCTGGCCACAAGTGTTGGATACCTCTGATCTAACCCCCTTCCATTTTACAGATCAGGAAACTGAGGCCCAGCTAGGTTGTGACTTGCCCAGTCACACAAGTAGCAAGTATCAGAGTGAGGGCTTGAGCCCAGGTCCTCAGACACTTAGTAGCTGCTATGTGACCCTGGGCAAGTCACTTAACTTCTGTTTGCCTCACTCTCCTCAACTGTAAAGTAGGCATGACAATAGCACGTACATTGTTGTGAGGATCAAATGAGATAATATTTGTAAAGTGTGGTAGGTGCTTATTAAATGCTTGTTCCCTCCCTTCAAGGAGCACTCACACTTTTCAGACTCAGGCTGGGCTCCCACCTATATATGGCATCTGGGATCATCCTCAAGAGAGGACCACTCAGCAGGACCACAGGGATTGGGGGAAAGGGAGTGAAGGGGGAGCAATGAAGTCCAGTGGGGGAAGCCCTGGTTATGGGTTTGAGTCCCAGCTCTGCTAACTACCTGTATGACCTTGGACAAGTCCCTTCCCCATTAGGGCTCCCATTTAGGTCCTCATAGGTAAAATGAAGGGGCTGCTCTGGTCCCACCAGCTCTACCATCCAATGAAAGAAGGGTGAGATGAGGAAGATGAAGGACTGGGGGAAAGCCCGACCTGCTCTTAGGGCTTCAGAACCACTGTCGTCTAGCACTCCAGCGACAGATTTTTGGCCACCAGCCCCGAGCAGGTATCAGATAAATATCAGAGCCCGCCCCTCACCAGATGAAGACATGAAGGTTCGCAGAGGGGAAGGGACTGTCCCAAGGTCACACAGCTTCCACGCTGTAAAGTCCAAACGCCGACAAGTCAATACCTTTCCTTAAACTCCTGCAGGTGCCAGGCTGGGCGGGGCAGGGGGTGGGGGAAGATGCAGACTAAGGGGATTAAAATAGGCGAATCTCCAAGGAAACACAGGATGAATGAACAGCCGGAGGAGGGTCAGGGAAAGCTTCCCACAGGAGGTGGCTCCCGGGCTGAGCCTTGAAAAGAGCCAGGAGAGAAAGCAGAGCGGACCGAGGACAGGGCACTGGCCGCACAGTCAGAGAGCCGGACATCCCAGCTCTCCCACTCGCTGAAGGCCTGTGTGACCCTTCCCGAGCCTCAGTTTCCTCCTTTGTAGTTGGAGGGGGTTGGGCTCTAAATTCCCTTCTGGAACCAACAAGCCTCTGATCTTGGGCCGATCTGGGCCCACTGGGAGCCAGTTTCATCATCCAGAAAACCTGGCCCCTCCCAGCTCTCTGTGGGAGATCCGCAGGAGCCGGGGTACTCTGCCTCATCCTGCACCGTGGCCGGGAAGAGCGGCTGGCGCTCACCTCCCGCACCTGCGCCCCAGTCCCTTCCCGAAGGCTCGAGGGGGCGGTAATGACAGCGACCGAGCCGGCCCTCTCAGCTGCTGGTACACAAACCATCCCCTGACCTTCCCCCCGGGTTGGCAAAGCGAAATTCGGTGGGAAGAGGACTCCCAGGTCTCAGTGTAGTCGAGCTGCCCTCCGCAGCCCCTGCCCGGCCCTCGGGGCGGCACCGCCCCTCCATACCCTCCATACCCTCCACGTCCCCCCACGTCCCCCACCCTCGACTCCCTCACTCCCATCCCTACCGAGCCAGAAGTGCAGGCGGTAGGAGAAGCCGTTACGAGGCCCCTGGCGAGTGCAGAGCACCAGATAGGCGTCCCCGATGTAGAAGCTGCCGTGCTGCTCGGGGGGCACTGGCACCAGCTCCATCTTCTCGATGCGCCACACTTGCAGGCCCGGCTGGAGGCCAGCCTGGGCGAATTCTTTGTGGTACAGGGGCTGCGGAGCCATGATCGGAGGGTGGGGGGCCGCGGGGACAGAGTGGGAGAGCGGTGCAGCACACACAGGGGGCGAACCGCGGGGCTGGGGCTGACCCTCGGAGGCTCAGAGCTTTCTCCCAGGGGATGGGCCAAGACGGGACGGACTGGGGCGCAGGAGGAGAGCCCAAGTGTGCGGAGTGTTTGCCGCGCCCAGGTTTATAGGGAGCCAGGGGCCCAGGGGCGGGGCTGCCCCCTTTCTACACTCTAATTCGGCCAGGAGGGGTGGGGCCAAGCCACTGACCCCCGCCCCTTCCCGGAGAGTTGCCCGCCCCCTCACCTAAGGACAACCTCCCTTCCCGAGACTCTTGTGTGTTTGTGCGTGTGATCCCGGCTGAATCAGTGAAGCGAAAGGCTGTGATAACTGTGATAAACCGGCCTCCCTGGCCTCCTCCGTCCGTAGCTCCCACGGGCCGGCCTGGGCTATGAAGGAGTGCCCCCCCCAAACACACACAGTGGGGCTCCTCCTGGGAATTTGTCTCCGGAGAGGCCCCGCCCTGGGCTCCAGGTGTGTGCTGAGATCGAAAACAGGAACCAGGCCTAGGCAACCGAGCAATCCTGGTAGTTTCCCTTTTCTGTAGCAGCCCTCAGCTCCCTTTCCCCCTAAGTCCCAGTCCTCCGACTAGGGTCCTAACCTGACTGGGAGGGATGAAGGAGGCCGGGCGTGGTGACACTTGACACTGCCCCCCTGCCCTGGCTGGTGGCTGTCCCTTTTGGGTCCCTGTAGTCCCAGCGCCCAGTGGCGGTGGCAGGCACACCGTGGGCACGGAGTGGACGCTTTATGAACGCTTGTTGAGTGACTGACTGACTGACTGATGCTCAGCGTGAAGCTTCCCACGGGGCTTGCCTCTGCCTTTGCTAAGTAGCCTAGCTCGGCGCTATGGGCAGTTACAGGCGGCGGGGGGAAGGGGGGGGGAGGGTGTCGCATAAAAGGGCGGGGCGGGAGAGGGCTACGGTGGAGAGAGGGAGCCTCCGGCTGAGGGAAGTCTTTGGTTTGCCTTGGGCTAAAGTCACCGAGACCTGGTTAATACTAGATTGGCCCTGCCAGGCATAGTTGTCCCAGTGATCGCGGGTGATAACTTCTTGCAAACTGCAGAGCCCTCGGGTCGCTGGAGTGAGCCCCGGCTTGGCATGAGAAGCTCGAATCCTCCAGCGCTTTCCAGCTAGGTGACCCTGGGAAAGTCAACTTCCTCGTCGGTAAATTGGGACAATAACCCGGACCCCGCTTCCTTCCTGGGCAATGGGAGTCTCAGAGGGCGTCTTTGGCCACCTTCAAAGTCCGCCGTGGGGCTGGTGTCACTATTAGTGAAAGCACCTTTCTCACACAGTCCCAGGGGTCCAATTTCCTGGAAAGAGGCAAACCCTGGAAGCTTCTGTGCTTCGAGTGAGGCCTCGTCATCCCTAGAGGCCTGCAGTGGCAGGAGCAGAAGGGCCCCTGCCTTGCCCTCTGCTAGGAGCCCCAGTGGACAAGTTCTCCTGAGTCTTCTCTCTGGGGAGGGAGGGTTGTTTGTGTAACTGATTTCACAGCTGGCTGGCTCTTACCTGACTTCTGGCCTCTCCGAGCCTCTCTTGTTTTCCCCCAGCTCACACCTGGTGACCATGGGCATGGGACCAAAGCCCTACCTGGCTTTGCCTCTGGTAATCCTGTCTCTTCTGTCCTGGCTGGCAGAGGCCTCTCCTTGCTTATGCCAAGAAAGGCCACAGGAAGGAGTCCAGAGCCAGGGAGAGTGCTCAGGGTCTGCTTTTAAATCTTAAGAGCCAGCCACTCACTCTGTCAGCATGATTTGGCTCCAAATTAATGCCTCTTGAAAGAATTTGACCTTAAAAAATATAATACAAACTCATTCTATCCAAACTATTGTTTTTCCCCCCCAAAATCCACTTACAAAAGCATAGATGCTTTAGGCAGGAATTCTCTCTTACTTTGTGGACCCTTCAGCTATACTCTGGTGAAACACATGAAGTGTTCAGAATGATACTCTTAAAAATATACAGTGGCATACAGGGCATTGCCAGGCAGCCAGGTGGCTCAGGAAATAAAACACGAAGCCTGGTGTCAGGAAGATGCAGCTTCCAGAGTTCAAGTCTGGCCTTAGACACTTCCTAACCAGGTGACCCTGGGCAAGGCACTTAACCCTGTTAGCCTCCATTTTCTCATCCATAGAAAAAAATGGCCAAGCACTCTGGTGGTGGTTGTCATTTGTCCTTTGTTCTCCAAGAGGACCATGACATCAGGGCAATTGGCATGACTTGCAGTGAATTGGATTGAAGGGAGGGAGGCTATGCCAGGTCACCAGCCTCACTCTCTCCTCCAGAGCCCTCTGGGTCCAGTGGCAAGATAAACATCAAGACAACTGGAGATGCCCCTGATGTTTGAGGTAATTGGGATTGTGACCTGCCCAGGGTCACACAGCTAGGAAGTGTCTGAGGTGAGAATTGAATTCAGATCCTCCCAACTTCAGGGCCAGTGCTCTGTACACTATGTACCACCTAGCCACCCCAAACCACTCTGATGTCTGCCAAAGAAACCCCAAATGGAGTCATGAAGAGTTGGACAGACCTTTCCCAGAGCTGGGGAAGGGGACCCTTGATTTGAAGGTGTTTTTATTCTGCATTTCCTGCCTCTTATTCACGTGTGCCCAAACCTAGGAGCAGGTGCTTTCTTTCTGTTCCTTAAAACTCGCTCCTGATGGTGATGACTTCCTGGCCAGTTTGGCCTCTCTCTGGTTTGAGGAACTAGTGAGTTGCCCCACCTCAGAAGTGAAAGCACAGGTGAGCTTGTGCCCAGACAAGCCTCCCAGGTGGAAGCAAACGACTGGTCTAGGCTGGTCTAAGCACATTCTTCTGGCCCCGGGTCTACCTGGATGCCAAAGACATTGGTGCTTCTTGGCAAGGACTCATTTCTCTGGCCCAAAAGACTTTCCAACTGCACTTTTCCTTCGGTCTGGAGACTTTTGTTTTCACTGCATTTACTGTTTAAAAGCCCTTGAAGCCATTATAGCCGCTCTGCTGTTCAGCACCTCGGTGAAAGTTATTTTGATGTTATCACCTAATGCTGCTCATCTCACTCCCTGCCTCAAACTTTCCTAATCCCACCCAGCCAGTCCTTGTGCCTGGCCTTTAAATCTGTCTCTAATTCCCACTGGTCATTGGTTAACCTAAATGAGATCGCTGGGAGGTGTTGAGGACACTGCTTTAATAGTTATTACCATAGACTTGGCTCATAGAGGGAACTACAGTCCCATCACCCACTCTTTTCTCAGCCTCTTGTAATCTGGCCTCACACTAAATCACTCCCCTGAGGCTGCTCTTCACTGCTGCAACCTATGGCTCTTTGCAGTCCTTATCATCCCAGACCCTCTGCACAGTTACCCCCCACCCCTGTCCCGTGTCCTGCTGTTTCCCCTGGCTTCTGTGATATCGCTCTCTCTTGGTCTGCTATTGCCTATCCACCCTGCCTCAGGATTCTTTACTGGGTCATACTCCTATATTCCCCACCATTGAGTGGGGCATCATCTCTCTGTGTCTCTGTCTCTGTGTCTCTTCTCTCTCTCTCTCTCTCTCTCTCTCTCTCTCTCTCTCTCTCTCTCTCTCTCTCTCTCTCTCTCTCTCTCTCTCTCTGTCTTTCTGTTTCTGTCTCTATCTGTCTCTCACTCTGTCTCCCTCTCCACCTTTTCTCTTGGTGAGCTCGTCAGCTCTTATGGGTTCTATTATCTCTCTAGAAATGGCTCCCAGATTCCTATGTAGCAATGATAAGCCCACACCCCTTCTTCTAACTCCCCTCCCCCACACAGGTTCTGTGGAGGTACAGAGGAGGGGATGAGATGCCAAGGATTAGGAAACAGAAAGCATTGTAATTTGAGTGGTGAGCGATGCTTCCGGAAAGACGGGCCAGAGCCCACTTAGGGAGGTCTTGGAATGCCCAGGGGAGGAGTGGGTCGAGCAGTGTTGCTGAGCCTTTAATCAGAGCAATGGGGATCCTTTCTCCTTGCTCTGTTTTCATCTTTCATGGAGAAAAGGAAAGTCTTCTATAGGTCAGGGACATATTTCATGTTGACTAGGAAACCTGGGTTACTAATTGACTTTTATTACCAGCTGGTTTAATTGTGCATCTAAAAATACCAAGTTCAGTGGCATGAGATTCTGCCAGCCCCTGAATCCACATTAGAGAGAATTTCAAAGTTAGTGAGACTAACATGTACCATGTTTTGCTTCTTTTTAGCTTCTCCTACATGGGGGTTAAAAGCTTGTCGCTATTATTACTATTATTATTCTTGTAAATCCAAGATAAAGATTGAATTAAGATGGATAGTGAGTTTTAGACAAAGAAAGACCAAGGAGAATCTGACTTCCTTTTAGCAAGAATCCTTTACTATCATCTTCTGTTTGTCTTTTCTTACATGAATAGTCTTTCATTGTAGTATCATTGATAATTAAAATGATCTTGTGTAAATACCTCCTTGCAAATAAAAGTTCAGCAGGATGAACACATGACCTCTTCTGCATCTGAGCTCAGGGCAGCAGCAAGTGATTGGGCCTCAGGAAGGAGACCCTTCTAATCAGCTTGTTCTATGGAGATAGGCCAAAGAGTATCATGGTAGGAAAAAGAACCAGGTTTCTATTTACATTTAAATTCAATTAAGCACTGGAAGAGAGCAACTAATAGCAATACAATAAAAAGTTTAATAAAAATCGAGAAAGAAAGCATACTACCAAAATCTTTATATGATACAAATATTATCCTAATACCCCAGGAAAGGACAAAATAATGAAATAGACCAAGTTCACTGATAAATATTGATTACAAAACAAAACAAAATAAAAACAAAAATTAAATAAAAAACCTTAGCAAAGGGATTATGACAATGTATCTAAAAAAATCACAGTGACAAAGTTGGCTTTACAAAGGGGATAAAACAACAGCTCGATATCAGGAAAACAAAGCATAATTTCTCATATGAGCAACAAAATAATGTTGTGTTTATATTAAGAGATGCAGAAGAAGCCATGAACTCTTTCTGTTTAAAAATCCTAAGAAAAAATCATGGGCCTTCTTTAATAGTTTTATCAATGATGGAGAGCTCAAATTATTTGCAATGGAGACACACTTGACATTTTCTCAGTATAGGAGTAAAGCGAGGGTGTCCCCTCTCCAAAGCACTATTTCATATAGTTCTTGTGGTACTATTAATAGCAATAAATCAGAGATAAAAATTAAAGGTAACAACATCTGCAGTCAGGAGACAAAATTACCACCATTTGCAAACAATATTGTAGCTTTCTTAGCAGATCCCACACAATCAGTGAAGAAATGAATCAAGATGGATGATTCAATCCCTTCATTAAAATGGGGGAATGCAGCAAACCATGTCCCCTCCATGTTGGTCATCCTCCCTCTACCACATACCACCCTAAGCCAGGAATGGAGAGGGGCTCTTAATACACTGGGGCACATCATCCAAAAATAGAAGGAAGAGAAGAAGACTTTGCAGCTCTTTCCACTGCAGTCAAAGTGGCCTGATCCTCCTCCTGCTTTCAGGAAGACCTGAGTTCAAATTTGATCTCACAGACTCCCTGGCTTCCTTAAAAGCACCGTTCAGGTCCTTCCTCCTGGATAAGGTCTTTCCTCCTCTCTCCCTGTTTAGTTAATAGCATCGTCTCCCTCCCTCCTGAAATGAATTTCTGTCACTATATATAGTCTTTCATTTCTTTACCTGCACCATTGGTGTTTTCCTTCCACTCATCTTTGGAAGGTAAACTCATCAATGGCAGAGATAGCCTCAGTTCTGCCTGGTGCCTTGCCAATAGTATGTTCTTAATACATATGTGTTGAATTGGAGATGAATTCATAATCAATCAAAACATAAAGGGCATCACAAAAAGATGAACTGGATTATTGTCATATAAAGCTAAAAAGCTTTAACATTTTTTAACCAGAAGCAATATCAATGCAGCTAGAATAAGAAGAGAAATTGCTGACAAAGGAAATACTTCTGCATCAAATTTCACTAGGAAATGCCCAATATCCAGGATATATAGAGAAGTAACACAAACACCTGAGACCCAAAGGCATTCTTCTATAAAGAAGTCACCAATGATTTCCAACTATCAGCATTTACAAGGAAAAGAATGCTCCCGATCACTAATGATCAGAACAAACACAAATTAAAATAACTAAGATTTCACTTCACACTGATCATTTTGACAAAGGTGAGAGAAGATCAAAATGCAGTCAATGTTGGGAGGGTTATGGGAAATACAGGCCTTTAGCAAAATGTTGATGAAGCAATGAATTGTTCCAGCCATTTTGGAAAACATTTTACAACTCTAGGAGAAAAGTCACCCAACTGTTGGAATGTTGTTGTCAGCTGTTCATGACCTTTGAACCACAACCACAGGAGGAAACGAACAGAGAAGTTCCAAATAGATCCAAATCTCCACCTCAGGACCTCTTAGGTAGCAAAAGCCCGGCAGCAAAGTGGGTGCCCAACAATTGGCGAAGATAAGAGGACACTTCTCTGTCTAAATGTAAAGGAACACTGGGTTGTGTACCATGTGGAAGGGGGACTAAAAGGATTCAGAAAACCAGGCAAGGCTGCTGGGAATGGATGCAGGGCCAAGGGAAGCCTATGCACAGTCACTAAAATCACACATATTAGGGGCAGCTAGGTGGCACAGTGCATAAAGCACCAGCCTTGGATTCAGGAAGACCTGAGTTCAAATCTGGCCTCAGACACTTGACACTTACTAGCTGTGTAACCCTGAGCAAGTCACCTAACCCCCGTTGTCCCACAAAAAAAAATCATATATATTAAAGCAGGGCTAGAAAGTGGCCAAACAGAGGTGAAATGGGGGTTTGGGGACCCTGGAAGAGTCCAGAGAACAGCTGCTGCTGGGGAATGTTGTGTTTGCTGTCAGAGATGACTGGGCTATAATTTGGTTTTGCTCTCTTGTCTTCAGTCCAAGGGCAGAATTCAGTGGAAGGCAGGGTGGTAGATCAGGAAATAGGTGACTGATGGAAAAACAAAAGGCAGCACTAATACTTATTTCAATAAAGAAAATTGCCTTTTGTGCTCTCTCTTCCTTTCTCTTTCTCTGTCTCTTTTTCTTCCTGTTTCTCTTTCCCTCTCTCACTCTTGCTGTCTCCCTCTCCTTCCCTCTCTCTGTCTCTTCCCTCTTTCTCTGTCTCTGTCTCTTCCTCTCTCTTTTTCTCTGTCTCCTCTTCTTCTTCCTCCTCCTTCTCTCTTTCTTTATCTGTCTTCTATCTCTCTCTTTCCCTTTCGCTATGTCTCTCTCTTCTTCTGTCTCTGTGTCTGACTCGCTTTGATTCTATCTCTGTCTCTCTCTTGCTCTCATTCTCTCCCTTTGTCTTTATCTCTCCTGAAAGACTTAAGAACTCTGATGGGTGGGATAGATCTCACTCACCTCATCTGTAACAAATGACACTGGACTAAGGGGGACTTCCTCAAAGGTCCTGTCTAACATCAAAGTTCTGTGACTCCAAGCCTCATCCTTGCGCTGATGTTGGCCATGAGTGACGGCCTTCCTTACATATAGAGGAGGTGATTCAGCCAGGGCATTCTGCAGGATCTCTGGGTCCCTTCCAAATCTGAATCTCTGTGTTCAGATCTTAAATACCTGCCCTTACATGCATCACCAGACCCAGCACACACACACATACACATACATTCACATATTACCATATGCAGAGAACCATTCAGAGAAGATCACAAACAGGTTTTATCAGTTTTCTACCTTCCACCAAAGAGTAGCTTTTGTAAGCCTGCTTGACTGCCAAGGTGCCATGGAGGGTCTGCCATATGCTAAGTGCTGTGCCAAGTGCAGACAGTCCCTGGCCCTCGAAGAGCCTCCATCAGTCTTATTGAGAAGAAACTCTGTGTAACCAGACCCCAGTGTGTGAGGTACTTTGGGGAGGGAGAGCCCACCAGCATCCTTGGCATGGTGGAGAGAACTGGCTTTGGAGTCACAACCCTGGGCTCACATCTTACCTACGACCTCCAAGGCTTTGGGCAAGTCATGTAGTGTCTGGAGGCCTGTTTTCTGGCCTGTAGAACCCTCGGTGAAGTCTATGGACCCCTTCCCAGAATTAATTTTTAAATGTATACAATAAAATACATAGCATGATGAGGGAAGCCAGCTACACTGCAAAAGCTGGCTCATGACCCCCCAGCTAAGATGGTCCCTGAGCTCCTGGAGCTGGGCCCCCTTATCGGCTTCTGGGAAGTAAAAAGAGTTGTAGTCAGGCCTGGAGCTCAGTGGAGAAATGGTTCTATTTCCAAGAAGTGTCCTTGGAGGGCAGAGGGAGGAGAGGCAGTGAATGGAGAAGGATTTGAGAACAGAAAAATCGTTTTCTTCAATGATTCCAGATGCCGCTGCCTCATGTTCTCAACCCAGGTTTCAGTTCCACAGTCGATTCCAAACCGTATTGATCAGTATGCTAGAAAATCATCACACATGTTGTTGTTGTTTTTAACAAAATGTTTTTTTTTTTTAATTTATGGAGCAGCTAGGTGGAACAGTGGATGGAGTGCTGGGCCTGGAGTCAGGAAGACCTGAGTTCAAATTTGACCTCAGATATTTCTTAGCTGTGTTACCCTGGGCAAGTCATTTCACCTCAATTTCCTCTTCTATAAAATTAGGAAAGAGAGAGAGACAGAGACAGAGACAGAGAGCTCCATAAATGCTATTAAAATAATTGCTTGCAATGGCTGTAGCGTGCTGTTGTAGTCTCACACATGGAGGAGGCTGGGGAACCTGCTCCCGACAGTTGTGAGGACAGGTAACCCCCAAATGGAGGGCCGTAAAGATGGGGGCTGCAGCTACCAACCATCTGAGGAGCAGTCAGGCTTGGCTGGCTATAGCTGGAAGTGGGACACTCTCTGCAAGCACTGGGCTGCCGGGCCCCTACTCTTTGCCTGCCCCTTTCCCACCTGCCTGGATTCTGGAGGGAGGCAGGACCCTGGTGGGAGAGGCCACAGACATGGACCTCAGTTCTTTGCCTGCTGCGTTTCTTCTGTCTGACTTCTAGGTGAAGGAGGCTGGAGATGAGACTTCAACCAGGTGAGTTCTGCAAGGTGAGAGCGCAGCTCAGGCCACTATAAGCTCGAGAGGAGGGTCCGTGCCAGGACAGACCGAAAGGAGACAGGAAGGAGGGAGATGCCCAGCCCGGCCCACAGAAGCACTGGGCCCTCCGCATCCACCAGGTCACGTGTCAATGTGAACTCGGGGTGACTGATCCCGTGCAGAACTGGGTTCAGGCTGAGCCCACCCTTTCCTGGGACCCAAGTCGTGTAGGGGAGGGGACGCCCCCGGGTGCAGGGAGGGAAGGCAGTAACTTCTGTTCTCCTAAACCTTTGCAGCAAATGGCCTTTTGCAAGAAGCTAATTAATGGTAATTGGTTAAATGGAGCTGGCTGCTCTAATCGCTGGGGGTTAACAGTGGGAGAAAACACCCCAGAGGAGGACTTGGGCTGACCCCAGCCCCTGGGAGGCCCCCCTGGATCCCTTAGGGGAAGATGCATCTAGCCTCCCTCTGGGACCCCAAGAATAGAGTGTCTGTCTATGCTGGATGCAGAGCTTGTCATAAGCATCAAGAAATAATAGCGCAGAAATGCCGGAGATGCAGCCTGAAAACTCCCGCTCAAAGCTGCTTTTCTTGCTGAATTCTGTTTCCGGACTTTCTAGCATCAGTGCATCGTTTTCCTGACAGCTCTTTAGGCAATTATTCGACGTTACAAAGCAATCCTGTGCACCCCAGGGCATAAGCCAAGGCCAGACACAGATTCTCTTGATTCCAACTTGGGGTGCCAAGATGTGGGATTTGGCCTCGTTCTCAAGGGTCCTCTAGTCCAGGTGTTCTTCCCTGGGGTCTGTGACCTTGGGTGGGGGAGTTACAGATATTTCACTAATTGTCTTTCAGTGTCATTGATTTCCTTGACAATTCTGCACATTTTATCTTATCCATATCAACTCCATCCGCCAGGCTGCCCGAAGGAATTTATGGCAAAGAGGTGGAGAACGCCACCTTCAACTTCCTCCTTTTCCCTTTGAGAGAATGAAGGCCCATAGAGAGAAAGTGACTTGCTCAAGGTCTCCCAGATAACAAAGAGCAGAGCAGGATTCAAACTCAGAACAGCTGAGCCGCGGCCCTCACTGCTCCTATCTTTATGGAGAGTCTTTTGGCCATAAGGTTCAGCGGGCTCACTCCGGACCAAACACAATCTCGGTACCGAGGTCTCTAGTCCAGAGAGGCTATGAGAATGTGTGTCTCGATCATTTATGGACAATTCTAACCCCAAAGGGAGGCCGTGGGCCTGGGGGAGGCCGACAGCTTGGGTAACACAGGCTCATCACTAGAAGTCGGGGGAAGTTGGGTCTGCTTTGTGGCCACCTTCTCTAGGACACAAAGGAAGTGACGCCTCATGAACTCAGGGCTTCCATGGGTGTCAGTCATCCTTGATGTCTCCTCGGAGTGTGGAGGTGAGGGAGCAGCCTCCCCCCCCGCCCCCACTTCTTCCCCCAACCCAACCCTCCCCAGGTTGCAGGCTCTGGTTCCCCCTTCCAAGCCTGAAGGTCTTTTGGGAGGGTCCTGGGACCAGCCCGGGCCTCCTTTCCTAGGACCAGCTTGGCTGTATACGTTCATGCTTCCCCCTACAAGGCTGGGCCAGAGGAGATGAATTCTTGGGCCATGACTCCCCAAAGAGACACAAACACCCCAGTTCTTTGCAGCTATTTGGGTGAGGTTTGAGAAGGGTGCTTAGAAGAAGACACCAGCCAACAGCAAACTCTTATTTGTTTGTTTGTTTATTAGCAAAAAAGTTAAAACTGATGGGCCTCTGTTACAGATCCATTTTACAATAGACTGATCCAGGGGAAGAGCCAGAGGCCCGGGGTTTGCCACTTAATGTCTTCCTGGCCTTGAACAAGTCATTAACCTCCAGGTCTCTGTTTCCTCCTTTGTAAAATGAGGGGCTTGGACAACATGGCCTCCAAGAAAACAACAGGCCAGGACCTGAACCCAGCACCCATCACTTCCACTTGAGCACCTTAGTGATTGGTGGAGGTGGCGTCCACTCAGACAAATTGGTTTGTTTTTTTAAAACACTGAGCTCCGTCTCAGCCAGGTCCTCCTCTTCTGGTGAGCTGCTGCCTCCTGGCCTGAGCCCAGGTGTGCTCAATGGGCCTTCCTTCCAGCCTTGGGCCAGGGGCTGGGACCCCAGGCTGGTTCTGCTTTTACCTCTCAGCACAAAGACCCAAGGCTGGAAGATCCCAGGCCAGAAGTGATTCAGGTCAGTCCACTTCAATTCCCCTCTCTTAAAGTGACTACCGTGTGGCAGGTACTGGGGGCATGAAGACACAAACCAAAACAAGCTCAAGGAGATGGTCACTTGGGAAGACATGCTGAGACTGAGGAAAAAGGGGCAAGGAGAGAGTGCGGACTGAGGGGATGTGGGAAGGCTTCCTAGAAGAGGTGGCACCAAATTAGTCCTTGAAGAAAACCAAAACCTAGAGAAGCAGATAGGAGAAAGATCCCCGTTTCAAGCCATGGGACTGGTCGGGCCCAATGTGCAGAGACTGGGCACGCAGATTGGAGTCCAGTTGTCCAGTAAGGAAGAAGACATTGAGGGAGGCATTCAGGCTGTAGACCTTCAGAAAATCAGCCCCTCTCCATGCCCAGGGAGGAAGAGTCACGTCACATTAACAAGCATTTATTAAGTGCCGGGCATGTGCAAGGCCCTGAAATAACCCTGGGAATGACCATCCACTGGGGAATGGCTGAACAAGCTGTGGTATGTGATGGTTTATCATTGTGCTCTAAGAAATGACAAGAGAATGACTTCAGAAAGGCCTGGAAAGACTTGTATGAACTGATGTCTAGTGAAGTGAGCAGAACCAAGAGAACATTGCGCACAGAGACAGCAGTACTGTTGGAGGAAGAATGGTGAAAGACTTAACAATTCTCAGTAATACAAGGATCCAAGACAGTCCAAAAGGACTCATGATGAAGCAGTCTATCCACCTCCAGAGAAGGAACTGGTATTGACGGAAGACTGAAGCAGGCTGTTTTTCACTTTCTTTCATTTTTTTCATTTATTCAAGTTTTCTTATACAAAATGACTAACATGGTAACGTTTAACAATAATTGCTCATGTGTGACCCACATCTGATCGCTTACTGCCCCAGGGAAGGGGGAGGGGAGGAAAGGAAAGAGGGATAAAATTTGGAACTCAAAACTATAAATAAAAATGTTTATTATTTTTTAAAAAAGAAAGAAATAACCTCAGGGTTTTTGAGGTTAGGAAAAAAGCCCCCAGACGACGGGTTGTATTGTGAACTGCCTCCCCACCACCCAAAAATGAGGCCTAAGGAGCAGGTACCTTTCCTCGCCCACTTTATCATTTGGGAAAATCACCCATCCCTTCCTAAAAGGTATCAACACTCCAAAGGTGAAAAAGAAGCAGTCTTTGGCGGATGACTTTCTACAGCAAAGCTTCTCAAACTGTGGCAGGGGGTCACGGAACCGGAAGTGGGGGGTCGTGAAGCGTGTGGCAGGAAATGCCTGATCTGTGTGCCTCTTTCATTCGCGTATTCCCAGGGTCGTGTGCGGAAAAACAAACCCAAGAACCCCGGGTCTCCATTCCTCCACCTCCCCGTGGTCACAGCATGGACTAGACACCAGGGATCCCACAAGACCCCCCGGGTTTATTTTTCACTCCTGTAGAACAGAGCATCTGATGCAGGAACACGAGCGCAGCTGCAAAGGATGCTCTCCAACAAGGTCTGGGTCACGCAGGTGCTAGGGTGGCCCCAAATGCCTTGCAGATGGACAACAAAGGCACGTGGCCCCTGTGACCGTCCAGCGGGGTGTGACTTAGGAACCCAGCGCTGTCTAAAGGGGGCACCCCCACCCCCTAGGGGCTCAAGACGCGAGTAGGAATTGGGCTTCTCCAGGACAGGAGAAATATGATCTCTTTCCTCATGGGTGACGGGGAGCTCACCACCTGTGTTGTGCCGCTCTTGGACAACGCTAGTTTGGGGACGTTTCACCTCTTTACAACTTCTGTCCATCACTGTCAGTTCTTCCCAGCAGAGTGAGGCTTATCCCTCCTCTGTGGCCTAAACCTTCGGACAGTCCCACCACCCCTGACTCTTGTTTTCTGGATAACCAGCCCTGCTGTCTTGGCCACGAGAGCTGCAAGAGGCGGCTCCCAGATTTCTCCCCATCAGAGGCCATCCTGGCATCCTGGAAGCGGGACTTGGAACATCCATCCCACCTCCGACCCTGGATGGTGAACTGACCCTGAGCAGCCCCTTCTGCCTCAACTGCTGATCTATAAAATGGGGACACCAACCCCCAGGGTCAGACACTGCATTGTTTGCAAACGTTAAAGGGCCCTGTCCAAGGGCTGCCCTTCCCTTATCACCTGGACTGCTGGCCTCTGCCCAAGCTTCCCTGCCAAAGCACCCTGCCACCAAGGGGGCATCCATCCAATAAGCCCCACGCTTCCTGTTGTACCCAAAGTGTAGCCTGGTGGACTTATCTCCCATGTGAAGTATGTTAGACCAGTGAAGTAAATCCCTTTGGCTTGGGGGCTCTTGAGTGTTCAAAGATGCTCTCTTTGTCTCTGTCTCTCTGTGTCTGTGTCTCTACCTCTATCTCTGTTTCTCTCTCTGTCTCTCTGTGTCCTCCCCCCAGCCCCTGTAGGTGGAGAAAATCTGAAAGGGGAAAGTTTTTTCTGTAACTCTTCCAAGTCAAACTAATTGCAGGACACTTTATTTTTTCACTCATTGAAAGCACGGTGAGAGTCCCCTCATACAAAGCTTTGACCTTGACCTAGAAGCCGCCTCAGAGATCATACAGTGGAATTCCCCAATTTTACAGATGAGGTGACTGAGGCTCACCAAGGTGCAGCAGCTGGCTCACAATCAGCCAGGTAACAAGGGACACAGTCGGGGTTCAGCCCCAGGTACCTACTGATTTCCACCCCAGGGCTCTGTCATTTTCGGTTCTCCCTTGGGGTCTGGCCCCAGCCTCATGATGTTGCCCAGCTTGGACTTTCTCTTGGAAATGCATAGGGAAGGGTCCCACCAGTGCTCTTGACCGCCTGTGGGAGAGTAAGGGGCTGTGGAAGGGCCTCTCAATGGGAAGACAGCTGGGGTACAAGTCCTGGAAAAGGACGGGAGGGAGGAAAGCAGGCTGCCTGCCCCACAAGGAAATGAGCTCATCCCGTTGGCTGCTCAGAGAGGAGAGAAGCAAGCCCTGGACCAGAGTCTCCTATAAAAAGGAGCTGTGTTCAAAAGCGCCCTCCCTGCCAGCTGAGCAGCCACGGCCAGAACATTGAGGACAGGCTCCTGGTGCAAACCCAGGCTGTTTATCCCAGGGCTAGGCCTGGGCCAGCTCTGAGATGAAGAACGCTATTTTTCAGCACAGATTGATTTGTATATTAAAGGTCTCTCCCGTCTATTGGTCACCAATGACTAAATACAGTTTAAAAACTGCATTAAAAGCAGCTGGTCAAGGGGCAGCTAGGTAGCACACTGGATAGAGCACTGGCCCTGGATTCAGGAGGACCTGAGTTCAAATCTGACCTCAGACACTTGACACTAGCTGTGTGACCCTGGGCAAGTCACTTAAAAAAGCAGCTGGTCAAGGCTTTGATCTCTCTCTGGGGGCAAATGCTCCCAGTGCTGTCTTTGTTAAGGGAGCAGCTCTGCCCCTCCCTCCCAAGGGGCAGGAGGTCCCCTCTGTCCCTTAGTCTATAGGAGTTGTTTAGGGAAAGAGAGAGGGAGAGAAAGAGGAAAGAAGGGAGAGAAGGAGGGAGGGAAGGAGAAGGGAGAGACAGAGACAGAGACAGAGAGAAGGAGGAGAAAAGGAGAAAGAGAGAGAGGTGGAAGAAAGGGGGCAGGAGGTCTCTTCAGGGAATTCAAAGATCCCTCTGTCCTTTAGTCTGTAGAAGTTGTTTAGGGAGAGAGAGAGAGAGAGAGAGGGAGAGAAAGAGGGAGAGAAGAAGAGAGGGAGGAAGAGGAGAGAGATGAGAGACACAGAGACAGAGAATCAGGGAGAGACAGAGACAGGGACAGACAGAGACAGGGACAGACAGAGACACAGAGACAGACAGACAGAGACAGAGAGAGAGGGAAGGAGGAGAAAAGGAGAGAGGGAAAGGAGGAAGAAAGGGGGCATGAAGAAGGCAGAGGAGGAGAGATAGAGCTCTAGTTTTCTCCCCCAAAAAACAACACTTGAGAAAGCTCATTAGAAATGAGCCTGGGGCCTTGCCAACTGTTTTGAAAGTAGGGCTTCTAAAACACAAGCTGCTAGTTATGAATGTGGACATGAGGCTACATACACATTCACACCCTTAACCTTCCCGGCAGAACATACCTAAGGCAGGGAACCTGGAACTTTGCCCCAGGGTGCTGACAATACTCAACTGTATAGAAACCAGAGCTGAAGCCCTAGTGAACAAAAATAATTAGTCCAAATAGAAAGTTGGCCAGATAGAAGGGTGGGGTGAGTTTTTCCTCTGTCACACCCTGTTCCTCCCCAACCTGTCCCTTTCCTTCCCAGTCCTCAGCTGAGGCCAGCTTTGTACCTCTTGCTCAGGACCAGGTTGGTGGTGTTTGCCCACTCCTATCACCCTCAGGATGGCAGTACCCCACAGACCAGAGGGCTCCAGAAAGAGGTCTCATAGCCCTCCTCATGTGCGAAGAGGGGTCCTGGGAAAGAAGAACTGACCCCTGAGGAAGAACTAGGAGCTTGGGGAGAGGCAAATTTCTTAGGAATTAGAGCTGTCCAAGAGTGAGGTCATAATGTCATAGTTCTACAGCTCCAGAGGTCACCAATGGGAAGCAATGGATTCATCTTACAGGAAGGGAAACTGAGGTCTAAGTCAAGCTGAGTGACAACTAACATCACATGGGCAGAAACCACTGGAGGCAAGACTGAGGCCAGGGTCACTGGGATGCCTTAGAAGGGTGTGGAGACACACGGCTCTTCAGGAGAGGGACTGATTTCTGAAAAAAACAAGAAAGTTCTCTGTTGAAAAATGTCATTGAACAAATATGCTTCATCATGAAATACTGTTTAAAACTGAACCAAGCCCAAATTTATTTTTTAAAGGGTGGACTTGGACTTATTACTTTATGACTATGTTTGCCATTAAAACAAAGACCCAAATAAGCCCTAACCCCCAGAATTAGAAGTGAGGAAGAGGAGAAGAAGAGTGCATCTCATTCCTTGTTTCCTCCTGTGCTAGCACTGCCCTCACGGTCGACTGAGTTAAAAGCATTAAATTTCCAGTCTACACTTCCCCAGTCTTCCTCAACCTTATTCCACCTGCTGGGTCAACATCCTAGAGACTGGCAGGGTGACAGTAAGGGAGGACCTAGTGGCTCATCACATTGAACATGATCCAACCCGGGAGGAAGAGCTCGCACTCTGGAGAAGAAAGTCAGGGTCTGCTGAGTATTGTTGAGCTAAATCAAATAAGACAATCACAAGCTATGTTTGAGGGAACACAGAGCAAAGAATCTTAAGGGATGTCATGAAAACAGGAGGAAGGAAGGGGGCACAGTGGAAGTAGATCTCAAGCTAGACTACAAAACGGTGATCATGAAACCATTTGGTGCTGCTTAAAATGAGGGGCCAGCAGGAGAAGAGAAGAGGTTCATGTGGAAGCTAATGAATCCAGGAGCCCAGAATTCAATCCATTCAAACACCTAATGGCTGAAGAAAGGAAGGACTCCCCAGGGTACCAACCCTGCTGGGAAGGTTGGAAAGAAGCCTGGCAGGAAGCAAGTTTATCCCAACACCTCGTCTGATACATCAAGATAGGTAGCAATTGGACACATGGATTAAATATTTAAAAAGTCACATCATAAACAAATTAGAGGAGCCAGGGAGAAATCACCCACTAGCTCTATGGTAAAGGAAAAAGCTCAAACAAGGGATAGAGAAGATCACAGAGGACAAAAGGAACAATTTTTATTAGATTGACGTTTAAAAAGATTTTGTACAAACAATATCTGACTCATGAGGAGACAAACAAAATAAAATCAAAACGCAAAAACATTAAGTACGGATGAGAATTTTGATTGCAAGTTTCTTTCATAAATGTCTCATTTCTGAGATATGTAAAAAAACTCATTCAAATTTATAACAATAAGAACCATCCCCCGACTGATAAATCATCAAAGGAAATAAACAGGCAGTTTTCAAAGGAAAAAAATTCAAACTATCTAGAGCCATAGGAAAAATTGTTCCAAACCACTAACAATTTGAGAAATGTAAATTAAGGCAACTCTGAGGTTCTGTCTCACGCCCATCAGATTGGTCATTTGTCAAATGTAAGAAAGGCTGACAGAAAACAAGTCACTGTTGATGAAGCTGTGAATTGGTCCAAACTTTCTGGATATCATTTTGAACAATGCCCCCAAATCTTTAAACTGTGTTTACCCTTTGATTCAGTGCTAATGGGACCAGGCCCTATCCCAACAAGATCAAAGAGACAGGAAAAGGGCCCATGTATGCAAAACTATTTATAGCAGCTCTTTTTGTGGTGGGAAAGAACTGGCAACTAAGGGGTGCCCATCAAGTAGGGAATGCCTGAATAAGATGTGGTATGTGAACCAGATGGAACACTATATTTTCAGAGGAACCTGGGAAGATTTGATGCAAAGCAAAAGAGTAAGAATCAGGAGGACAACAGTGTAAAGAAAAATTACTTTGGGAGGCACCTAGGTGGCACAGTGGATAAAGCACCGATCCTGGATTCAGGAGGACCTGAGTTCAAATCTGGACTCAGACACTTGACACTTACTGACTTACTTGACACTTGACCCTGGACAAGTCACTTAACCCTCATTGCCCCACAAAAAAAAAAAAGAAAGAAAGAAAAAACTATTTTGAAAGATGTAAGAACTCTGACTTTTGTCATGACCAGCATTGACTTCAGAGGATTGTTGATTAAATATGCTTCCCACCTCTTGAAAGAGGTGATAAACTCAGTTAAGAATGAGGCAGATATTTGTGGTCTTGGCTGCATATTTGTTATAAGAACTTTCTTTTTCTTCTCCCCTCTCCCCCTGCCCCAGTCAGGGCTGGAGTGAGAGAGTGAATAGGTAGACCATTCCCTCCTCCCTGCCACCAAAAAGAGAGAAAAGAACAACAGAAAGACCAGACAGAATCACAGACAAGGACATTCTAGGCCAAATGTTTACTTAAAAAACAATCCCTATCTAATAGAGATTCTCAGTTTCATGGACCAATCACTCCTTTTCTACAATGTAGATGGAAGTGCTTATTTCATTTAGTGTTTGCCAAGCTCAGATAAAGAAACAAAAGGAACAATAAAAATCGAGGAAAAAAAGATGAGTTATTTTGGGGGTGTGATCAGTGTGAGATGGCTGTGAACCTTCCAATTCAAACTTTGGTGATGTGGGACTGGAACTGAAGACAGAGACAGGGACTGGATAAATAGATGAGGAATCATGTTTATAGAGAAAATAATGGAACACATTGGAGCCGATGCAATCACTAAGTGAATGAATATAGAGACAAGAGAAATGGAGCCAGAGCCAAGGGACATGCTTGCAGTTAGTTGGTGCTTCATGAATGGAAACCCAGTAAAAGATTTTGAAAAGGAACATAGACTCCTGGCTCCAGAGAGGGACCTTAAAAGCCATCTAGACCAACGACTTAGCTTAACAGATAAGGGAACTCAGGCCCACGGAGCTGATGTGACTTTCCCCAAGGGACACACGTAGCAGGCATGGGGTGTGCGAGTAGTCACACAGGTAGGAAAACTTAGAGAGATGTGCCACAAGAAACTCAGACAAAAAGGGTATGCAGGAGGAGAAGGTGACCAACAATGTCCAAGGCTGCAGAGAGATCAGGAAGGATAAGCACTGAGAAGGGACCATTAGATCTGGCAAGGAAGAGATCACTGGTGACTTTGGAGAGAGCAGTTTTTGTTGAATGGTAGGTCCCGAAGCTACATTATAGAAGGTTTGGAAGAGAGTGAGAGGAGAGGAAGTGATGCAAACCAGGGTAAATGGCTTTCTCAAGATCTATACACACATACTGGGTGTTCTAAAAGTCCGAGTGCTGTTCCCACTAAGATTTTTGGGAGAGTCTGAATCTACAGAGAGTGGTCAGTATGTATGACTGACAAAAGTTGATTTACATCCCACTTTCCAGGAGCTCACAGTGCACAAAACCAGGTACTTGCCTGTAGCAACAATCTGTGAGACAAATGACATGGTAAAAAAACAACATGTCTTACTTGGGAAACAATGTCTTTCGTGTTTTAAGCTGATTCCTGCTTAGGATTATATTTAGTTAGTCGTGCTTGTCTTCTGTAAAGTAATCCCATAATTGTTCCCATTTCACCCTAGACAAAAGTCTTCTTTGGAGAAAAAACAAAGGAGGCTGCCACTGGCTGACTACAACATGACAGGGTATTTCCTTGAATGCCGTTTGATTGTTTTAAGTCATGCACAAAAGGAACCTGACCAGTTGCTTTGCAGCCACTGGCCAGGAGGAAGTGTTTGTAGAGTTTTTCTCTCAACAGACTAGGTGACCCCAAGACATCCTTGTGGTTTTCTCTTTCCCACATGAATTTCTGGTGCTTAGAAGCATCTTACTGATATTGAACCACAAAGCCTCCCAACAGCTCTGAGTCATAATTTGATGTTGCTGTGGTGGGAACATAAGGCTCCTCCGATGTTCCACTGTCAGCCTTGTCCTGCAGAGCACAGCCAGCTGAGATCTGCTCAGACATGGGACCCTGAAAACAGTCCTGTGCTTCTCGGTAACCCTTGGTTCAGTATCTCTTCCAAACCCCAGCTTGGAAGCCCCAAGGAAGTTTCTCATTTACCAGACCAAAACAAGGCACCCCAAGCAAATGCATAAGGAATTTGATTCAAACTGAATAGCCAGGTCATTTACAAGGACAATCTTTGTCTCTCTCCTATCTCTACTCCACAAACAGGCACATGCCCTTCCTTAGATCCCTTAGCTGTCAGTAGGAAAGGGAATGTTATTGGAAGAAGGATCACGGGTAGTCCTAATCACTCACACAGCTGGGGCTTGGTCCAAGTAGTAAGATAATAGCCTGAGAAGTGCTGATGTCATCTGCTAGTCTGGTGATATCATCAGCAGGGATGTTTTCTTCTTTGAGCTGCCATCTCTTGATTATTCTCTCAACTGAAGTTGCTCTGCAAGATCTTTGAGGACAGTGCAGAGAGATCTTTGTGGCCCTAGTAGTAAAATGCTTTTAGCTCTTTTATGGCTCAGCCCCCTAGCTGCACTCAGCCAGCACAACAAAATTAATCAGCTAACAAGTATTTATTAAGCACTTAGGATGCACCAAGTACAATTCAGGCTCTGCAGATAAAAGTAGAACCATCAAAACAATTTTTACTTGCAAAGAACTTACATTCTAACAAGGAAGACCATAAGAATTGTATACATACATACATACACACACATGTATGTATATATTGAAATAAGAAAATACATAGAAAAAAGAATAAATACAAATAAATAAAAGTTTGGGAGGGATGGCACTAACAGTTGAGGGAACAGAATAAAGTTTGTGAAGAAGATGGTGTTTATGCTGATTCTGGAAGGATTCTAAGAAGTAGAGGAAATGAGGGAACACATTCCAAGCATGGAATATGGCAGATGTAAAGGGATGGAGAGGGAAGATGAAGGGTTAATGTGGGAAGAGACGCAGAAAGAAGGAACGTTTGGCTGAATTGCAAAGTATGGGGAGGGGAAGTACATCCAAGAAACTAGTAAGGCATGAAGATTGTTAGTCAAGTCTATCTTTCACAGTACTTTACATCTCTTGCAGTGATCCTTCAAGACCTGCTATTAAAGTTGGGTAACACAATTCTTTTCAATTCCCACATGCCCCTGGCAGCTAGCACTGATACATGCAGATTACTCAGTAGTTTTCTTTATTCAAGAAGCCCGAGGAAGCTACTGATCCTTGTCTTGCAGAAAATCACTGCTTTCCCAGCAGTGACAGTTCTTCCCTTGTGAATTAGGATCTTTACTTAAAAAGTCAAACGAATAAGTTCCATAAAGTTTAATATTCCATCAGGTTCTACCTGAGATCCCAGAGGTTTAACAGAGATTAAAGTTAGTTTATGCATCTAGCTTTATCAGAAAAGCTCAGTGCAATGGACAGAGTGACAGGACAAACAGAAAACTACCATGCCTAAATCTCAAAATGTGTTGATGGACTGACTGCTCAAAGCTCAGCCTCAGTTTCCTGGCATCATCAAAGATGAAAAGAATCTGATAAATTACTGATTCCATTGTCCTGCTTTTTGTCTGATCCTTATCCTCAAGCTCTTCTCCAAACACAGAATATTTAAACTGGAAGAGATTGCCGTGAGTAGATTTCAGCCATGGGGAAAATGAGGCAGAGAGGTTAAAGGACACGTTTAAGGCAGGGCTATGACTGGAACCCAAAGACCTCAGCTACCATTCTGCTCTATCTTCTCCTCCTCCACTGTCCTGAAGCCCCATTAGATACACTGGAGCCTCATAACTCTTGATGATGTCTTACTTACTAATACATCACAGCCGGGTTTTACAGTCTCCCTAAGAGCCAGACTGGCCTATTTGCTGATCCTCACACACAGCACTCCATCTCTCACCTCCATGCTTTTGAACAGGCCATTCCTCTATGCCTGCAATGCTTCTTTTTCTCAACTCTGCCTCAATGAACCTGTAGCTTCCTCCAAGGCTCAGTTCATGTTTTCTTTCCTCCAGAAAGTCTATACTGATCCCTCCTCTAGCCCTGTTGCTAGGGCCCCCTCTCCCAGCAGAAATTCCTTCAATTATATTAATGAAATTAATAAATCAAATCAATACTTTATTAAGTTAATTAAAGTGTACTAATCTGGTATGTAATTTTCTATCCAATCATCCCAGGAGCCCTACAAGCTTAGGCACCAGTAGCAAGCTTGGATTGCTACGGTAGCATCACTTCCCATCCTCACCTGCCCTGGTGAAGTACTCTTTGCTAGGTTACTTAGCCATCGTCCTCACTCCCTAACTGCTCCTTTAGTGGCTACATTTCCTTTGGAGGGCCTTGGGAAGCCTGTGAAAATGACCCCCACCCTTATCCTCTCAGACTAAAAGCACTTGTTTACTCTCAGCCTTGACGATGAGAGCTCACAGACCTTCTGAGCTTGTGGTTTCCCTCACAAAAGGGATAGAAAACAGGTCTAAGGACAGGTTCTCTTTGGTCTCCAATGCTTATCTTGAGAAAGTTGAATCCCATCTCCTCCGCCTTGCTTCTCTTGGCCCAATTCAACTCAGCTGAACCAAATGTCTCTCACCTCCGCAAAGGAAATTTATTTCTTCTTATCTAATTGGTGTGGAATGTATTGACTATGTCCTTGGAATGTATTGACTATGTCCTTTGATTCCCCTCTTCATTTCTATGCCCATCCAGACCACACATAACCAGCGGTACCTTGACTATTTCTTTGCTTGTTCCGGACTATTGGCAAGATTCCACCCAAGGGTCCAGACCCTTGGTACCTTACTCCCCGTTTAGAACTTTTGGAATGGTCTGCTCTGCTGGTTGGCCTGCAATGAGGGGGCTGCTATGTTTTTCTCCTAAATCTAAATGATATCTTTCTTTAATTTGGCAGCACCATCATGGGTTGATGCCTTTGTCCTGGTGCTGTTTGCATTTTCAACAAATTCACAGTTTTCTATTTCCAATAGTTCAGCACAATCTGGCATCTTTTTCTCATAGCCAAGTGCAGCCAGATATGCCTCCAGCCTCTGAGCATGTGCCCCACCTCAACACTCTTTCTCTAATCTCTCATCAGCTGATTCTTCAAGTTTTACTTCTCTCTCTGCCAGTCTTTGAGGATGACTATTTACAGATCCAAAAGGCATTTATTTTATCCTTTCACTGGATAAGAAATTAGAAAAAAACTGGCAGAGACTCATTGGGGTGTCCCACCAACACCAAACCACCTTTCTACTTTCTCTAAACATTCTCATCAAGTCCTTTCTGGTAGTATCATTTTTTATCCTTTGCATGATTCCAAATGCTAAGCCCCAGAGCCTTTGTTACAGCCCCACTCTGTTCTTCCCTTCAGGGAGTTGCTACTGTTATTAAAGCTTCAGTTCCATTTCTAACCCAAATATCTAGGGGTACACTGGCAAATGTTTGACAACCAGCTCTCCAGAAAAGAGGGAGGGAAGGTCATGACACTCGAGTTTCTTTATTACTTTTTTAAGTCTGGACTATCAACAAAATATTAACTCAAGCCCCAATATGTTGTGTTAACCAGTTTTCAAAGTATAAATGCTCACACTGAAAATGTAATAATTGGTTCCCTGCAAGTTTGCTCCTGTATACCCCTACAAATCTTATGTTTCCTCCCCAAGGGTGTCCCTCTTTCCCTGAGAGAAAGCCTAATTTCAGTCTGTGTTTTGGCTGTCATGATATGCTCTGTTGGACAGAAGCCCATGAACACTTGTAGCTGTTTCTAGCATTTCAAATGGTTTTTCTATACTAAATGAATTTTAATCATTTATCTTCAGAAAATTACTCAATAATTAATCTGATTTAACTCTATTAAGTATCCTTTCCTCCTTCTTCTCTTCTGTAAGAGATTGTATAATTAGACTCCATAAACCCTTACTCCATTAGGGATTTTTGAATGTTCTACATCGACAATTTACAGAAACTGACTAGAGTTATACTTTCTCTTTATTCCTCTTAGTTTATACTTTACATTTCCTGATACTTTGCAAATTTTTTTTTTAAATAGCCTTAATATATTTATAACTTAAATCAGGTGGATTCGCTTAACTAAGAGTGCTCTGGGTGGTTCTCTATTGCGGAACATTAATGCTCTACTTGGGGATGTCAAACAAAGCCTGCCAATCCTCTGAGGACAGCAGATTAAAATGGAATTGAGAAATATTTAACAAAATCAATAAAAACACAATAGGTCACAGATAATGTGAATGTGTGGTTTTCAGAGTCAATCTGCCCCCTCAGGGATCCTCAGGTAAGTTTGGTGGCCCCGTTTCTATTTGACCTGCTGCTCTAACCACCTTAGCTTCAGGATTAACCAGAGCTTGGAACCTGTTTTCCCCTGTCATGGAGAAGTTGGAAGGAGAATGGCATGGAAAAGTGCTTCACCACTGTACTTCCCAGCTTGGTCTGGGCAGCAGCACTTGCCTTGACCATGCCTTTTTGCCCAGTTCTCAGCAAACAACACTAGAACAATTTGCTTCTTTGCTCCTTCATTTCATTTCTGGGGCCGCCTACGATGACCCCGCCCTGTGTCCTGCTCGTGACGGCTTCCTCCAATATCCAAAGCACTCGGAGTAATTTGCCCCAGCCCCATACAAGGGCTCCAGAGCCTAGAGGAGACCTTGGGGAAAAGCATCTGGCCCCAGTAGCCTCCATCTCCTCCCACCTCACAGTGGTCAGGCCTTCATGTACGGGGTGGGAAAGATGGCTTCGACCATTACCCTCCTCCCTTGCTCCCCCAACAAATGTAAACCCCTTCAAGGAAGGGACTTTCTGGCTCCCTAGCACTTAATGAAGGGCCTGGTACATAGTAGGCATTTGTAAAAATGCTTGTTGATTTATTGAATTGAAATAAATCATACATCCCATTGATTTTTACCAGAAAACTAGAGGTGATCGCTACATGAAAACATTTGGGCCATTGTCTATGCAATCTGCCAAGGCAGAGAATGAATTTGTGGGTCCCTGCTCAGAAAAGTCTGGGGAATGATGGGAAAAAGCCAAAGGACAAGCATTTGAAAGGGGAAGATGAATTGAAAATGAGAGGGAGTCTTGGGAAAATGGCCCATGGTAGAGGGGAGGCTGCATATTCTCCCTCACCAGCCTCTTAGGACTCAGAGACCAGGGCTGCTTCTGTACTAAAGAAATTCCCTCCTTTCACACTTAGCATGAAAGAGGACAAAGAGGGGCCTGGCAGAGCTGAGGTCTAGAAGAGGAAAGCATTGTCCATCCTGGACTGCTGGCAGAACCAAGTTCAAGAAAGGGGGCTGTGGAGGGCTGGGTAAGAACAATAGACCAACCCTGAGGTCCTGACACCTTTGGGAGGTCTGCCCAGAGCAGAAACCCCAGATTGGACACTTCCTTAGATGGCTTTGGGAGTAGCTGGGGGCAAGTTCTTAGCTCCTGGATTGGGGGATGGCTTGTTGAAAGGGAAGTTAGGCCGGACCCTGTGGCTCACTACAGATGCCCATATTGCGTGGGCGACCAGAATGGATTGTTCTTCCCGTTAACATAGTGTTGATTAAGTGACTCCACTGAGATGAGTCAGGAATGGGGTTCTAGGAGGAGTTTAAGTAGGAAAGGGGCTGGGTCATCATCTGATTGGGTCAATGTGGTCAGTGTTGTGACCCACCAAGGGTTAGAGACGAGAAGAGAAGCCCTCAGTGCCTCAGATCACCCTCTGCATTTGGGTAGCACCTAACAGCTGGGAAAGGGTGGATGAGTGGATTCTGAACACAGGGCCCAAAAGTGCTGCCATCATTCATAGGCCCTCATTTGTAACAGTGATAAAAGGTTGCAAACAATCATTTAAAAGAATAAGGAAAACAATCAGGTAAAATCCTATCCATAGCCTTCACAATGCAATTTATAATCCTTTGTCCAAAATGTTGAAAGTTGAAAAAAAAAAAAGGCTAGCCAAAAATAACAAGCATTGAGCATGAGCGCCATTTTTTTCCTACTGGGATTCATAGGGTATTACCTACCATAGGAGAAACGGTCCCTAAAATGATTATAATTTTGTTAAATTTTCAAATGTTCTCAAAATGTCTTAGCCTTGAGTTGGCTTAACCAGAGAGAGGTCATGTTTCCTCATCTTGGTTCTGTCAGTAATCAGTTTTATAAGAATTACAGAACTTCCCCACTCCTCTCTTTCCTGTCCTGAGAAATGGGAATAAGAATCCATGTTCCAACAACTGTAATCATCAGATGAAGGATAAGTTCAGGAGAGTGGAGACTCATTAAGGACCCTCTCAACATGAGGCGATTTTATTTTCTTCTCTTGACCTCCAGTATAATCCTTAAGACCTTATTTCCTCTTTCCCACATACCCTGGGGGTGGGGGTGGGAAATGACAGCTCTGTGAGGTGATTAGAGCCCAACCAGAGCCCCTTTCTGCCCCAGAACCTGGATTTCTACAAATGCCAAGGGCTGGGACATGCGAGTCAATCTGGACTTTTCCTCTTTAGGAACTTCTGAAGAGGCTGTGATTGCTATGCATGTAGAGAACCTCTTGATTTCCCTGAAACTCTGGAATCCGCCATTTCAATGCAAGTCAGACTAAGATCACCATCAACTTGGTGGCTATGTGACTTACAGCCATAGGTAAGGTAAAGAGAGGGTCACACTGGTGACTTAACAGCATTTAAAAATAACTCAGAGAGAAAGAGAAATAACAAATTACCAAATTAAGGCTGAGCTTGACCTCAGCTTGAGCCCCACCAAAGACAAAAGGAAGTCAAGCCCAGCCACTGCATGATGAAAATATCTGGCTAATGAGAGCCCAGCATGCCTCAGCTCCATTTGGTATTTACTGCAATTCAGTTCCAGAAACCTCTATCCAGTGCCCACTGGGTGCAAAAATCTAGAGCAAGACTGCAGAATAAGGCATGATCAGTCCCCAGAGAGAAGTAAACTGAACACCTTATGAGGCCCCAGCATTGCTAGTGACTTCAGGGAATCAGAGTGGGCGTGCTGGAGGAGCTCCCTTTGATCTGGGCTCTGAGGAATGGGTAAGGACTCAACAGATAGAGGGAAGAAGGGAGGGAGAAGATGGCAGGCATGGGAGACGGTACAAGAGAAGGCAGCCAGAGAGTGCAGGTGTGTCTGGGGGAAGAGACCATAGTTCAGTTTGGTGGAACCAGACCAGGGAGAAGAGCCATCCATGAGGAGGCCAGAAAGGCTGAGAGCACCATGGGTTGGAGGGTCAGTCTTGAGTTGGGACTGGATTCTATAGGCCAGTGGTCACCTCTCCAATGTCCACTTTGCGGCATAGGCCCAGCCTTTCAGCACTCTTTTGTTGAGTTCCATCTCTCCATCTTTGGATTGCAGTGTTGGACAAATCCTCCCCCCACACCCCAACAAAAGCCCTATACTTTGAAATAGCATTAACTCTCTTCTCCCCCTTGCCTTGTCCTACCTCCTCGCCTTCATCTTGAAGAATCCCTCCCTTCATGAAGGACGCAGCTCCAGCCTGATCTTCCTCATAAAGCCTTTCCCCATCCCAGAACTCCAAGGGGCTGCCTCAGATTTGTCTAGTCTGCCTTTATTTTTTACATGTCTCTATTTGGATGGATGTGACCTTCCCTCATGGAATGTCAAGTGCTCGGGAGAAGAGATATTTTCACTCATGCTCAGTGGCTGACGTATGACATGTGCTTCAGGAATACTTGTGCATTAGTGGCTCGTCCCAGGTCACGCGGCTTAGCCCAAGTGACCAATAGCCCAAAGACAAGTTTGGCTTGAGGGTGGAAATGCCTTCTTCCCCCTGGAGCCCACTGGATACCCAGGTGTGGGATGCTGGAGAGCATCCTTGTCCTTCTATGGGCTAGACTAGACGCCGTTGAGTTCGCTTCCAGCCCTGAGAGTCTGGATGACTTCTGCCTCATTTTCTGTGGTCCGTGAAACAAGCACACAGACACCAAGCATCTCTCCATAGGAAACGCCCATTCGTGGTCTTCCAAGAGCTGAGTCAGCTGAAATCCCTCCCTTCATGTTCATGTTGTTATAAGGGTGACATCTGGTGGTTAGAGAAAGCGATTTCTCTGGAGAAGAATCCCCCATTTTAAACTCAACCCCTTTGACCAGGATACAACTTCTTTCCATTCCCCAAGTATTTATTAAGTACCTATTGTGTACCGGGAGCTGAAGATATAAAAATGAAAAGAGACACAGGTCTGACCCCCAAGCAGGCTTACCTTGGGGCTAATCATTTTCAACACGGTGAATTCCAAGGGTGTGTAGGTTGCATGTGTGTGTATGCATATGTTTGTGGGCTCTGCTGGTGCGTTGTCAGGGGTGCTTATGTGGAGTGGAAAGATGAATATGTCACTATTTTTTATTTTTCCCATTAAAAAAATCCCAAACTATTTTAATAAACCTCAACTAAAAGGAGCACTTTCCTCTACAGAGGAGAAAAGAAGAGAGGGTTGTCCATGAAGTTGCAAACTTCTATTGCTACAACTTTTATTTCTTTTTAAGTCCTTTCTTTGGGCCTTCCTGCATTTCTCCATTGAACCTCTTCCTGCATTTCAAAAACATGTTTCAATAATCTGTCAGCAGGCGACCCTGAAAACCTCTTATTTTGTAATTGTTTGGGGGAGGGGGAACATTCCAGCTTGGGGGGAAGCAGATGCCAGTGCCATCCATGTAGGCCTACTCACAGCTAAAAGAGAATCCTCCCTCTCGCTTATTCTGCATGTGGGCATCGAGCCTTTGCCTGAAGGCCTCCTTAGGGGGTGCCCTCCAGCTCCCCAGGAAGTCCTTTCCACTCTGGGACAGCCCCATTGGCACATCAAACTCCAATCCCCTCTTGTAGCTTGCCTCCTCCTTGCTGATGTCCATACCCCGTGAGGCCAGACAGGAAGGTGAAGGCCTTTGGTAGGACAGCTCTCCAAATACTTGGAAATGGTGCTCATCTCCCCCGAAGTCTTCTCTCTCTAGGCTAGATATCCCCATTTCCTTCAGCCAGTCCCCATGTGGCATGCAATCAAGGGCTCCTGGGTGCAGGGCAGGGCAGCAGGGCAGGGCCTCCCAGAGGCTGGCACAAGAGGGCCTTTGACCAATGCCCTGGCAATTGCAAACATCTGTGAATGAAAAGAAATATTGGAGCCGAGGGGAGCTGTCATGCAAGGACGATGCATGTTTGAAAGCCAGCCCTCTCCTCTCCTTTGTTTGACTGGAAGTTTTGGGGGGGACCCTCATACCTATTGATTTATATCAATCCACAATAGCTTCTAGTGGAGTGCCTGACCCTGCACTTTGAGCCAACGGTGCAGTTGGAGCCCCAGCAGGTCCTGGACACTGTGAGTCTGTCGGCTTGTCCTCATTTCAGAGGGGAGGAAGCTGAGTGTTAAACAACAGGCCCAGGGACCCATACGAGGCCCAGACCCCAAGACTCTGCATGGCCTGCACTTCACCACATTGTCCCCCGAGGGCACAGGCTGAGCCCTTTCTCTTGCTCCCCCCAAGATGTCCACAGCAGCCACAGACCCCTCAGCTCCTGTGCTGGTACATTTTCAGATATTTCTCTTCCCTGGGGCAAAGAAACAAAGGGCTGCAGATGTTGCCTGTGACTCCAAATAAAAACACCAGGTTCTCCCATTCCCATCTGGGTACACTAAACGTTGCTGCCTGGCCCTTGGCTCTGGCCAAGCCCTTCTGAAGCAGCCCGAAATTCATAAACAGAAAGAGATCATTGAGTGAAGGCAGCCAGGCTCGAAGGAGAGATCAAATAGTTACCTACGCTATCCTTGGCCAGAGAAGTGGGGGGACAGGTGGGCAGGCTGGCAGCTGCCCTGGCACCTCCAGCAGCCCAGTGCCACTGAGGAAATCCTCCAGTGCTGTGGGGTGTGGGAGGCAATGGACAAGCCTTAGAAAGGAGGCATTGGATGGATTTTCATCAGCATCATGAAGACAGTCCCTGCCTCAATAAACCCACAGATCCATGGGAGGAGAGGCCAAAAATGAAGAACAAGATGAGTATGGGCTTCTGCATGAATTATTGTCACAATTATCTCCTTGCAAAGAAGCCCATCTGCCCTGGGGACAGCTGCAAGGTCAGAGCCAGGGGTAAATGACAACGGCCTTGTCCTCCCCCAGTGCTCACCATTGGCTGTTAATCAAAGCAACAAATATCTCAGAAACAGGCATTTTGTTTAAAAAAAAATTGGGGCAGCTAGGTGGTGCAGTGGATAGAGCACCGGCCCTGAAGTCAGGAGGACCTGAGTTCAAATCCAACCTCAGACACTTAACACTTATTAGCTATGTGACCCTGGGCAAGTCACTTAACCCCAATTGCCTCACTAAAAAAAAAAAAAATTGGGGCAGCTAGGTGGTGCAGTGGATAGAGCACTGGCCCTGAAATCAGGAGGACCTGAGTTTCAAATCCGACCTCAGACACTTAACACTTATTAGCTATGTGACCCTGGGCAAGTCATTGAACCCCAAATGCCTCACTAAAAAAAAAATATATATATATATATATATATATATATATATATATATATATATATATATATATATATAGTCCAACAGGCAATAGGCAGAGATCACCAGACTCCAAAGAGAATCACAGAGGATCATGCATCCCCAGGGGATCAACCTGGTGTTTGAGGTAGATTACTTTAGGGCATAGGTTTTTTCCTATCTCCCCAAGTGGTGTGTGTGTGTGTGTGCGTGTGTGTGTGTGTGTGTGTGTGTGTGTGTGTGCGCGTGTGTGCGTGTGTAAGAGTGAGTGTATGATTGTGTGTGTGTATGTGTATGAATGTGTGTTTGTGTGTGTCTAAGTAGGGAGGTAAGGACAGGGTGGATTTAAAAACAACAAACTTGTGTTAAAAAATGTAATCATCTTTAGCAAAATCCTGCCACTAGATGGCAGCATGTCATAGTCTTCCAGGCTGACACCCCCCCCCCCCCAAGCCTAACAGACAGGAATTCAGTGCAGTCTTTACATTAAGCACCCACAGATTTTGTACTTGATGCCCAGGTTGCCCTGAGAGCCCCCAAGAGCCAACAACACTGGAGACTGGGCCATGGCTCTGGCTCTTTTCCCACATCTCGGGGACCTGGGGATGCTTGAGACATTGGATCAGACTCATTTCTCTCCTTTAAAGAAAATGTTCATCTGAACCACCAAGGGGGCAGACACAGGAGAAAAAGCCCTGGATTGTAAGCTCAAATACCAGAGTCTGGCTCCTGCCTCTGCCCCTGAATACCCATGGTGGGACTTCAGAAATGGTCCCTGCCTCTCTGGTCCTCAGTTTCCTATGCTGTCAAATGAGTGGCTTGATCTGGGTGACATCTAAGGTCCTGGTCTGTAGCTAAGTCTACAATTCCACTGGGAAATGTCCTCCTGAAAAGGGTCTCAAGTGGCTGTGAGAGACACGTTATGTGTCCTCAGGTTTCCTGGCTTGGGGCACCAGGACAAGAGAATGAGAAATCTGTTGTGCCCTGAAGAGGTTTCTGACTCCGCTGGAGAGCAGGGTCCTCTAGAGCTCGCCTTCACTGAACTTCAGGATTATACGTACATATACGTACACAATGTGGTATGTATATATATATGTCTACCATCTCTCTACCTATGTCTGTATCTATTATCTACCTAACTACAGTCTCTTTATCTCCCCTTATCTGTCTTCCAGTCTCTCCCCCTCTTCTCTCCCTCCTTCCCTCTTGTATCTCTCCTCTCGTCTCTCTTTCCCCCTCCCCCTCCTTCCTTTCCTCCTTCATCTCTTTTTTGTCTCTTTCCCCCCTCAACTACCTACCTACCCAAGGGCAGTGTGGTGCAGTGGGAAGATCACTAGACTTAGCTCCAGAATACCTAAGCAATAGCCATGATTCTACCACTTATTTACTCACTGTGTGACCTGAGATATCATGCCCCATCCCTGAGCCCCAGATTACTTATCTTTAAAGTAAGGAGAATAGTATTTGCACTGCCAGCTTCACAGGAATGTTGAGAAGAAAGGCTTATAGGAAGGTGTATTGTTGCTGTTGATCAACATTTCTTTCTTTCTTTTTTTTTTGTGAGGCAATTGGGGTTAAGTGACTTGCCCAGAGTCACACAGCTAGTAAGTGTTAAGTGTCTGAGGCCGGATTTGAACTCAGGTCCTCCTGAATCCAGGGCCAGTGCTCTACCCACTGCACCACCTAGCTGTCCCTGATCAACGTTTCTTAAGGGGCAGTGTGGTACAGTGGAAAGACCACAGGATTTGGAGAAGGCAGATTCAGAAGCTCATCCTACCTTTCCTATTTACCAGTTGTGATTCTTTTGGTAGATCCCTTAACCCCTCTGAGCCTCAGTTTCCTCATCTGTAAAAAGATCCAAGTCACCAGGTCAAAAGAAGAAATGCAACCCCCCTAAAAATGTTCAGTCACTAATAATCAGCAGAACCACAAACAGCTATAATTACAGCTGGGGGAAGATTGATTTTGGTGGAGGGAGAGGTTGGACAGGAGAGAATTGACCTTAGACAGGGCATGTCCCAGGGACTCTAGCTCCCCCAACCAGGAAGAAGGATGCTGCAGCTCTAAGACCCTGGGGATGTGGACCAGGAAGTGGGGGAATAGTGGTGGATTAGCAGGCTGTTAGCCCCATGGTGCTTTTCAAAAGTTCAGATTATTCCCACAGTGAGAATCAGTTCTCCTTAAGACGCCAGAGTTCAGGAAGGAACCAACTGCTTTATTTGGGGCTCTCTGGGTCCTGACTGGCAGGGAGGCAGCAGGTACCTGTTAAAGTACTATGTCGTGTCTCTTTTCCCTTTCCAATATATCAAGGCCTGGGCTATACTTGCTCCCATTCCCATTTTCCAGGAAGGGGTGAGTCTTGGATGATGACAACAATTCCCCAAGATAAACTAGACTGCACCCACTCCTAGTGACCAAACCTATAGGCTATGGCCTGATTTAGCCCCATTACTCTCAGGCAATGTCTTTGAACCACTGATGTCCTCTGCCTTTGAGTTCCTTCAGGAGGTCTACAGACTATAACGGGCCATACAAACAGGAGCTACTACTGTCCTTCTCATTGATCCTTACTCCTACTGCAAACAGCTAATCAGCTAAATGAATTTGTGATAATCGCAGAGGACTTTTCCCACCCATCATGGGCATTTGAACCTTGATGCCCCACTTCTTGTGACTTTGATGTGTCCAACTTCATGCCTGTGTAGTCATGTTTGGTCCCTTAGACTAGTAAGTCCATTCTATATTTCCAACAACCCTGTGAGGCAGAGATGGTGGGCATCATTATGTCCATTTTACAGATGAAAGAATAAAGTGACTTACTCACAGTCACACCAATACTAGTCAAATCTTAGTCAATCTTGACTCAATGCCCACTTAGGTGCAAAAATCCAAAAGGATTCTTGTTCAGGCACAAAGACAGAATGGCTCCAAGGTCCCTTCTAGATTTGAGCTTCTGGGACTTATGGATATTTATCAAACACCTAAAATACTAAGGCAAGGAGTCAGAGATTGCACAGCTTACAGAATAGTGCAAGACACAGTCCCTGTCCTCACAAAGCTTACAAATGTATGCAAACATGCTCAGTGAACTTTTCAAAGTTTGCATGTCACAAGTAAATTGTCACTTTCTAAGGAATAGACAGACTGAGGTCCCTTGTCTGAAAAGTATCTCCCAAGTGCTTTCCAGCTCTAGAATTCTATGGTCCTTCCTTCCACAACTGGACTAAAACTTAAGAATGTTGGTTTCCTGGAAAGGTCCTCAACTGTGATCATAGCAAACCTCATTAGGAGTAATTCTGCACTGTAAAAAGGGTGAATAAAGTATTGGCACTTTTATTATTCCCCTTAGAAGGATGATTATTTGAAATAATGCAAAATAATAACCTGAGTAAACTTTGGCTCTCCAGATATGAAGATGCTGAGCAGTGGTGCTTTCATCAGCATGGAGAACTCTCGCCACTCAAGGAGATTACACAGATTAAAATATGACAGATCATTCCCAGGGAGTTGCCAGTAGCTTGGGGGAGGGGTAACTTGCCCAGGGATTGGAACAGAGCTGGGATTGGAATTCAGGCCTTCCTAACTCCAAGGCCAGCACACTACCCACCGTGCTATGAGCTTTTTCTGCTTGATTCCTCACATAAAATGAATAGAATGTTCTCCAGAGTAATTTTTTTATTCCTCCACGAAATCCATCACCATGGTGCCCAGTTGTTTTGCTCTCCCCAACAATGTCTATGTGAGAAAATTTCCTTACACACTTGTGACTCCATCAGTGCAACCATTCCCCCCATCAGCACAGATGACAACATCTCTGTGTCTCAGCACATGCTCGCCCAGAGGTGCTGTGCTTAATAAACCATTGCCCTCACAGTCAACATGGCAAGAAACCTCCCTGAGCTTGGCTTGGCTGACCCTGACAGCAACCCATCAGTCTCATCATTGGTCCATGTTAGAAGCTTCTCCAGCTTGATGGGGTCTGCCAAGGCTTGGGGTCCACGGGCATTGATCCCATCGACATGCACAACTAGCTGCTTATATCTTCTCCCATGCCCAAAGGAAAACACACAAGTGCAAGATAAAAAGCCACCTGATGAACCCTGTGAAATCATTAGGGCACTCATTGACTTGATTCCTTTAATAATAGCTGACTGTCTACCGTGCTTAACCTGCTTTCTCCATGACAAGAAAGAAGAAGATAGTCATGGGTACGAGTTTTCTGGCTCTCTGTAATCAGAAATGATTGGAAAGGTTCTGTGACCGTCCTCCTCATGGCTTCTTTGTGAGGCCCAGGATCCTCCGAAATGGCTGTTGGTATTTGGAATTGCCCAGGATGATGATAACAGAGTGGCCAGAGGGGTAGGCTGCCATCACATCTTTTACGAAGAAGAACCAGAAACTTCTGAAGGGCACCATGAATGTCAGGTTCACCATGAGGGCTGCAAAATAGGAAAGGAAGAAGCAAATGAAGGTGGTCACCGTCCTCAAGGCCTTGATGTGGGCCTCTGTGCTGGGGCTCCCCAAGGTAGAGGAGCTGCTTTGCACCCGCTGGGTGTGGCTGTAAAGAGAGGCAAGCAATGTCGCTGAGCACACGACAAACAGGCCCAGAGGAAGCATCAGAATCAGGTTGACCAGGAACACGTCACTGACGACCACTTTCTCAGGGTCGGAGCTGTCCAGGGAGGTGTTGCTGGGCCAGGACTCTAGGGAGTAATCCAGTGTACAGGCGCACAAGATGGCAGTGACTACAGAGGCCAGCAGGCTGCCCAGGAGCATCCAGGGCATTCCTCTGGAGACCCTGAACTTCAGCCACAGAAAAGAGGGATGTGTGAAGCCAGAGATCTTAAGGCAGTAGAAAATGCTCAGGCAGGTGGCAAACCAGACACTGGAGGAGTTTAGAAACATCCAGATGAAAAGGAACAGAGATCCATAAATGTTCCGCAGGTAAACATTGGCAAAGAAGATACTGAGGACACCCTGAAGTGTCAACAAAATCTGCAGGCCAAGCCGTGACATCCCGAGGCAGGTGAGGAGGAGTTCGATGGAGATCATCCTCTTCTTCTGAATGAGTTTACTAACATTCACGACCACTAGAAACCCATTTCCAATAATCCCGATAATGAACAGAGCTGTCAGGACTATGGTGTGGGCAAATTCAGACAGGCAGGTCATGTTTCCTACCAGAAATCCCAGTCTCTCCTGGCAGACTTCTCGAAAACCCAGAGTAGAAGATCCGACTGATAGGAGCCCAGCACGGGCCAGCCTCTCCCTTCAGCCAGGGCCTGGACCAGAGGACAAGGCCAGGGAGAAGACAGGTCAGAAAGACGTCTTTTGCCATTTGCTCCTCTCCTGATGTCCTGCTGGAGCAGGAGGAATGCAAATGCCAAGGGGAGGGACTGGATGGGTGCCTTTTGTTTGCCAATGGTATCTGAGGGGGACTCACTCAAATTCATTCTGAATTTCTTTCTAAGAGTGCACACCGCTCCGGATTGTTGCCTCTTTCCTTCCTTCCTCATGTTCCTTCTTGAAGGTGCTAAATGTCAGGTCCCCAGCACTGCTAGGTCACCACCTTTGATATGCTCACTGGTGGTCATGTTCAAACATAGTCAAATATATGTGATAAGAGCCATACTTAGGCAGAGCCATGTCTGGGACACTCAGGAGTGTGTGTATGTGTGTGTGTGTCTGTTTAAGTGTGTGTATGTGTGTGAGTATGAGTGTGTGTATCTGTCTGTCTGTCTAAGTATGTATATGTGTATGAGTATGAGTGTGTGTCTAAGTGTGTGTGTGTGTCTAAGTGTGTGTATGTGTGTGAATGTGTGTGTGAGTATGAGTGTGTATCTGTCTGTCTAAGTGTGTATATGTGTGTGAGTATGAGTGTGTGTGTATCTTTCTGTCTGTCTAAGTGTGTGTATGTGTGTGACTATGAGTGTGTGTATGTGTGTGGATCTGTCTGTCTAAGACTGTGTATGTGTGTGAGTATGAGTGTGTGTATCTGTCTAAGTGTGTGTATGTATGTGTGAATGTGTGTGTGAGTATGAGTGTGTGTATCTGTCTGTCTAAGTGTGTATATGTATGAGTATAAGTGTGTGCATGTCTAAGTGTGTGAATGTGTGTGTGAGTATGAGTGTGTGTGTGTCTAAGTGTGCGTATATCTGTCTGTCTGTCTAAGAGTGTGTATGTGTGTGAGTATGAATGTGTGTATCTTTCTGTCTGTCTATGTGTGTATATGTGAGTATGAGTGTGTGTATCTGTCTGTCTGTCTAAGTGTGTATATGAGTGTGTGAGTATAAGTGTGTGTATGTCTGTCTAAGTGTGTGTATGTGTGTGTGAGTATGAGTGTGTGTATCTGTCTGTCTAAGTATGTATATGTGTGTGAGTATAAGTGTGTGCATGTCTGTCTAAGTGTGTGTATGTGTGAGAATGTGTGTGTGAGTATGAGTGTGTGTGTCTAAGTGTGTGTATGTGTGTGTGTATCTGTCTGTCTGTCTAAGAGTGTGTATGTGTGTGAGTATGAGTGTGTGTGTATCTGTCTAAGTGTGTGTATGTATATGTGAATGTGTGTGTGAGTATGAGTGTGTGTATCTGTCTGTCTAAGTGTGTATATGTTGTGAGTATAAGTGTGTGCATGTCTGTCTAAGTGTGTGAATGTGTGTGTGAGTATGAGTGTGTGTCTAAGTGTGTGTATCTGTCTGTCTGTCTAAGAGTGTGTATGTGTGTGTGAGTATGAGTGTGTGTATCTTTCTGTCTGTCTATGTGTGTATATGTGTGTGAGTATGAGTGTGTGTATCTGTCTGTCTGTCTAAGTGTGTATATGAGTGTGTGAGTATAAGTGTGTGTATGTCTGTCTAAGTGTGTGTATGTGTGTGTGAGTATGAGTGTGTGTATCTGTCTGTCTAAGTATGTATATGTGTGTGAATATAAGTGTGTGCATGTCTAAGTGTGTGTATGTGTGTGAATGTGTGTGTGAGTATGAGTGTGTGTGTCTAAGTGTGTGTATGTGTGTGTATCTGTCTGTCTGTCTAAGAGTGTGTATGTGTGTGAGTATGAGTGTGTGTGTGTATCTTTCTGTCTGTCTATGTGTGTATATGTGTGTGAGTATGAGTGTGTGTATCTGTCTGTCTGTCTAAGTGTGTATATGAGTGTGTGAGTATAAGTGTGTGTATGTCTGTCTAAGTGTGTGTATGTGTGTGAGTATGAGTGTGTGTATCTTTTTAAGTGTGTGTATGTGTGTGTGTGTGTGTGTGTGTGTGTGTGTGTGTGTGTGTGTGTAGGAGGTTAGAAGGCATCAGGCAGAAAAGAGCTTGTTTAAAGGAGAGGGCACTTGTGGTGGGCAGAGAAGAAATTGGGGTGTAGTGGGAAGACTATATTTGGAGAGGACCTGGGACCCCTTGCAGCTCTAAATCAATGACACTGTGCTCCTGTGATGGGGGAGGGGTCTGTCAGGCCACAGAGGACATTCTCCCCGATAGTGAGGAGATGCTTATCCCCTGTTGAGGCCCACAGGGCAACTGCACCCAGACAAGATGAGGAGCTATCACCCGGGGAAGAAGCAGTCACCCTCCATCAGCACCTGGGACAGAGTCCTGTTTTCCCATCTCATTCTTTTTTTTTTTTTTTTAAGTGAGGCAGTTGGGGTTAAGTGACTTGCCTAGGGTCACACAGCTAGTAAGTGTTAAGTGTCTGAGGCTAGATTTGAACCCAGGTACTCCTGACTCCAGGGCCAGTGCTCTATCCACTGCGCCATCTAGCTGCCCCTTGCCCATCTCATTCTAACTGTACCTGAGTACTGAGCCAGCTGGCACCTCTTCACAAGAGTCCTCAGGCCTTGCACAGACTTCCTAAAAGCCCTTTCCTTTGGATCTGAGAGAACAAGCCTCAGTGTTCACAACTTCCAGGAGGCCTTCTTTCAAAGAGCCGGGGTCTTGTTTTCACATTATAGGTCAAATACTAGACTGGAAGGCAGGGGCTGGTTCTCTCTTGTCTTTGTACCCCTAATTACTAAAATGAAGGATGGAAGGAAGGAAGGGAGGGAGGGAGGGAGGAAGGAAGGGGATGAGCATTTATTAATTATAAACATCTGTTATGTGCCAAGCACTGTACTACGCTCTTTATAAATAAGATCCTCATGACTACCCTAGGAGGTGGGTGCTATTTTACCCCCATTTTACAGATGAAGAAACTGAGGCAGGCTTGCCCAGGGTCATGCAACCAGTAAATGTCTGAGGTGAAATTTGAAATTGGATCTTTCTAACTCCCGGTCCGGTGTGCTGTCCACTGTGGTGCCGCTGAGCTCCTAGGGAGGTCTATAAAAACTATCATGGATCTGAAAACAGATGGAAACATATTTTTTTCCATTTTTTTTTTGTTCCTCTTTGACAATTCCTCAGTCTGAAGTTTTGGGGTTTTTTGACTGTTTTCTCTCACAACCTAGCTAATGTGGGAATGTTTCCCATGACTACTCATGTATAACTTATTTTGAAATGCTTGAGTTCTAGTGGTTGGGGGGTGGGACTGGAGGAGGAAGAGAAGTTGGAACACAAAGTTTTAAAAAATTGATGTTAAATTTTGTTTTTACATATATTTTGGAAAATAAAATTCTATTCAATAGAAAAAAAAACTATCATGGCAGTCATTGTCTCATAGTGGGGCTTAAGAAATGTTTGATGATTGATTGATAATTCTCAGTTGTGTGTATATGTGTGTTTAAATCAGATCTGTGATTTCTTCCATGTGGGAACCTCCCTCTGTCGCTGTGGACTGACACCTTCTCAGTCACTTACATTCTTAATGAGTTACTTGAGGCACTGAGTGGACGACTGACTTGTCCATATCCAAGCAGCCAGTGTGTGCCAGAGGCAGACCCAATGAAAGCCTTCCAGGGTCCAACGCCAGCTCCCCAGCCCCTCTTCCAGGCTGTCTTTCACACTCAGAGTTAAAGGCTACATCAACTGACCCCAGAAGCCAATGGCATAAAGCAATCGTGCATGATGTTGTCCAGGCCGCCCACTCCTTCAGGGAAAGCCTGAGTGAATGCCCATCAGCATTGGCAGAGTGCCTTCCCTGGTATTTTGAGCTGAGTTAGCTTGAATGCATTTGCATGGCCCATTCACCCAGGTGCAGCTGGGGCTTCAGGGAGTTGGTAACCGATTCATCTGGGAATTTGAATTTATCCAGAATTGTTTGTTCTCTGAAACCCCAGATGCCAGTCCCTTCTTTGTCTTTCTACAGGTGCTGAACTTTCCCAGATCCATGCCCCTTTCCTCCCAAGGCATAATGACCACCCAGTTACTGCATTCTCAGGCCATATTTGCATTCATCATTTTCTGGTAATAATTGGATTGCTTTGCATATAGGTTCAGTGAACTTTCCACACTCCAACAGTCTAATGGATCTCTCTCATATGGACAATTCCTCCAAAGGAGTGCATTACAATTCATGTAGACCTGCCCAACCTGTGCAGGTCTTATCCCTGTCTTCCATGAATCCTCAGCAGATTAGGGCCATTCCTCCCTACCTCAGGATTTTAAATGTTAGATGAGGAAGAGTGCCAAACTTCATCTCTCCACCTCTCTATTGCTCCAAGGCCAGTCTGTTTCTGATTGGGACCAAGCCATCTTTGGGAACATTACTGAATTCCATTCAGGAAGTAAAGAACCACATGACTTCCTCCAAGTGGAAGGAAAATTCAGGCAAGCCTGAAGTCCTACAACAATCTCTTGTTAATCTTCCTGCCTTAGATTGCACCTATGTATAGCCCCCTTTCCACCCAGATGCCCAAGCGATCTTTCTGAAAAGGAGAAATGACCATGTGACCCAGCTTGAGTCACTTCAAGGCTTCCCTCAATACACCCTCCCCTCCTCTGGCATCCAAAGCCCTTCACAACTTGACTGTTGCCTCCCTTCTATACTATCTATTCATACAATGACCTTCTTGCTCCTCCTCAGACACAATTTCATCTCCCATTTCCTCTCCTGCTCTCCCACACCAGCTCTGCCTTCTGAGAGCCTTCGATTCCTTCAGAGCTCAGCCCAAATGCTACTTCCTGCAAGAAGCCTTCCCTGACTGCTCTGTCCCCAGCTTTTAGCCTGACCACCAATGTGATTACCTTTTGTTTTGTTTTGTTTTTCTTTTTGTTTGTTTGGTTTTTTGCAGGGCAGTGGGGGTTAAGTGACTTCCCCAGGGTCACACAGCTGGTAAGTGTCAAGTGTCTGGATTTGAATTCAGGTACTCCTGAATCCAGGGCTGGTGCTTTATCCACTAGCTGTCCCCCATTGTGATTACTTTTAATTTACTCTGTGAATATTTTGTATTTGTTTACATTCATGCCTGTCATTTCCCCAATAGAATGTAAGCTTTTTAAGTACAAGGATTGCTTGATTTTTGCCTTCCTATGCCCAACATCTCATATGGTACCAGGTATATAAATGGTTTTTGTCCTTCATTCTCAAAGGGGACCATGACATGAGGGTGATGTCATGGCTTGTACTGAATTGGATTTAAGTGAGGGAGGACTGTGCAAGGTCACCTACCTCATTCTCTCCTCCAGAGCCAACTAGGTCCAGTGGCAAGATGTCATACATTAGAATGACTGCAGATGTCCACGAATGTTTAAGGCAATTGGGATTAAGTCACTTTTTCAGGGCCACAGAGCTAGTAAGTGTCTGAGGTGAGTTTTGACCTCAAGTCCTACCAACTTCAGGGTCAGCACTCTAACCACTCCACCACCTAGCTGTCCTGCTTAATAAATACTTGATGATTAATGGGTAATTCTTGTTGCACATTTCCATCAGTGGATTAGAGACTTTTACTCATGACCAACTAAATGAGGAAGATCCTTTTTTTTTTTTTTTAGGGCAATGGGGGGTTAAGTGACTTGCCCAGGGTCACACAGCTAGTAAGTGTCAAGTGTCTGAGGCCGGATTTGAACTCAGGTACTCCTGAATCCAGGACCAGTGCTTTATCCATACATCCTATATTCTTTTTTTTTTTTTTTAGTGAGGCAATTGGGGTTAAGTGACTTGCCCAGGGTCACACAGCTAGTAAGTGTTAAGTGTCTGAGCCCGGATTTGAACTCAGGTACTCCTGACTCCAGGGCCAGTTCTCTATCCACTTATCCACTTCGCTACCTAGATGCCCCACATCCTATATTCTTGATGTTACCTCCAGTGGCCCAAGCATCCTACCCTGCCAGCAGCCCTCTCCACCCTCTCCAGGTATATACTTATCCTTAATTGGATAGACATCATCGAGAAGAGCTGCCAGGTAGCCAAGAAGACTGTGGGCATGAGGGTGGCCCCACTGCTACTACCACATTCTGCCTTCCTTCAGTGCTTCCTGGTAAAAGGACAGGCATCAAATAAAATCTGTGAATTCATTGTTCCAGAGGCATTCTCCCATGGGTCTCTGTTTCTATACAGAGAAGAAACATCTCAGCTTTAGGGACAGGAAGATCAAATACAGATGAAAGCCTGGGCTCATCACCTACAACTACCCAGAGGATGTAGTGTAGAGGAGGAAGAGCCTCAGGCTTCTTTGCCTCTAGGGAGCATAACACTCCTTCAGACACCCTGATATGAAAGGTGATCAGGGCTGTCATTACAAATCTTGAGCCCCTTTCCTCCCAGTTTCCACATTGGTGACAGTTCTTCAGAGCAAGGTTTGGAAAAAGAGAAGACAAAGGAATTAAAAAAGAATGAGACAAAACCCTCCCCCAAAGAAAATCATAAGAATACTTCCAGGTGTCATCTATCCCTGGTCTGGTTTTCATGCCACGATAAACAAAGTGAACTCTCTGGAAGATCCAAATGCATGTGTCTGGCATGATCTCTCCATTTTCTGGCATCCTGCTGTATATGGCAGATAATGCCTCAGTTTCCTTGAGGAGGTTGGACTCATTGACCTAGACAGTCCCTTCTGGCTTTAAATCCAGGATTCTATGATCACCATCTCACTACGGCCACTCTTCACATCTAAACATTGTATCCTGGGTTAGCCCACCATTGTCTAAAGATCCTCTGGCTCCCACATAAAAAGAGGAGACAGCATTTTGAAAGAAGGATCTTCTGGGGGGTTTATCTTTCCAAAGGAAAATTTTATATGAAGCAGGTATTGTCCAAATGGTGCCCAAGATGCCCAGATTTAACCACAGTCTAGAGCTCCCATTCCAGGACTGACCTATTCTCCCTTTGAGCTGTCATTTTCATATTCCCACTATTCAGGGGTGTCTTCCTTTTGTTCCTTAGGGATCCCAGTCTGCTTGAGGCTACAGACACAAAAGTGGGCTTTCATTTTGTGGAATCCAGCTGGCTCACTCTATGACACTTGCTGCACATCATGCCAAGTACCCAAAAGAATGCCTTTCTCAGGCACATCCTGAACTGACAACTTTCTAAGCAGTTTCCTCCAAGAGAGGTGGAAAAATCTGTCTATGCAACTAAGAAGAAACAGAGCTGTTACTTTACAGGTGAGGGATGTAGTTGGACCTTCTCTGGCTCCCAACTTATCAGAGCACATGACTGGGGCTGCTGGGGCAGCCTTCTCCCAGCTGCACATCTCAGTGGCCATGGTGGACACTCTGAGCCTCCCTGCATTGGCAGGCAGGGTCTCTTCTGAAGCAAGATCATCATGGACAAAAACAGAAACAATGCTGTGATCGAAAGAGACTACAGACCACCGGTACAGAAAGAGAAATAGATGAGGAGTTTGGGAAATTGATCAAAAACTGGCATAAAACCACGCAAGATATAGATAGTAGTGACGGGGAACCTTGAGATCCAAACATCTGCAGGAACTATTTCTGCCAAAGGCATAGCATCTAATAAATTCTTGACTTGCTTCAATGACTATTTCATCCTGCAAAAAGTGGAGAAAAAAACAAGGGTGGGGGAAAGTCCCTATTCTGAATCTGACTCTCACCAACAGTTCTCCAGAGGGGATCTCTGTAAATCAGAACTTGGTTGTGCTGTGTGAGACATACACATAATCCTTTAGTCAAGCCTGTCAAGAATTTCAGCTATAGATTTGTCCATTTGAATTATCTTCATGAAAACACCTATTTACCTATGCATTTATGACTCCATTGTCCAGTTATCCAAAGGTCCCAACAGTGGTTTTCTCTTCCTTCTTTTCTTTGGCTAGCTATTTCACTATTCATTGATGGTGCTACCAAAGAGTAAAGAGATTAATGCCTTACTGTGGGTTTCACTAAAACTCCTCTTTTTTATACTGATCATGTTGGGGTTTGACCAATTTTAGGGGATTCTTGATTTATGTACATCTCCTTCTGGATGGTCACATTGGTGCTCTGGGTGCCAAGAGATGAGCGACCTTTAAAATCTACTTTTCTTCCCAGAAATAGAGGTAAGAAGGTCAGTGAAAAGGAGGGTTAAATTACCAATTCACAGTTAGTTGTAACAACTTCTAGCAAATTCTTAGGAATCTGAATCTTTTCAATTCAATTTTCCTCAATTCCACAAATATTAAATGTCTTTCATGTGCAAGGCATTATACCAAGTGATGGGAATGTGAGACAGACCCTACTTGCCCACAAGTAACTTATATTCTATGAGGCTTCCTTTAGTTCTTAAGTTTCAGTCAGACTTCCACCTTCTACAGGAAGCCTTTATTGATCCCTCCCAATTGTAGGGCCTTCCTTTTGTTATCACTTCTGATTTGTACAAGGGTGTTTGTATACTATCTGTCCTTGAGAGCAGAGACTGTGTTTTTGCCTTTCTGAGTACCCCCAGCACTTAGAACAATACATGGCACATAGGACACACTTAATAAAATGTTATTAATTGATTGACCACTAGCAGCTTTAAGAAAAAAATCATAAGCTTTCAAGCAGAAAACAAATAAAAACTAAACCTAACAAAACAAAAAACAAAACATAAAAATCCCTGGAAAACATCTTGGAAATCAATTTGAAATAATCTGAGAAAAGTCACTTACCTATAGGAATGCTTTGGCACAGATATCCTGCTACTGGGAACACAAAAGAATCCAAGGACAGAAAGTTCTATAAATAAGATAGCCAACATAATAACCATGCTATCAAACAGTGAGCATCCCATCGATCAGGAGATGGATGAACAAATGGAATTCTTCACAATTTGCCCTTTCTGACACTTCCAGTCTTCTTAACATGAACTTTACTCCCCTCCATGAAGTAAATGATTCAGACACATAAGCCCACTTGCTGTTCTACGCCCATGCCACTCACCTCCAGCCTTTGAACAATGTCCCTCATGACTGGGATGTTCTTGTGCTCCCTCCTCCCTCCCTCCCCACCTCTTTCCCTCTCTCTCTTTACCTCCACCTCTGAGTTCTTCTGGATTCTTTTGAGACAGTACAAATCTCATCTTCTGCAAGAGGCACCTTTACCAATTTGCCCAGCTTCTAATGCCTTCCTCTGAAACACCTACATGATGTAGGATGATGCCTACATCCATATCCCATTGACACCATATGTACCTCATGATTTATATGTCTCCTCCTTAAAAGCTAAGCTCTCTGAGGGCAGGGTTCAGGTTTTTGTTTTATTTGGTACCTTAGTGCTTTCCACAGCATCTGGCTCATAGAAATGTTTGTTGATTGGCTAATGAGTGTAATAAATATAGTTGCAGGTTATAAGATAAGATGAATATGAGGAAATTAGAGAATCCTTGGAAGACCTATAAGTTCCTTGAGACCAAGGATTGTTTAATTTTGATCTTTGTATCTGCAACACCTGATCTAGAGTCTGGCACATATATGGTGGGAGTTTAATAAATGTTTACTTATTAATTGATAGCTGGTGAAAAGTGAAGAAAGCAAAACATTATATATGATTATAATAATGTAAAGGAAAAGAACACCAAAAAGCAGTCAGATTGATGAATTGTAATGATCAGCCTCCTTCATGGGGAACTGTTAAGAAAACACTATCTTTTCAGCAGAGAGGGAGAGTACTATGGATGGGGAATGTAGTCTATACTGTCAGACATCATTGCAATATAAGCTGACTTTCCTTAATTTTTTTTTCCCCAAGAAAGGTTTCAGTAGCAGAGGACTCATTAAAGGGGAAAGACTGTGGTATCAGAGTCAGAGAGTCATAATAAATCTTTGCTGTTTTTGTTAAGCTTCGGAGGATCCAATATAACTGGTCAATGAAGGATCCAACATACCTGGTCAATGGAAAGTGGCTTGCGATGGTTCTCCACAGTGTTCTGAAGTCATGGAGGCAGCGCCGGATAAGAGGCTCCTTTCAGACAGAGCTTGTTTAAAAGTCCCAGAGAGGGGGACTTCTCTAAATTAATCAGCTGGACTCCATTGTGTGGCCTGCCTTGCTTCACAGTTGTTCCAAAATTCCTTTAGTGACTCCTGTGATTTTAATCACCTCTTTCATTTCTTGGAGTTTAAATTTCACAGACGTAAAAACGTAACATCTTCTGGTCTGATGAAAATGAAATGAGCACGCTTCTTGCAATGAAAAGCCTCTTTTCACAATGGCTTCTTTGTGAATGGGAGGGTCTGTCATCAAGGGCAGTTTCCACTCTGGCTGTCCTTGCCTAGATGTCTCCAGGAATCAACGCTGTTGAAGGGAGAGAAAACTGAGGCTTCCAGGTACTGGACAGTGGGGTGGGGTTGGGGGAAGGGGGTGTCAGGACTTTCCTTGTTTGGCCAATGGCTTGTTTGAAAGAGCTCATTTCCATTTCAGACTTTATTCTGAAAGGTGACTTGAATGCACAATCACTTTGTAAAAATGTTATGGGTAGGGGGCAGCTAGGTGGCGCAGTGGATAAAGTACCAGCCCTGGATTTAGGAAGATCTGAGTTCAAATCCGACCTCAGACATTTGACACTTACTAGCTGTGTGACCCTGGGCAAGTCGCTTAAACCTCATTGCCCTAAAAAAAAAAAAGTAAAAAAAAAAGTTATGGGCAGCATAGAAAGACATCTTCTCCCTGACTTGACTGGCCAAATCCTATTTGATTCTCCTCATACCAGAGGGATGCATCTTCATTTGGGTAATTCACACAATGTTTTCCTGCTGCCTTTATTTTCAATATGTAACAAAATGAGGAAATCGAGGGGATTTACAGTTTGGATCCCTTTATGAAAAAAAAATAATGTAACTCTAGGACTTTATGGCTCTTGAAAATGAAAGAGGAAAAAAGAGAGAGAATGAACTAAGTAGAGATATCATACTTAGACTTCACACCCTCTCATAAATGGTGCCCCAGAAATACTTCACCAGGCTTGAGGCAGGCAAACACTTAAAACAGAACCTGCAAGCCCACATCACTATATCTATTTTTACCTTCTAATCAAAGAACATGTCAGTTCAAAGAAAAAGACATTTGATTAAATAGCATGGCAAAGAAAGTAAAAAGATCCCCTATTCATGTATGTATGTTCTCACAGATTTCCACACTGTCAGTGGGTAAAAGACATGTGTGACCAGAGAATATTTATGAAAGGGCACATGTCACAAAAATATGTATCTAGTCATGGAAGAGCTATAAAGGGTTTTCAAAAGCAAATAAGGATTTTTTCTTAGGCAGCTCATTGATGGCTTGTTCAATTTATTTTTCTCTTTTTTCTTTTCTTTTCTTTTTTTTTGGGGGGAGGCGGGGCAATGAGGGTTAAGTGACTTGCCCAGGGTCACACAGCTAGTAAGTGTCAAATGTCTCAGATCAGATTTGAACTCAGGTCCTCCTGAATCCAGGGTTGGTGCTTTATCCACTGCACCACCTAGCTGCCCCCTTGTTCAATTTATTTTTATAAGATAGGGCTATTTAACTATTCTATTTTGTCTTCTGTTAATCTGGGCAATTTATATTTTTGTAAATATTGATCCATGTTACTGAGATTGTTGGTTTTATTGGCATATAATTGGGCAAAATAACTCTTGATAATTGTTTTAATTTCATCTTCATTCTTGGTGCATTCACTCTTCATTTATAATAATGCTAATTTGGTTTCCTTTCTTTTTAATCAAATTAACTGCTGTGCCATTTTGTAAATTCTTCCAACTCCTAGAGCCTTCTCACCCTAGAACAGCCAACTCCCCTTATAGACTTCTCAATTGGAATATCTCTCTACCTATCTGGCTCCCTTTTTCCAATTCCTCTTGGGGATTCAATTTTGTGGAGGGGTCCAGGCCAGTTAATTTGCACTCCCCTCACAGATGCTCCTGACTCTCTGGGATTTCTGAACCATGCCTCTGTGCTGAACACCCTCATTCCCCTCCTCTTTTTAGGTTCCTTTTTGGGTTTTCTTTGCTACATTAGACCATAAGCTTTTTGAGGGCAAACACTTTCTTTTTGCTGGTATTTGTATCCCCAGTGGTTAGCACAGTCCCTGACACATCATAAGAAGGTAATACATGTTCCTAGCTTGTTGACTGTTAATGGAGATGACATAATACGTTGGCATTCCCTGATGGATCAATTTGCCCACCCTGATGGAGGACTCTGTCCAGAGAAGGACAGCCCAAATGCAGCCCCTTCCCAACTCCTGCTCCAGTCATGGGGGAGTCCTAGAGAACAGAGGTTGTCTGTAGTAGCTCAAGTTATTGATAAGCAGCCTGGACTATCTGGTACTAGCTCAGGATGGTCACTTTGCCCACATGGGCCTCAGTTTCCTTCCCTGTTAAATGAATCAGTATTAATAGGCAGTTTCTCAGTCCCTTCCAGCTAGAAAATAGCTCAGAATTCCAAACCAAACTTTCAACTGCCTCTTCCATGCTGACAAGTTTCTACTCTAGATTGAGTTCCAAAGATCAAAGGCATCTTGGCTGGATGATCCCTTTGAATGCCTGAACTACCTGGGTTCCATAGAAACCTGTTCCTCTGCTCTTCCTGCCCCAACAAACTTTTGGCTAAGATATCATGAGAAGTTACATTTGGCAAATGAGGGAAATGGCCCTTTTGAGTCCTGTAGATATAGTTCCAGGGGGTATTAATGGATCCTCAGCCTGCCTTGTGGCACCACCTTGTTATCCCCACATCGAGACAGGGTGTTAGGAGTTATTAGCAAAGACCAGAACAATGATTTGGGGAAATGGTTGTTCACTACTTGTGTGTGACTCTTTTATTGGCCTTCATAGTAAGGCACTATTTCTCCAAATTACTCCCATTTGTAAAGCATCTTTATCTTTATTAAGCTCTTTCTTCCCTGTGAGGTAGGGAAGACAAGAACTATTTTCCTCATTCTAAAGATGAGCAAATTGAAGTTCAGAGAGGGTCGAGTACATTGATATTCATTTAAAATATATTTAAAGCAGGGGCAGCTAGGTGGCGCAGTGGATAGAGCACCGGCCCTGGAGTCAGGAGTACCTGAGTTCAAATCCAGCCTCAGACACTTAATACTTACTAGCTGTGTGACCCTGGGTAAGTCACTTAACCCCAATTGCCTCACTAAAAAAATAAATAAATAAAATATATTTAAAGCATCTGAACATATTCGAGTCCCTTTTAGTGTTGGGCACTTTCACACAGTCCAGTACACTAAGCAATCCCACTGCCTATTTGGTGTGCAACCTCAGTGTGCATGTTTAATAGCCAGCATTGGTGTGGAAGACATGCTGAGTCTCCTTTTGCCCTGAGAGTCTGAGCTGCAGGAAAATGCAGAACTTCCACTATGTAAATATGTGAGGGATAGAGAGGATCTTGTAACCCTCCACATTTACATGCTTGATCCCTGTGTCTCAGCAGAGTCCCACTAATTCTGCATAAAGCAAAGGAGAGTGTGAGGAAGAAGCAATATCCACCATTACTCACTATGGTTTAGTATCAATAATGACACAGGGCCAGAGGTACTGAGCATTATTTTTTTGTTTGTCTTTAAAATGCTGACAGATATGGTGTAAACTCATAGATAGGCTGAAATTACAGACAAAATTATATAGTCAGCTTTTCCTGGAATACAATTGTATTCAGTTTAAGGAATAGCTAAATGGAGAGTCAGGAGACCTGGCGTAGAATTCTACCTCTGACACTCAATAGCTGTGTGACCCTGGACAAATTGCCTAACCTCTCTGAGTCTATTTCTTCATCTTTAAAATGGGGATTATACTGCAACCACTTACCTCGTACAATTGTGATGAGTATTTTGTAATGCTGAAATGAGAGAAGGATATTTTAGGGCTGAGAGGGAGTATGCTAGAAGTGTGATGTCATAAATATAGAGAACTCACGATAAGAAAACTCCTTCTACCAATTTAGATCAGCTCCTTCTCTGCAACCCAGAATCTTAGAGAATTGATTATCTAATTATTAATGCCCTTATTATTTTTTTCTTATTTAACATTGCATTATTTCATTGAGCTCTTTCGAGATTTTCTTGTCTACTTCACGCTTGTTGGACGGTATTCCATTCTACCAATATTTCACAATTAATCAGTAGTACCACTAACCCCAATTCCTCTGCCTTTGGACACAGGTTCTTTCAATGTTGTTTTCTTTGGGGATGGGGAGGGAGAGGTGAGTAAGGCAGAGTCCATTGAACTTATGAAAATGTTGCTACAGATCTCTCTTCTTTATTCTTTTTTTAATTTTTTTTTTGTGGGACAATGAGGGTTAAGTGACTTGCCCAGGGTCACACAGCTAGTAAGTGTCAAGTGTCTGAGGCAGGATTTGATCCTCCTGAATCCAGGGCTGGTACTTTACCACTGTGCCATCTAGCTGTCCCTTCTTTATTCTTAACAATGCTTTCAGTCTATATTTCCAACAACGAAAGGATTGGTCAAAGGGCATGATCGTTTTGGTAAGCTTTGCTGTGTGCTGCCATATTGCTCTCCCAAAAGATTCCAGAAGTTTGTGATTCTGCCACCAATGGAGGAGGGGACCTGGGGCATCACAGCCTCACTAGCATTCAGCTTCATGGCTTTTCATGTTCTATTTTGGTCCATTTGGTGAGCGTAAAATCATACCTTGAAGTTGTTTTCATTTCTATCTCTTTGACCACCTGGGAGATTGAGGGATTTTCTTCTCAGTTATCATGAACAATCACACTTTTCACTTTGGGAACCATCCTGCTTCTCTTGATCACATTATTGAGGTTTCATCATGGGGCATCTCTGCTCTCACCATTCACTGACTTGTCCTAATTTTTGAGAGTATTCTTTGATTTCTATGGGACTGGGGTTTATGCATGTCTAATACTGTTTTGCCATGATTTAATCAAATTATGACCATTCAAATTCTGTATGTAAACCTAGGAAAGCTGATATGCCTTGACATTGGGATCCTAGTAAAATGGTTGTCAAGGTTTAGACTCCAGGCGGTGGTAGAGGCTGCAGGGTGCTTGTCAATGGCTTTCTCAGAGATCCCTCTGTTGGCTCTACTTGGGTACAGATGATAATAATTGCTAACATTTGTATAACACTGTAAGGTTTGCCAAGGATCATATGTATTTATATATTATGTGATTTGATCCTCACAACAATTCTGTGAGGCAGAGATTACTATCCCCACTTTACAGATGAGGAAACTGAGGCTGAGAGGTTAAGTGTCTTGCTCAAGGCTACACAAACAGTAAGTGTCTGAGGTGGGAATTGAAGTCAGGTCTTACATAGTCCAGGTCCTGAGCTCTATCTACTCTAACATCTAGTTTCTTTCATTTGATGGGTCCGGTACGAAGGGATCCCATCACCAATGACAGCTGAGCCACAAATGCATTCCTAGGTTTAAGTGCTGCTGTCAGTTCTCTCACTTAGAGGTCAATGAGCTTGTTTCTACCATACTTAGAGATGCAGTGGAGTTGACAAATAAAGTGGGTTTGGCTCCCCTGGTCTGGCCTGACCTTTTGGATCAGCCAGCTTCATAATGTGGGCCACGATTTCCACAGTCCTTCTAGGTCTGTGAAGCACTTCTAAAACACACACATACACACACATACACATACATACTCACACACATACACACATATACACATACACACACACACACACCACCCCCACCACCACCATGACCATCACCACCAACAACTAAAACCACAACCCTATGAGTTTGGGAGCATTATTATCTCCATTTTACAAATCAGGAAACTGAGGCTCAGAGCCACCAAGTAATCATCTAAGGGTCACACAGCAAAACAGTGTTAGAGTTGGGGATCAGAGCACACAGTTAACTGATTTGAAGCTGGAAGGAACTTTAATGTCATTTGATCCAACCTCCAAACTTTACAGGTGACAGAGTAAGATGCAAGGTTTGCCTCCATGTCCCCTGACTCCATAGCCAACTGTCCCTTCCCTCAATACAAACCCTGTGCCGTGTCATTTGTGTGGGACATGGAGGGAAGGGGCAGGGCAGGGGAGCAGGATGAGCATGAGCGAAGCCAACAGTGATAATTATTCTATCCCACCCCAGGTATTTGGATGTGACTGTGAACCATGAACTCCTTCAAGAAAGGCTCCTGGGCTTGAACTGTTCATGTGACGGTCAAGCCAAGGGTCAAAACTGAAAAACCAACTTGTTGCTCAGGGGAAGGAAACCATAATTGGAAAGATCCTGATCCTTTTCTCCTAAAGACCTCAGGAGGGGTGATGCTCTTTGGGTTTCCAGCTTCCATATTCATGATAGAATTATATGACCATTATCCTTGGTTATTTCCAATTATGTACTTTTTGATTCCTGCCATTATGCCTACTACAATGCTGTATTCACAACAATACTTATCGATTGATGGATCGAAGCATTTAATCAATAATCAGCAGAAGTGCTGCTAAGAATGCTGGACCAGAGTCTGTAGACCTGGACCCGATCCCAGAGCTCCCTTCGCCCCTGAATGACCTTGGTAGTCTGGGTTTCAGCAACTATACCGTGGGAACCAGAATACTTACACTTCTTGGCTCGCCGTGGTCCTGGGGAAGTGAATGGGGGCGCTTTTTTTTTTTGGACAGAGCCCTTCCCTCACCGTACCCTCATTAGAGGAAGGATGTCATCCTGGTTTTCCAGATCAGAGACCTCAGGCAGCTTTGCCCAAGGTCTCCCGTTGGAGAAGGCGGGACTTCCTCTGCTCCAGATCAGCCCGCTTTCCCACCTCTCTGATTACGGCGCTGGCATGGTCGTCAATCCACTCGTGTATGACCATGCATCTAAAGGTTCATTTTGACAATTAGGGAATGGATTTCTCCTGGCAGAAAAGCTCTTCTGCCAAACCCCAGTGTCAATGTCTTGCCCCTGACTTTAGGGATTTGCTGCCATCTATGGACAAGAAGTAGAATCACAGAATCTCTGTACAAAGGGACCTCCAGGATCATCCAGTCCAAACTGGAGTTGAACAGGAGTGCGACCCCCCCACTCGCACCCAGCCTCCTGTAATCCTGCCCCGCCCCCCATCTAGGGACGGAGAGCTTATCACCTTGCAAGCCGTCGTACTCCACTCTTTAGTAGTCTGACTATTGGGAATTATTACCCTGCAGACCAAGCCTGCCCCATTGCAGCTTCCATCCACCACTCCTAATTTAAAGAATAAAAGAAATAGCTAAATATCAGGGACTTTTAGAAGGGGGGGGGGGCCTGACAGTCAGAGGGTCCAGGAAGCTTGAAGGAAGCAAAGAGTCCCAAGAAGCAGATGCCAAGGTATGTGGAGAGGATGTTATGGAGGTAATGGGAATTAGGAGATAGTAGCTGTGCAGCTGGTATTATTTTGACGCTTGTCACCAATCCACCCCCACCCTATTGGGTTGGTCATCTGAATTCTGAGTTCAGACTGAGGTGAAACAAAAAATATCTGAAAGACGTAACCTGTCCTTCCCTTGGGATGACATGCCCTAGGTATGGACAACTGGGTATGGAGTAGATTTGCTTCTGATCTGCTCCCTCCCCCATTCTCCCCCCACCCCCCACTCTCTCCTTAATTCCAGAAGTTGTCGGTTGCTCACACACACACACACACACACACACACACACACACACACACACACACACCTTTTATTAGAACCTCTCTTTTGCTGCTGCTACTGCAAGAGGAGAATGTCAGAGAGGGGAGCCTGGTTGGGGAGCCAGGAAGGGACAGATGGGAAATCAAGGGTCCTGCTGCTAAGGTGGTATTTGCTTGGGGTATAGAAAGAAGAGAGAGGGGTCATTTAGAGATTCTTGGGGAGCCCAAGTCTCTCATTACTAGCGGAGGTAGAAATTTACCTCCTCTAGTCTACAAGAAGCCACAAGCTTCCCACAACGCAGACAATTGTTTGCTTTAAATTTGGGAGTGACATGCTCCGGATAGGCAGGGGCTAGAGGATTTGGCAGAAGTTCAGGTTCTCCTGTGGACTACCATGAAGGGTTGGCTAATGTCGTGCCTTACAGCCCTATGGGCAGAGGGACTTAAAATGGAAGGAAGGATACAGGCTCACCCACCCTTACCTTCAGTGCCATCTACTCAGGGAGTGTCTATTCTTGACACGATGAACCTTTATGAGGGCTCCCTGGGGTGTTCAAGGTGATCAGGGCACCCTCTACAACCAAAATCCATGGCTTTGCATTTTCAGACCCAATCTTCCATGATTAGGTATATCAAATGAACATGTGACATGAGAGACTGTGTGGCACAGTTATTAGAGTACTGTACTGAAGGCTGGAAAGACCTCGGTATAAGCCCTATTTCTGACACATCCTTGCTCTGTGACCCAAGGCAGGTCACTTAATATTTCAGTGTTCTGGGCAACCCTCCTAAGGCTGTGAGCTGTAAAGATGGCAACCTGCATTGGCACAGACCCATTCCCTCTGCCCTGAGCCTGATCCTCAATGAATATGTCAGTTCATTTTCTCAGGGAATTTATTTCTTGTTGCCTTCCAGCACTTCTCTTAATTAACATTTCATCATTTCTTTAAAATACAACCTGCCCACTTAAGTGAGTAACCCTCATGTAATAATAACTACATTTTCAGAGAACGTGAAGCGCATGACCATTTTTCTCTCTCTCCTGGCATATCTGGGAAAGAAGTACAGATGCTGGGACTGTCCCATTGTATAGAGGAAGAAACTGAGGCTCAGTAAAGTTCAGCGACCTGCCCATAATCACACCATCAGAGGCAAGGATTGAATCCAGGACTTTTTTATTCCAGGGCCACACATTACTGCCTCAAAAGAAACCTGCTGTTTCATCAGCCAAAACAATTATTTCTTCCTTTAGGATCATGAAGGCATGAAGCTCACTTTCATCATAGTCAAATAAGGTAGTGAAGCATCCTCTCAGTCAAATGTGGTGGTTTCTAAAGATGGATTAGACCATTTATTAGGGATAGATGAGTATAAGTCATTCATTCATTCATTCATTCATTCATTTATTTATTTATTTATTTATTTATTTATACATTTATTCATTTATCTATCTATCTATCTATCTATCTATCTGTCTGTCTGTCTGTCTGTCTGTCTGTTTGTTTGTTTGTTTATTTATTTATTTATTTATTTTTGGTGAGGCAATTGGGGTTAAGTGACTTGCCCAGGGTCACACAGCTGTCAAGTGTCTGACTCCAGGGCCCATGCTTTATCCACTGCACCACCTAGCTGCCCCAGTAATTTATTTTTAAAAGCCATGAGATATATCACCAAAAGAAAATGTGTCTTTAAAGAGAGGTGGGTCAGGCATGCGCAGCTCTGTGTCAACAAAAGACCAAAGGCATTCCCAAGGTACTGTGTAAGTGTTGTCTATTACAGAGCCTGGGCATCCTTATCCCATCTACTTATACTGATGAGTAAGACTGCATCTCTCCCTTAGGTTTTGTGACATTTGAAATATTGGGGAAGCCCGTCTCTGTTCTAAATTATTGAGGAACTTAGCTGGGGTTTCAAATATATTGCTACTTATAAATTAATGGCTATTGCACCGATTTGGGGCATTAAGCATTTATTAAATCATATTAAATGTTAGTAAAGAGTTGACCGCATTTAACACAAGGTGAAAACCCCCAGCACCAGAGACAGAGACAGAGACAGAGAGACAGAGAGACAGAGAGACAGAGCGAGCGAGCACATGGCTCCAAAATAGAGTTCAGAAGACCTAGAGAGAGAGTTGAGTCTTCCTCAGCTAGCGTCCACTCCAGAACTGCTTCAAGTCCTACATTACCTAAAGGGGGAAGAGAGAGTCCCAGGAAGGGGGCCAGAGAGAGGGGTCATGGGGGAGTCCACTTGGGGTCCCAGGAGCAAATGTTCAAGTCATCCCAAGCCTCCTGTGGTCCACCCTGTTCCTGCTTCAACAGGGGCTGCTCTTACACTCTACTCAAAGCGAATTGGCCTGATGTGACCCGAGGGTGGTCCATATTAAAATAAGCTTTATGACGTAAATGACATAATGTAATGTAAATGTAAATGTAAAATGACCTAAGGATATAATGACTTAATGGGGCAGTGTGCAAAGAGACCATCTCTGAAGGACAAGGCAGATGAAGTCCAGGTGGAGCTAATCTCATCTAATCAAACTCCATTTCTATGGAGATCCACCCTTAGGCTCCTGGGCTGGTCCTAAAAGGGATTAGCTAAACCTTTGAGTGGAGGGGTCCCTGTGTCCCCAAAATGTCCATTATTAATAATAGTTTTCTCACAGGTTCTAAGTATACCCCGAGGATTTAGGGGTTCTTCTCCAATGCTATTCCTTCAAGCCAATATCAAGATCAAAATAAAATGAAATAACATCTGCAAAGCACTTAGTGAAGTGCCTGGCACATAGCTATTGGAGAAATGTTGAACTCTTTCCCTATTCCCTCAAGCCCATAGACCCTAATTTATTAGAATTAAAAGCTAAGCCTAGAGTTCTGGGCTGGAACTTGGTCCATGTCATCATGTCTTCCCCCTGAATTCTGGCTCTCCTGTTTGTTTCCATTCATTATGGTGTCCGTGGTGCCACACCTATGAATGTGCATGACCCCAGACTGTACCCTCTCACAGAATCAAATGATTTTGCTACAGTTTCCCCAGGGAAAGAAGGTTTTCAGTGTAAGAGCTCAGAAAACCTCTGCCAACATTTCAAACTGAAAGAAAAGTTCAGCCTCTGACTAAGCCCCAGACCCCGGAAGATTTTAGCTTCCTCCCCAAGTTCCAGGCTTGCCCATGGCTGACTTGTCCTGGAAAAAAAGCAAATGCCCAATGAAAATAATGTTAGGCGTGATGTCTGATTCTTCATTCCATCCTGGGGATACCTTGATTATCATCATGATCTCTAACTTTTTTCAGCTGAAATCAACACAGGTCCTGTACCCCCTTTTCTTTACTTATGATAACTCTACCTGCCTCATTGACATAGCTAATACCTTTCATAATTGTGAGGTTTCACCCAAGAGAGGCCTTGATCATGGCATGAGTCACAAAGGTGGGATTCACCCATCTTAGGAAGAATCCAGGGCCAAATCTGACCATCTGACCAGTGAGCGCCAATGTGCCTCTTATGAAAGCCCCTTCTCGACATAAGGGAGAAGGTTCCTTTTTCTGGTAGAAGAACAGGGCTTATCCTTGGCCATGTTCTTTTCAGCATCTTCATCAAGGTCTTGGTTGAAGGACTAAGATACTCATCACATTTTCAGATAATGGGAAATAGGGAGGGATGGCCAACGCCTGTTTTTGCATGAAACACTCCCTTGATTTCTTTAATTTTCTCAAAGAGTTCTCTAGTCTTTCCCATTTTATTGTTTTCCTCTATTTCTTCTATTTCTTTGTGTGTTATTTAAGTTATTTAGGGATTAGGCTGGGTGTACTGAGATTATTGTTATTGCTATGTTAATTGCTATATATAATAATGGCTATTATACTAGTTTGGGCAGTAAGCATTTGTTATTAGTTAATAGCACTGACCACGTGTCTCCCTGACTTCCCCACTAGCCACAGACTTACAGGCCTAAACAATTACATACCTAGCATATTGAGCCAAGAGGGCGAGCAGCAAGAGAGAGAGAGAGAGAGAGAGGAGTCGAGTGGAGAGTAAAAGAGAGAGCAAGCTTCTCATGGTCCAGTCTCTTTATCCTCTTTTGGTAGAGACAGATCGATCGCCACACATTGACCTAAGCCAATGGTTAGCATCATTCAGCTCCATTGACTGATATGAGTGGAGGAGTGGTCTTAGAGAGAGTAAGTTCTAAATGTGTCTTCCCCTAGCTAATCAAAGGAATCAATCGGCATTTCTTTGGTTAAGGTGAACTCATCCTGGGCTGGTTTCTGGTGTGAGAGGGAGAGAGCAGCAAAGACTAATGCCTAGGTTTCTCCTAGAAATCCATTATTAATAATTATTTTCTCACATTTGCATTGCTCATTTAAGAAATTTAACTTTCTTATCTCTTCTTGCTATTTTTTGGCATTCTGCATTCTTTTTTTTTTTTTTTGGCAGGGCAATGAGGGTTAAGTGACTTGTCCAGGGTCACACAGCTAGTAAGTGTCAAGTGTCGAGTCTGGATTTGAACTCAGGTCCTCCTGAATCCAGGGTCAGTGCTTTATCCATTGCGCCACCTAGCTGCCCCTGCATTCTTGATAGAAACATATCAAGTCACTTTGGGGTTCAAGAAATGAACCACATGAGTCCAAAATTGTGGAAATGTGGCAAGAAAGTAGCTTGTGTGAAAAAGGACATGGTTGGGAAGGTCTGTAAGCTCAGCATGAGATAAATAAAGGTAGGAGACAGCCAATACATAAAAAGCCGATGCTGCTCTAGAAAACCGAGAGGAATAAGAAGATGTTGGTCCTGTTGTACACTGCCTTGGTCAGAGCACTGGGGGATGCTGTAGTCATTCCTGGGAGTGATATTTTAGAGCAAAATGAGACAGAATTACATCGTGGTGAGGTGGGAAGAGCACTGAGGATGGACTCCTAGGACCCCAGATTGCACATTGGCCGTGCTACTTACTCCTTGTGTGACCCTAGAAAAGTCACTTGGCTCTCCCGACCCCATTTCCTCAGCTGTGAAATGAGGAGTCTGAACTAGTTGGCCTGTGAAGTCCCTTCCAGCTTGAGAGCTGTTTTCCTGTGTTTGGATGACCTCATACACAAATGGAGAGATGTTGAATGTTATAGGTAAAGCAGTATAGTTTCCAGGGATGAGCACATAGATGATGAGGTTGATGCGCACATTAACAGAGCTAGCTCAGTGTTTGGGAGGCTCCAAAGCAAAGTGTGGGAGAGAAGAGCTATTAGGCCGACTACCAAACTGAAGGTCTACAGAGCCATTGTGCTGACCTCATGGTAGTATGCCTGTAAATCCTACACAGTCTACCAGCACCATGCCAGGAAACTGAATTCCTTCCATTTGAATTGTCTTTGGAAGATTCTGAAGATCACCTGTCAAGGTGAGGTATACTGAGGTCCTTTCTTGAGCTGTACTCAAGCATGCAAACTCAGCTGCAGAGAGCACAACTCCAATGGACTGGTCACATTATTAGAATGTCAAATGGCTGTTTGCTTAAAAGCCTGTTTTATGGAGAACTCACACAAAGAAAGTCACAAGACTTCACATGGAGGGCAGAAGAAGCAATACAAAGACACTTGCAAAGTCTCAGAAGAACTGTAATCAATTGTGAGATATGGAAAACGCTACTACAGGCCCACCCAGCATGGTGTGCTCACACCAAAGAAGGTGCTGCGCTCTGAGCAAAGCAGAATTGCAGTGGCTCAAAAGAAACAAGAGATATGTACATTTAGAGACATCTCTACCACAAACGTTCTTGTGGACTATTTGTACCCAACCCGTGTAGAGCCTTCTGAGTTTGCATTGGTCTCATTAGCCACAGTTGGACACACTGTGCCTTGACCCCAACACAGTGATATAATGTTGATCCTCTTCAAGAATGAAAGACAACAGGGCAACTAGGTGGCACAGTAGATAGAGCACTGGCCCTGGATTCAGGAGGACCTGAGTACAAATCCAACCTCAGACACTTGACACTTACTAGCTGTGTGACCCTGGGCAAGTCACTTAACCCCAATTGCCTCACCAAAAAAAAAAAATAGAAAAGAATGAAAGACAACAACCAAAGATGACCACTAATGTCTTTTCTATTTCTTTTTTTTTTTTTTGGTGAGGCAATTGGGGTTAAGTGACTTGCCCAGGGTCACACAGCTAGTAATTGTTAAGCATCCGAGGCCGGATTTGAACTCAGGTCCTCCTGAATCCAGGGCCGGTGCTCTATCCACTGCGTCACCTAGCTGCCCATCTTTTCTATTTCTTAATCTGAGATCCTATGATTCCTAGAACAAAGATTGACCTTGGTGGAAAGACTTGAAACTGCTAGGAAGAAATTAAGGATGCTTAGCTTAGAAAGGAGAAATCTTAGCGAGTCCATGCTAACTGTTTTCAAATAGTTATAATAGGGAAGAGGCTAGACTGCTTATTTCATTCTGGTCAGACCCAGACAATAGAATGAGGCAGAATTAGTGTTTGTGTAAAGGAAAAATCTCTAGCAATTTGGAGCTATCTCAAAATGGAATTACGTTCTTGTGTAGAGTAATGAGGTTCTCAGCCTCAGAGGTTTTCAAGATGGCTAGCTGATCATGGTTGAGGTGTTTATAATTGGCATTTGGGATTTGTTTATTGGGTGGTTTAGATATTGTCAATGCTGCCATTCTGGGATGCTTGCCCTGGGCAACCTGATCTCACAAACAAAAAGGAAGTTTTCTTTTAAACGTCCACAGGTTGTTTCAAATTACTCAGCCAAGAAAAAACCATCAGCATTCACTGACATTCATTAGACTGTCTTTTAACTGCAAGCTCTAGGCTGCTGCTCAGGTGGACCCTTACCCAGATTCTATGTTCTGAGAACAGAACAAATCCTAACACCCTTGTGATGACTTTGAGGCTCCAGAAAGCTTGGGATTTGGATGGGATCACAAAGGACAGAAACAGCGACAAGAGCGTCCCAGCTTCTTTCCCCCCTAGCTCACACCTCTGTTTAAGCTGTCACACAAACCTAGATCAAACACTCCAACACAGTCAAGAATCGTGAGGGGGGAAAAACCAAATAGGAATTTGCAGGATTAAAGACCTTGAAATATGTCATGAGGGAAATGATAGAAATCCTGTCTCAGGCAGACACTTCAATTAACAAGGCATTTTGTAAAGTATACTCCAGTTATAAACAATGTTTAAGAATGAAAACGCCTTTGAAACCCTTTGAACACATGTGTTTAATTTAGTCCAGGAAGAGACATTTCATCTTTTAAAAAGGCCTGACTTCCAATTTATGTCGGCATGAAACATGGTCGATTGAAATGGACGTGGAAGTCTGTGCAAAGTCAGTCATTTGGTTGTAAGAGATGTTTTACTGAGAAATCCCTGCAGCAGCTGCTTCCTGGGAGGTCCCCCCACCCCCCTACGTTGTCTACACTGGCAACCAGAGGGCACAGAAGATCAGGTTTGTTTTATGGAAAAATCCAACCCAACCCAAGCTAGAAATCCATCCTTTTAAACAAAAGTGCTGAATTCAATGGAAGGGGAATTTGTAGTGAGAGAATGGTCCCAATTCTCTTTCTACTTCTTGGCATCACTTGGCACCCCAAAGAGTCACAGGCTGTCTAAGGGAGAAGGGAACCCCAAACAAGGATCCCATCTGCAATATACATGACAAATGTGTCCACACTTCCCCAGATCAATGGCTCCGTGGATGGAGGACTGAGCTCCTGAGTCACAGACTTCAGTTTAGATTCTCCCTCACTGACTTCCTATCTGTGTGACTCTGAGTACATCTCGTAACTTCTCTGTGACTCAGTTTTCTCATTTGTAAAATGGGAATAAAAAAGTACCTTCCCCATAAGATGGTTGTGAGCTCTGTGAACACTGGCAGGGACTGGGATGGTCACCGGACTCCTTACCTTTCACACCCAGCACGACCGTCCCAGACTCACACGTGGGAGCACAGCGATGAGCAGACAGCCAGCGCATGGTTCACTTTGGTTCCAAGGCTTTGTTCATTCCAACCTCCACCTCGGACTTTCTCTACATTTCCTCCTGACATGATCTGCCATGAAACAGAATGACAGAAGCTAAGACAGACGTGGGTGTGGTTGTTTCTGGGTCCGCCTTGTTCCTGCTGCTTCACTGCTGAGCCACTGGGTCCATCTTCCTTCCTCGGGCATTCAAGGATCCCGCCTCCACCTGATCCAAATCTACCTTTCCAGCCCCATATCATCCTCTCCCCCCACCCCACCCCACGTGCATCCCCAAGGGATGCCGCAGGGGCGCCGACTCGCCCAAGTCTCCTCCAGGCCGGACTGGCCTGGGCTTAGCTCCCGCTGTAGCGGAGAGTGTTTTCGGTGTGAAATCGGGAGGGGAGCTGGGGCGGGGGTCCGCTCCTCACACAACATCTCCCCGATGTGATGGTTTGCCTTTTTCCAAGCCAAACTTGTTTCCTGTCCCTTCCCGATCCTCCCCTTTCCCAGGCACAAGGCCAGGCAGCTGGTGTGGGTGAGTCCTGTTCTCTACTGTTTCTCAGCAGAAAAGCTGAGTAAACTGGCCCCAGAACCAGCCTCCGAGCTCAAACTGGACACTTCCTCTGTGTCCTCATCATCCCTCACGGGGCTCATTTGTGCTGTCCTCAGATCTCCAAGCCAGGGGGAAAGGGACCCCCTCGGGAGGTCCCTGGTTCTCCTTACCTTGGTGGGGGAGGGGGGATTGCTTCCTGCATCTCCTTCAGGCCATGATAACTTCCTTTAGGGGCAGCCAACAGAAGGGTGGTCCCTCTTGTCACCCCTGAGGCTGGCTGTGCCCGAGAGTGCTTAGACTGGAAGCCTGTCATTGGGCCGGGCTGGAGTGGAGGACCCTGTCCTGGCTGTGACCTAGCCATCTGCAGCCTTATGGCTGTAGCAGAGTAGGTGGCTACACTCTGCCATGGTTTTCTCAGGCGTTTTCTCCACTCCAACGAGCATTTATTAAGTGACTACTATATGCTAGGCCCCGATACAAAGTGAAAACAAAAATGACAGTCCCCACCTTCACGGAGTTTACATCCTGCCAGGAAGGACAAGAAGCCAGAGAAACACCCAGTGACAAGGAGGGTGTTAACAATGGTGCTAGCGATAATAGTACTGGCGGTGTTACTGTAGCACTTTGAGGTTTTCCAAGTGCTTCACACACATGCACGGATTTCTGAAGACCAAGAAGGCCCTAACACCCGGGAAGGTCGGAAGCCGGTCCCCCAGGAGGCTGTGAGGGGAGGCTGGAAAATCCCAAGGATCCTAGGGGCAGAAACATCAAGGAAGGGCAGTGACAAATTTGCATAACAACCAATAGACTTATCTGGCTGGAAGTCCTGTACAGAGGGAAGAACAATTCCGGGAGCAGCTGTAGAATTTCCCCCACACATCCCAGTTTGCTTCTCCATGAAGGTAAGTCCTGGTTTGTTTGCTCAGAACTGAGAGGGTGGGGCCCCCTCACTCCTCCACTGAGCTCATCCTGGGCCACCGTGATTTTATGCCACATGAGGTTTTTCATCTGAAGAAATCACTGTTACCCGCCTGGCCCCAGCCCCAGGGTAAGGTTCTACTTGCAGCGTCACTAACGCCCTCAAGTTTTCTCTTTCCTTCGGGTGTGTTTTATGCAGCGCTCTCATGGCCACTATTAAGGATCGTTTAACAATTTGAATTGATTTACTATCAATAAGCCAACGTGGGGACAGTATGTCTGTGTCTTATCACCCTATAACTGACTGACCTTGAGTCTGCAGGTGCAAGTCTATTCGGGAAGACAAGGGAAATCAGCAGGGAAGGAGAATTCATAAGAATTTGCATGTCTCTTTCTTCCTGCTCTTCCTTTTCCAGATGATGAACCCGAGGTCCAAACTTAGCTGTGGGGTCACATGGCGAGGAAGTGTCCAAAGGAAGCTTCAAGCCTACATCTCTCCTTAATGGATGTGTATCCAGCTTCATTACGTGTATCCAGTACAAATAACTGGTACCAAAAAGAAGAGTTCTGGGAGTTAAACACAGATAACAGTAGGATTGGATCTGAGCCTTGAAAGATGGATGGGATATGGGTGGGCAGAGAGAAGGGGAGAAAGCACAGGCCACAGACATTAGTGTGGTTTGAGTGAAGGGGTCACATACAGGGCCAAAGAAATGAAAAAAAAAACGTATTGATTAACCACTGTGTGTGAAATGCAGGGGAACAAATAGAGCAGACAGTCAGTGCTCTCAGCTAGGGGAGGTTTTCCCATCGAGTCGGGTGGAAAGATCCCAGGGTCCTTAGGGCAGAAGCCAAAGGCAGCCATGGGGAGTTTCTTGTTAGGATCATGGCCTTGATGGTCAGTTGTAAGGGAATGGCATGCAGAGGAATTGAAGGGAAGAGCCTCTAGGCTGGGGGGCCTGTAAGAGCCATTGCAGCACACAAGGTACTAGATGGGAGCCCAGGGTAGTGATGGCAGCCATGGGGAGGGACACTGAGGAGAGAGACTCCTTCAGACAAAGTGACTGACTGACCATAGGGAGGCAGGCAGAAGGAGGAGGTCCCAGAGAGTCCGAGGCTTTGAGCCTGGGTCACTGGGGAGCATCAGAGCCATTTACAGATGTAGGAAGGTGAGGACATCCTGGCTGGTTTGGGCTGGAAGATGTGTTTGCTCTGAGGTCATGCAGTTAGAGGGGGTGATTAGGAGGAGACCCATGTGGGCACTGCCCTCTGGCATGTGTAAACGTCAACTGCGGTCCAAATGATGGGTCCAATTCACTTGAAAGAATTCATCTCCACAGCGAACCCGTGTACTGCGAGGCTCTGAAGCCACCCATTCACTTGACTTGTGCAGACACAACTACTGACAAGTGATTATGGTGACATTGCCCTTGATGGAGGATGGATGACAATAGTCAACGTTCCCATTTCTAGAGCACTCTAAGGCTTATGAAGCTCCTTCCTCACAAGAAGCTTGGGGTTGAAGATATGCAAGCATTGTTGTCCCCATCGTATAGATGAGGAACATGGGACTCAGAGGTCACAGGTCACAGACCTACCTTGGAAGGACCCTGAGAGATCATTTAGTCTACCTCCCTCATTTTAGAGAAGAATAAAACTCTTAGTTAAATGGCAAGAACCTTGGTTACAAAACATTTCCCCATAACCCTAGGGCGCTATTCCACCAATATACAGTGTCCCGGGGGAAAGAGTAGGGGGGGGGGGGCTGAACGTCTCCAATTCTCAAGAAGGTGGCACCCAGACTGACTCTGGGGACAGGAGCCAACTTCTTAGTTCTCATAAGTGCTAGAAAGGGGGTGTGATGAGGCAATAAATCTGCTGTGAAGATCCACAGTGGGGACCCTCTACATTGTCTGGACATCCATTTATATAAAATCCCTCCCCTCCTCTGGATTAGTCCCCTCTCCCCTCCTTCCCCCCACCCCCCCCCTCACTCACACTCACACACACACACACACACACACACACACACACACACAGGTATATATAAGTCCCCATTTTCCTTCAAGACTTTGCTCTGCATGAGGCTAGCCAGAGTGTGAGGGCACCCACATTTCAGAGGATCTGTGAGCCGTGCCTCTGGGGAAGTTTAATGAACCAGGACCCAGGTAGATGACAAAGTTGAGTCAAGAAGACTCGAGTTCAAACCACACACTGGCTCCATGACCTTGGGCAAAACACTTTGCCTCTGTTTGCCTCAGTTTCCTCATCTCTACAATCAGGATAATAACAGCAGCACCTGCCTCCCAGGGTTGTTACAAGGACCAGCTTTGTGAAGTGAAGTGCTGGGCATGTAGTAAGCATCTTATAAACTGTTATGACCTCTTTGAACCTCAATGATTTCTGCAGCAAAATGAAGGTGATTCTTATAGCCCTACCCTATGACTGCGCAAGGGGGGCTTTGTCACCTGGAAGGGGCCTCCCCAGTGGCAGTCAGCTAGACCTTTCCCACCTTTGACACTGTTTGCTCCTCCCGGTCCCAGGACCCTGGGGGAGTGGGGGAAGAGGGCATCTCCCGCCTTAAGGGGCAGGCTTATTGTGTGTATAGAGGCAGGTCTGGCCTGGACCCACCTCCCAGCTCTGGTAGCTCCTGTTCTCTGCACAGGGTGGCTGCTGGGGAGGGGGCAGGAAAGGGGGAGGAGAGAAAATAAGAGAGGAGGGGATAATGCCTCCAGACATCCTGGCCCAAGTCGTTGTTTCCTAGGGGCTGAGGAGGAGGAGGAAGTGGTAGGAGGGGAAAAGAGAGGGGCCAGGGCTGGGGACCAGAGCATCTTGACATCCCCAGTCCCACCCAGAGGCCACAGCAAAGCCATAGTGGTGCCTGAGCTCTGCAGGACGACGGGTCTGGTGGGAAGGCAGGAGAGTAGATCCTCGCCAGACAGGGAGGTGGGGAAGGAGTGCCACAGAGCCTCGTGGCTAGGAGATTTGGAGGGAGGGGCGCTGGACATCCTTTCTCCTCCCCCAGCCTGGCTCTTTGAGAACTTCGGGCTTCCTGGTGATCACAATGGGTCTGGGGACCCCGGCTGGAGGCTACCCGGTGCTCTGGGTGACTGTTATCTGCTCCTGGATGGTGGACCCGGGGGCATCTGTGGGAGCAGAGACGGGCAGTCAAGGTAAGAGCCATCCTGCTGTCTTGGCACCCTAGGGGGGGAGGAGGGGAGGGGAGGGTTCCAGCCAGGACGTCTGTTACACGTGCCCAGAGATCCCTCTGGTTATGGGAAGCAGAGCAGGGGTCGTGGCTCAGCGTGGATTCTTTGTGTGTGTTTGTCTGGAGCACAAGTGCTTTCAATCCTCTGCCAGGTCAGGCCCACATCTCTCTTACTCCCAGCCCCCCCCCCCACCAAGGTGCCCTCTTCATGAGCCCCAAATTGACCAGAGGAAGGTTTCCACTATTGTTAAAATCTCAGCACTTACACCCCAGAATCTACAATCGCCACAGATCAGTGCCCAATATATTATTTTGTTCTCTGTCCAGACTTCAGATAAACGCAGGTAAAATAAGTGTGTGCCTGTGCTTTCTGAACTTTTTTTTCTTCTGGAGAGCCTGGTTGTTAAACATTACTAGCACACCCTATATTGCTCTATAAACTTGCTTGAACTTAGCAGGAGGCAGTAGGAGGCTCTAGGAACAAAGACACCACCAGACCAGAGGCCTGGTGACTCTAGGCTAATGACAGGCAGCTATAGAGCATTTTAAGGTTTGCAAAGTGCTTTGCACCATTATCTCTGTGACCCTCAGGACACCCCTTGTCCATCTCTGCCAGAAGAATCCATCCCTGTAAAACATTAAGCAGCTCTGAGCTAGCCTCAGTATCCTGGGCAGGAGAAGGACATCTCCTATTGCTTGGCCACCTGACTCCCTGTCCCCATCTCTGAAGGGAAAAGGTACTAAGTCAGATCCCCAGAGCAAGGGGGAGGGAAGGGGTGCCCCCAAGCCATCACAGTGGCCAGGGAACTCTGGCCAACACTGGCTAGACCTGCCTTCTGGGGTTCCTTGTTCATTACTGCCTGACAGCGTTTTGGGTCTGGGGTTTGGAGGACCCCTCACTGCTCTGACCTCATATGGGAAGGTGAAAGTTACCATGTGAGTCATTAATGAGCCTCACAACAAATCTGTGAAGTCCATTTTTTTTTTTTTTAGTGACTTGCCCAGGATCACACAGCTAGCAAGTGTTAAGTGTCTGAGGCCGGATTTGAACTCAGGTACTCCTGACTCCAGGGCCAGTGCTCTATCCACTGTGCCACCTAGCTGCCCCTGTGAAGTCCATTTTAAAGCTGAGGAAACTGAGGGTACTCGACCCACTATAACAAGCTGCCCTCAGTCCTTCTGGGAAACCAGGCTTAAGGATACTTTGATGAGCAAACAAACCAGGACTGGCTTCTGTTTTCCAGTCCCTATGCTTAAGCCTCTGCCTCTCCCCAAGACTCTGGGGGTTCTAGGGAGAGTTGATGCAATTATGCTTTGAGGAGGAGGGGGCACTCTGGCTCTTACCTGGTATTCATTTCTGCCTGTCGGGTCACAGGGAAGGTCAGCTCCCTTGTAAGACTCTTAAGATAGCCTTATTTCACCTAGTAGGGTACTACTTCTTGGATCTAATCCAGCCTCTTCAGCCTGGGGCCTTGCCCTGCCCAGCCCTGTCCTCTGATGCTTTTCTCAAATTGATTGGTTAATCAGGGCAGCTGAAGGCACTTCTGTCTACCTGAGAATGTGTAGCCCATCCCAGAAGTTGGGGGGGGGGGTCCTTTCAGCCTTTCCTGAAATTTCAGAACAGACCCAGAGTCATGGTCCACACCTCTTTTTAAGCCCTTTGTAAAATGTGTTATGAAAAACCTGACTCTAAAGAAAGAGGAGATCGCCCCAGTGAGAAGCTCTGAGTTAGCCTCAACATCCCAGAAGGCTAGTTGGGGGAATGGGCTCCCTGGGAAGGAGTGGGGCCAGACAAAGGAGGAGCTGTCTGGGTAATTTCCCTCTTGTTCTCACTTTGTTCCTTGACTCGGTTTAGGGAATGAGTTCAGGAAAACCTCCAAGAATAAGCCAGCCAGCCAGTGGGGCCAAGCTAACTTCTGTTAACTGGGCCGCTACTCTGCTCTTAGATGTGATTTTACAGTCAGCAGCTTTAGTAACACCCTGTTATTACTTTCAGAATTGCTCTTTTATAGAACCCATGAATTGAGTTTATGCTTCGGGAAGGCTGGTGATTAAAGCAGCAATCACGGACTGCTTTTAATTTCCATTTGTGATGTTCGCTTTTGCATTTCAGTAAACACCTAACTCTTCGGTATCCATTCCTATCTTGTCCTTGGAAGGATCCAATCTCCAGGAAGTCAAGGACCATGGCTTCCTCTTAATGTTTTTTTTGTATTTATCTGCATGGGGGCCGGAGGGGTAAGGAAAGGCACTTTTGATTCAGATTTAGTTAATATCTGTAAGTATGACATTCACCATCTTACAAGAGACCTATGACTCTTTTTCTGTCTTGGTGTCAAATAAAGTCACCACCCATTTATCTCTTCTTTACGATGCTGAATGTTATTCAATCCCTCTCGAGTTAAGGCTGGCTCTTACTTCACTAGACACTTGCTTGATCCCCAGAAGAAAATGGCTGAACATTTGAGATATTGTCTCATCCTCAAATTTGTTTTTATAAATTTAGGATTATGGATTTCTCTTTCTCCTAGTAGATTAAATATATCCAAGAAGTGAAATCCTAATGGATGTAAAGGAATTATTTTGTTCATTTCTTAAGGCATAACTGAAGGGAAGTTAGCAGTGACAGTGGGTACTTTTTCTACCCTTTTGCGTGTTATGATCCCATTTCCACCAAGCCAATGAAGCCCTCTTTAGAATCATATTTTTAATTTATAAAACAAATTATGTAGGATTACAAAGATAGTCAATTATATTGAAACACAGTTATGAAGATATTTTTAAAAAACACACTTATGGCCCCAGGTTAATAATCCCTATTCTATAGAGTACCTAATGCACATATAATGGCCCAATACATTTACTGTGTAAATTGTTTGATCAGGATCGATTTACATAAACATTTTTTAAATGTCTCATATGTAAAATCCTTCACATCCATGGAATAAATTCTATGGTCAATGAAGTTGCAACAGAGAAAGGGGCCCAAGAATAAGCACTGTCATCCACAGGGAGATTCAATATATTCCATAGCTTGACAGAAATGGGGGCCAATTGCTTTCTCAAACATGAAGGTCGACCTCTACAGACTTCCATCACATTTAGAATAAGATCCATAGTCTTCTGTTGAGTTTCTCTTAAGGGGAGCCATGAGTGGACCTCTGGATAGAGTATTTGACTGGGAGTTCAAATCCTGTCTCAGAAACTCATTAGCTGTGTGACCTTGGGCACATCACGGGACCCTGTTTGCCTCAGTGGTCTGATTTGTTAAACGAGGATGATAGACCTGGATATCCTTGTCCTCTCCTCTTGCTGAATCTTGTTCATGTCTACATCCTCTATGGCAGTCCTGGGCTTTTGGTGTTGCACGACCACCAGGGGAGAACACGGGCTGTCCCGTACTCTCTCTAAGGGACTGGCTCACCTCCTTCCCCATGATAACTCTGACAGCCCCCTTTCTACTGCTTCTCCTGCACTCAGGAGACTCATGGATGCCATGCCCCTCCCCATTCCCCTTTGGGTAACCCTCGGTTCTCACTTTTCAGGGGCCATGGTACTCTATCACCAAAAGCCAGCATCCCTGGCACATTATCCATAGTAGAAAAGAGGGCCTTTGTTTTAGGAAAAGTCTGAAGTCCAGCTGGATGGACAGCCCAGGAAGTTGGTCCCTCCGTGGCCATTTCCTGGGCAGGAGCTGGAAGAGGGGAGGGGGTTGGCTGGCACCTTTGGGAAGTGGTGCAGTGCTTTAATGACACCTAAGCTTACCCTGAAAACAGGGCTCCTTCTAAGCATGCCCCCAGGGGTACAAAGCAGACTGCAGTTTGAAGCTTCACCCTTGTCCCCAGCTCAAGAATGCTCTCCTGGAGGTCACCAGATCCTAAAGAACCCTCGGAGGAGTGTGCACTTTGACCCATCACAAAGGCAGCAGCCAGTGGAGCTGATCTGTGACCATTCCCTCCGCCCAGGATGGTACCGCTTCCTGATCTCAGACAGACCTGCAGAGATGCCAACCACATGTGTGGAGGTATTGTGTCACATTGTCTCTGCACAGAAGGGCTCAGGGTATGTCATGTTTTTTTTCATGGTCCAGTGAATCATGATGTCCTTTGGATTTGTTGGGCACAAAGATGGAGTAGAAGGGAAGGGATGGGATGCTACAGACTAAGCAAAATGGCCAGGAAAGCACAGCACTCATTTACAGCCCAAGGGAACCATAGACCTGGAAGCCAAGAGTCTTAGCTCTCCTCAGTGGTGCCTTCCGTCAGGCAAACAAACACCAGGGGAATGACTATGGCAGCTGTGGAGATGGTGGGGAGGAAGGCAGGGCTCCAGGAGACAGGCTAGCCTCCCTGAAGGGAAGGATGCCCTCACCACCTACATTTCATTCTACGCATGGGTCCTTGTTGTTCACTCAGTTATGGCTGACTGTTCGTGAGCCCACGGATCACAGCATCCTCCACCATCCCCCAAAGGGTGTCCCAGATCATGGGCATTGCTTTCCTGACACTATCCCTCCCTTTCACCTTCTGCTGTCTCCTCCTTTTGCCTTCAATCTTTCCCAATATCAGGATCTTGCCAGTGAATCCTGTTTTCTTATTTTGTGACCAAAGTATTTAAGCTTCAGCTTTAGTATTTGTCCTTCCAATGAGTAGTCTGAATTAATTTCTTTTTTTTTCTTTTTGTTTGTTTGTTTTTGCAGGGCAATGAGGGTTAAGTGACTTGCCCAGGGTCACACAGCTACTAAGTGTCAAGTATCTGAGACCAGATTTGAACTCAGGTCCTCCTGAATCCAGGGCTGGTGCTTTATCCACTGTGCCACCTAGCTGCCCCCTGAATTAATTTGTTTAAGCATGGACTGATTGGATCTCCTTAATGTCCTAGGGACTCTCAAAAGTTTTCTCTATCACCATCATTTGAAAATGTTTATTCCATGGTAGTCAACCTTTCTTGTAGTCCAACTTTCACAGCCATACATTGCTACTGGAAAAATTGTAGCTGTAATGACACCAGTCTTTGTTGGTAAGGTGATGTCTCTCTTTTTTAGTCTGCCCAGATTTGATAGAGCTTTCCTTCCAAGGAGCAAGCATCTTTTGATCTCATGGCTGTACAATCTGCAGTGATCTTTGAGTCCAAGAATATTAGGTCTGACGCTGCTTCCATTGCTCGTCCCCCTGTATGCCAGGAAGTGGTGGGACCAGTCACCGAGATCTTTTTATTTCTTTCTGTTAAGCTTTAAGTCAGCTTTTACACTCTCCCCTTTCACCCCTATCCAAGAGGCTTCTTAATAGCTTCACTTTCTGCCTTTAGAGTGGTATCATCTGCATATCTGAGATTTGTTCAGTCTGGCATTTTGTTAGATAAATGAGGTGACGATATGCAACCTTGTCAGAATCCTTTTCCAAAGTTGTTCCATGGTTGGTTCTAACGGTTGCTTCTTGACCCGTATGAAGACTCCTCAGGAGACAAATAAGATGATTTGGTCTTTCCGTCTCTTTGAGGAACTGTCATATTTCCTTGTGATCTATATGGTCGATGGATTTAGTCAATGAAGTAGAAGTAGAGGTTTTTCTGGAATGCCCTTGTTTTCTCCATAATCCAGGGAATGTTGGCAATTTGGTCTCTAGTTCCTCTGCCTCTTTGAGTCTGTTCTTCTGGTAATTCTTGGTTCACATATTGCTAAAGCCTTGTTATTCAATTGTTTCAGTCATGTCCAACTCTTTGTGACCCCATCTGAGGTTTTCTTGGTAAAGATACTAGGGTGGTTTGCCATTTCCTTCTCCAGCTCATTTTTACAGATGAGGAAACCAAGACAAACAGGATTAAGTGACTTGCCCAGGTTCACTCAGCTACAAAGTGTCTGAAGCCAGATTTGAACTCATGAAGGGTATTCTTTACTTCAGACCCAGGACACTATCCACTGTACCACCTTACTGCTTATTGCTGAAGTGTGACTTGTCAAATCTTAAGCATAACCATGCCGACACGTGAAAATGAGGTTAAATTCAATCTCCACATTTCACTGATGGGCAAACTGAGTTACAGAGAGGCTAAGCCACTTTCCCAGAATCACATTTTAGTAAAGGCCATTATGGGATTTGACCCAGCTCTTTGTTGAATCATATTACATCTAATGTCATTCCTTCTTCTGCCCCCACCCCCACCCCCTAGATCCCCTTATTGACATGGTGTCAATTCAGAGAATCCATGTTCCTCTGGAAACCTGTAGAGAACACAGAAGTTTATTTTGTGCATCCAGCTAAGTGCAAAGGGAATTCCCCAGGTGTATCTGGCTTGGGATGGCTGAGGGCCTGGCAGAGTATGGTGCTTGGTCTTTTAAAGCTGCCATTAAAGACAAGCACAGGATATGGTACTACCTTTCTAGTATTTGCAGCCCAAGACTCCAGGACTCCCAGAGCTGGGGGAGGGGGCTCAGCTAGGCAGAGGGTGCACTGGTCCTCCCCCAACCCTTCCTAAACAGAAACAGAAACAGGGATCTGCTCTGGCCCAGCTCTAGTGTGGGGTCAGCTTTGCTTCTCCCCTAATATCTGCTCTGCCTTCTGCTCTTTTTCCTTCCTGGAATAGGTGAACCGCTGTGGTACCCAGGTCCCGCTCTGGTTATCCCTGAGAGAAGGTGAGGTCTTGCCGCTGCCAGGGGAAGTTGTGCAGTTGACAGCCTGTGCCTCCTGGGAGTTCTTCGGTGCTGCCAAGGACTGTTGCCTGTTCCGGATTCCTGTGACCGTGAGGAACTGCAGTCCCTTCCTGGTCTACTTTCTGCAGCCAACCCAGGGCTGCATGGGGTACTGTGCAGAAGGTGAGAGATCCACTGCAAAGCTCAGCTCCCCAAACTGCCAGCTGGGTTTTGAATCCAGGGGCTCTGATTCCAAATCCAGAGCTCTTTGCACAGGACCATCCTGCCCCACCTCATTGTTTGAACCAAGAGTGAGGAAGGATTTCCTAGGTGCTCCGCTCAGTGCTAGAGACCAGATGTATGTCACAGACACGCAAACTTTGGTTGAGTTAGTCTCTGCTCCAAGCCATCAACCATGAGCAGATCAGGGAGATGAGCTCCAAAACTGGAGGTGGGGAAAATACTAGAGACCTGATGATAAACCTGGTTTCCTGTGTTCTGGCGGAGTCCCAGGCTAAAGTGCATTATGGAGATGCCCCTGGTACATTGCAATATCTTGGGTTTCCTTACCCTTTTTGGCCAATCTTCCACTGGATGGATGGATGGATGGGGGCAAGACAGAGAGAGAGAGAGAGAAAGAGAGAGAGAGAGAGAGAGAGAGAGAGAGAGAGAGAGAGAGAGAGAGAGAGAGAGAGAGAGAGAGAGAGAGAGAAATGGGAAAAAAGAAAGAAAAAAAGAAAGAGAAAGAAAGAGAGATGAAAGAGAAATAAAAAGGAAGGAAGGAGAAGAGAGAGAAGAGAAGAGAAGAAGGGCATTTATGAGGCATTTACTGTGTTCTGGGCCCTATGCTAAGCCCTGAGGATACAATACAAGTGAACAGGACACCCCCTACCTTCAGGGAGCATACACTCTCATGGAAGAAGGCAGAATATAAAGGTGGCTGGGTGAAGGATACCCAGGAAGGGGCAAGGCTGATAACATGAGGAATTAGTAGAATAGGTAGTGAAGTGACCAGAACCCTTCATGAAACAGGTAGAAAGTCAAGTTTTTGGTGACCCTGTTGGATATATTTTGTGCAATCCCTAGATGAGCCAGTGATACAAAAAAGGTGGCAGGCCACCCAAGGCTTGACTAGATGGAACCCAGGATGTGGAACATATTCATTGGCTAGCTGAAGACACTGTAGATAGATAGATGTGACTGAGCTATATCCATAATAGAATAAAAAAAGACTAGTATCAACTTGTATAATGAACAAGAGAGCTCCAAATGAATCCAGATAGGAGCCATGGGACCTCAGATAAGGGTCACTGGGATAATGAATGCTAAAAATGGGGGAGAACACTCCATCCCACCATGTCTTACATACTGACAAGCGGAACAATGATAAGATCCACTGGGGAAGGAATTTTTAGAATGACTTACAAGCTATAAAGTGACTAGACTAGCTACCCTAAGTCTCAGAAAACCATTGCATCACTTTTTGGCTATATCATGTATGTAATTATAACTCTATAAATCTATAACTCTATCTTCACCTAGAGACCCCAGCAGCACCTGAAAACCAACACATCCCAAATGGAACTTGCCTTCTTTCCCTAAGCCTGCCCACCTTTCAGACTTCCCTGTTGGGGCACCACTAGCTTTGACCTTGCATCTCCACCTCTCACATCGACTGGGTTTGCCAAGGCTTGTCAATTACCCTTCTGTAGCATCTCTTATCTTCACTCAGTCCACCATACCCCCACCCCAGCCCCACCTCCAGTTCAGGTCCTTCTCACTGCTCACCTGGATGATTGTTGGTGCTTCATATATTTTTGAATCAATATGAAGACATATATATATGTATATGTATATATATGTATAGAGAGAGACAGAGACAGAGAGAGAGAGAGATTTACTCACAATCATTCTGTGAAATGAACATAGAAAATATTGCTATTCCCACTTTACAGATAAAGAAACTAAGGTTTAAAGTAGATAGATGCCTTCCCAGGTTCAGTTAGCTATCAATCAGTGGAGGTGGAATTAGAACCCAAGGATTCTTCTTACACTGAACCCAGTGACCTTTCCCTTTACCCACCTTTTCAATGTGCATTTCACTGTGAACCCTTCAGAGTCTGATCACTTTGACAAATTCTTGAAATGCCTCCATGTCCGTTAACTGTGGTTTTCACACACATTGCTTATTTTTGGCATCGTTTTCATTGGGATCCTGAAACCTACACTTTCCTCCTTTTGTGCCCTCCCCCCTTGCTTAATCATTCTGTCATGTGGCTCTGTTGGCTCAATTTAGACACCTCCACATTTGCATTTATGTCACAATAAAGAAGAAAGAGCCCGTAGCTATTGAGAACCCATTAAAAGTCACTTGGCATCAGCCCTTCCTTCCGTGGCACTCTTAAGAGAAGAGGCCAAGTAATTAGAGGCATGCTGAGTCTATACAAACCCTTTGATCCTTTTTCTGCATCACATTCTCCTGAAGCCGGTAGCAGAGGCAAAAATCTGTGTTGGAATGGAGTTCATGTTGAGATGCTCTAAGCCAACCCATGCCTGAGCAAGAGTCAGCTCTCCAATATCCTCCTGGATGGTCCAGCCTTTGAAGAGTGCCCTGAGAGGGGATTCCAAGCTCTTAAAGCAGGTCCTGACACTTTGAGGCAATGCAAAGCATTCGACCTGTGCCTCCAGGGTCTGGAAGCAGGCACCATTGTTACCATGGCCACGTGTGCCACCATCATCACCAGTGGCGGCAGAGGCAGTAGCAGCGTTGTGCTCTTCTTGTTTGTGGTCTGGTTGTTGATGTTGCTGCTTCTGCTCTTCTCCTTCTCTTCCTGTTCTTTCTTCTACATCTTAACAAGTATATCTATGCAACCCTTTAAAGCTCTCAAAGTTCTTTGCATGCATTTGAGTACTCGCTCTTTACAGTCACCCTTTGAGGTCGGTTCTATAGTCATCCTTACTTTCTATATGAAGAAACTGAATCGAGGTGACCAAGGTGACCAATCAGAAGGTATCCTAGGTGGTATTTGAACTAAGGTCTTCCTGACTCCAAGTTTCAAACTTGTTTTTTGATCAATTAATGAAGAACATGAGTAAAAAGACACTAAAATGCTAACAGTGTTTGTTTTCAAATTAATTATTAAGAAAAAAGAAAAGACATTCCTAAAATATCTTTTGATGATGACATTAATTCAAGATTATGGATTGTATTCAAGACTGTTCTAATGTAAGTTTTATATACTCAAGATGAACTTTCTTTTACTAAATTCTTGGGTGCAAAACAGTTCTCTTTTGTTCATTCCATATTTTGAAGGGTAGAGCCCAACATTCCATGCCTGGCAGGTGCTGAATGTAGTCTCTACACCTAGGAAGGCAGAATGATGTTATTTATATTGGTTGTTTTTTGTATTGGAAGAAATAACTACAGCAATTTAGAAAATCATTGAAACTCTGAAGAAATGTTTTCTTCATTCTGCCTTGTATTATTTTCTGAATTTTCCTATAGCACATCATTTGCTTTCGTAATGGAAAAACATCTTGCTACTGGAACATGCTTACAGGGCTACATTCCATTTAAAGGCAAATTACTATGTGTGATGGGAAGCTCTGAACTGAAAAAAAAAGATATGTACTCTAACTACAAATTTTATTTGATAAATTGGTCATATATCCTGAATTAAAATGTGTTTAAGGAATGTGATTATATTAGAAAGGCAGAAGTTTTATAGTGTTTTCCTTTTTTTTTCTGGAATTTTGAATGTGTAAATTTCTATATCCTCTTCATTCTTGCTTAATAGTCAGGCTCAATGTGTGACATCATAGAAATGCTTTCATAGCTTACATTACTAGGCATTAGTTTAGCCTAGTTACTTTTTTCTTTTCTTAAAATTATTTTCTTTTTTCTTTTTAATTTAACTATCAGATAGAATGGGTATTTGTATAGACATAGGAGAACAGAAAAAGAGGATTGTGGACATGAAAATGCAAGCCTTTAGTATGTAAAACTCACTTGTCCTTTTAAAATATATGTTTGACCTGTTCACTTTCAAATTTGTTTTGCTGCTTCCTCACCTTTCTGTTCATTTCTCCTGATTTTCAAAAGGATGTCTCAGTGACTGATCTCCCTTCCTTCCTTCCTTCCTTCCTTCCTTCCTTCCTTCCTTCCTTCCTTCCTTCCTTCCTTCCTTCCTTCCTTCCTTCCTTCCTTCCTTCCTTCCTTCCTTCCTTCCTTCCTTCCTTCCTTCCTTCCTTCCTTCCTATGGTTCAGTAAATAGACTACCAGGCCTCAAGGAAGACCCAAGTCAAATTCATCCTGATACATTTTAGTAGTTGTGTGATTCTTGGCAAGTCATTTATTCCCTATTTGCCTCAGTTGTCTCAACTATTAAATGAGGATAATAATAGCACCTACTTCTCAGGGTTGTTGTGAGGATCAAATAAGATAATAATTATAAAATGGCTTAGCATAATTCCTGTTGTGTAGTAAGTACTATATAAATGTCAGCTGTGGTGATGATGTCCTTCCTCCCTCCCTCCCTCCCTCCCTTCCCCTCTTTTCCTCTCTCTCTGTCTCTCTGTCTCCCCCCACCTCTCCCTCTCTCTCTCTCTCTCTCTCTCTCTCTCTCTCTCTCTCTCTCTCTCTCTCTCTCACACACACACACACACACACACACACACATCTCTCTCTCTCACACACACACATACATCTCTCTCTCTCTCCCACACACACACACACATACATCTCTCTCTCCCACACACACACACACACACACACACACACACACACCCCTCTCTCTCTCTCTCCCACACACACACACACACACATCTCTCTCTCTCTCTCTCTCTCTCACACACACACACATACACACACATCTCTCTCTCTCACACACACACACCTCTCTCTCTCTCTCTCACACACACACACACACACATCTCTCTCTCTCTCTCACACACACACACATCTCTCTCTCTCTCACACAGACACACACATCTCTCTCTCACACACACACACTCACAGACACAGACACACACACAGACACACACACATCTCTCTCTCTCACACACACACACACATCTCTCTCTCTCTCTCTCACACACACACACACATCTCTCTCTCTCTCACACACACACACATCTCTCTCTCTCACACAGACACACACATCTCTCTCTCTCACACACACACACACACACACACTCACAGACACAGACACACACACATCTCTCTCTCTCACACACACACACACTCACACACACAGACACACACACACATCTCTCTCTCTCTCACACACACACACACACACATCTCTTCCTATTCCCTTTTGTCCTTCCACTTTAACTCATTGGGGGAAAAAGAAATACAAGACCTGTACAAACACGCTTGGTCAAGAGGAGCAAACTCCCACGTTGCTCAGTCTGAGTTCCACAGGAAAGCTGGTTTCTTCCCTATTAACCAGTTAACTCGCTAGGTCCTTGTGTTTGTATCACTGGAGCCCAGCATGATGTCTGGCCTACAGCAATCACTTCATAATGGTGACTGATCACTTGCCTCCCACCCAATGTGAAGAGGAGGACTGACTGACGTCACCATAGGTCTGGAATTTTTAAGAGCAGCCCAGGAGAGTCTAAGAGCCAGGTCTTTATTCCAGATAGTGAACAAGACAGTGCTGCCCAGTGGGAGGAAGACTAACTCTGTCATCCCATTCATTGTGACCTTGGGAACGTCACTTTCTGAGTGTCAGTTTCCTTATTTGCACAAATAAGAGCGTGAGTGAGATAATGCCAAGGTCTCATCACAAAATCCTATGATACTAAATTTTATTTTCCCCATTAAAAAATTATGAAGCTGGAGCTTTGAGAGGTTGGATGAGTCTGAGTTCTAACTTCCAGTGATCTTATCATTTATTTAATTATTTGTTTTGGGAGGCAATGAGGGTTAAGTGACTTCCCCAGGGCCACACAGCTAGTGTCAAGTGCCTGAGGCCAGATTTGAACTCAGGTCCTCCTGAATCCAGGGCTGGTGCTTTATCCACTGCACCCCCTAGCTGCTCCCTCAGCCTTATGTTCTAAGACCACTTTTCTCATACAGCCAGTGGGAGCCCATTGCTTTTGAGTTTGAGTCTGGGTCTTTTACATCATGCATGTGTGTGTGTGTGTGTATACATGTTCAAGCACACATACACACACATGAATATTTGTATGTATATATGTATTATATAAATGTATATATACACATACATCTACACCTACACACACACATCTAATATGATATCATTTTACAGGTGTAGAAACTGAGGCTCCACCTGAATTACCTAAGATTTTAGAGTGTCACTAATTTTATTTTATTTTTGTTGAGATGTGATGTTATCTGAACCAGGATGGAAAATAACTTGTCTGGAATCCATGTGGACTCAGCTCTGGGTTTCTTCACTCTGGGTTAAAGTTTATGACAATACTGGGCACTAAGCAGGTGTTTAATAAATACTTGACTGGCCGATTAATTAGCAGGTGAAGTCTTAATGTTCTATATCCTATTCTTAGGCTCCTTTATAAGAACAGACTATATTAAGATGTTTTTCTTACAGCTATTTCTGCCCCAACATCACCAACGTGTGGCCCTGATGAAGCAGATGCTGGCGGTGCCTGTCAAGGTATGTATCAGACTTGGCTTTTCATGATGGGCTCAATTTCCTTGGCCCGCTCCAGTCGATTCTCAGGATAGTCTGTGGTTTGGGTTAGTTATCCTGTGCTGTGTCCATGATGGCAGAGTTTCAAGTTGGCCCAGATTCCCTGTACTTGGGTATGGCTCAAAGCAGATCTTCCAACCCAAGTCCCAAATTTAGAAGCCCAATGTTTTCTTTTGGAGCACATGGGCATGAATCAAAAACCTTCCTAATGTTTCAGAAATCCTTATGCTCACTTAATAAGGCACCTGTTCCTTTTCTTTAAAACAAAATGAAACAAAACAGTGAGGCTCTTACAAACGTTCCAGCTCATGGAATCACTTTTAAATTTAAAATTGTAAAATCCTCCTTCAATTTCCTGAAGGTAATGAGAGTGCATGCTCCTGCAACTGTGCGACAAAAGACTTGGGCCGGCTGTTTCTTAGCATTTCATTAAAAAACTGGCATTACTCTTCGAAAGAGCAGTTCTTGTAACAGAGCATCCTGGTGAAATAGTGTGTCATTGGGTTTTTAATTAGGAAATTGTTTCCTTGGTAAGTTGTGGAATGGTAATGTTATACAACGGGGGAGGTTTTATGTCTTTCGGCCATCCTTTGGAACAATGCCGTTGCTTCTCGAGACAGAAGTTGGTTTAATGCTCATTCAGTGAACTTTTCTCATGAATAGAAACAATAAATGTGCATTGTTGGTAGTTAACCATGCTGTCATGGTGAATTGCTATTGCATTGGGGTTTGAGAGGGAATCCATCAAAAAAGAACATTTTCCACCTTGTTGAGGACTAGAAAATTATAGTGTCTTCCCTGAATTTTCTGAAGGTCATGTCTTTTGTGATCCTGTCTCCCATATCAATGAATTGAGCCAGCTTCTTGTTCAAGAGTTTCTTAGGACCCACCATGTTTGGAATGTTTTACAATGTCCTTAATTCCCATGTTTTAATTGCATGGAGATAATTTTAGTAAGAAAAAGCCATTTAAATGAAGTAAATCTTGAAGCAGAGTCATTGTCTTCCCCCTGCTCCTATTTTCTTTAGAGAACCTAAGCAACATTGAGATATTTTTCCTACTAGGTCCTCCTGCTGCCCCATCACCACCCTCCCCTCCAGAAATTGAGATCAAGTTGATTGCAACCAAGATCTTTCTCCAGTGCACCTTTGAGGCGTCCCCCACAAGCGGCTCCCTGGGATTCCTTGTTGCTTGGTCCAGACTTTCCTCTGGAGGACTCAGAGAGGAGCTGAAGCAGGAAACCACAGTTGAGGAGTCCTCCCTTTTAGAACTTGATGGCATAAACCTTAGACTTGGAGATAGGGTAGGTCTGAAGAATTGTCTTGTTCTGAATGAATTTCTCACGTTGTCTAAAAAATGTGTCTTTGTCTCCAACAGAGAGAGGAGGGAGGTTCTTGTAATGATTTCCCTTGGCATTCATGATATTTCCTGTTCTAAGTGGGTAAAGGTAGAAATATGTGGGAATATAGACAATGGTCATTCTCCACAAAATCCACCTCAAGGTTTTTGTCAGTGTCTCTCAGGTGAATGTCTTTGTCTTCTGTGTTTCGAATAGACACCCCCACATACCTTGTATCATTTCCCAATTTTCACACCTTTACCTCAGACCATATTTTTTAATGTATACACTGACAACCTGTTCTGGTGCTACTTCATGGTGTAGGGGTGACCGTAGGTGATCAGGGACTATGCTCCCGGAGAACAAGTTCTTGTAGGTGCTCCTAGCACTGAGAAGGCTTCATTTATGGGCCCAGCTATGGACAAATGTTTCTGTTGTTTAGCTGGGAAAGGCTCATCACCTGCTTGGTCAAGGAAGACAATTTGGGGGCCACGATAACTCTCAAATGCCATTTTCCAAGTAAGCAGTGGATTGAGTGAGGATTAAAAAACCAAGTATGCTTCTTCATTGTAAGAAAACAGACTTTGTTATTTCCTGATAACAAAAATCAACATTTTAGAGGGCAAAATCCAAAAATGTCCATGACCTCCCCTCCCCTAATAGGGACCCTGGAAGTAGAGATCATATCATTCCTGAAGGGTGTTTATGACCATGAGATTTTTTTTCCTCCTTCGGGGCAATGAGGGTTAAATGACTTGCCCAGGGTCACACAGCTAGTAAGTGTCAAGTGTCTGAGGCAGGACTTGAATTCAAGTCCTCCAGAATCCAGGGCCTGTGCTTTATCTACTGCCACACCTTGCTGCCCCACCCATGAGATCTTAAAGAGAAAGCTTATCTCCTAAACACATTTATTTTTCCAGTTTCACTTAATCTCAAAGTCTACCCAATAGGGGAAGCTTTCGAAAATACCACATTATGAATGGGGACTATGTAGAAGGGGGTCTTGTTCTGGGACAGGTTGCATATGACACTTTCTCAGCTCTCATCCCACTCTGAGACACTGGGATTCTGGGACTTCTGCAGGAAGGCTGCTCTAGGGCCAACCAAGGAGTCAGGGTCAAACCTAGGGTGAAGGAGCAGGTCTGTGATCTTTTCTACCTTCCCTACAGTTAAAGAGTTAATTAACTTTCAAACTAAATGCTTTTGGCAAATGTCCTCAAAAGGCTTATTGCTAAGACAACAACTCTCTCAACAGATTTTCTGCAGCGCATCTGCCTTTTCCCGGGAAGACCCAGGCATGCAAAGTGTGGTTGTTGAGAGTAAAGAATTCTTTGCTGGCATCAAGGTACATGGGGGGTAGAAATCTGGGAGCTGTCAGGGGTAAAGGAGGATGGCAGGATGGGGAAGGAAAGGGAGAGTGGTAATCTTCTGTGAGCTTTCATAAGGATGCTGCCCCTGATGTCAGGAGTCCTGAGTTCAAGTCCTAGCATTGACACTGTCACTAATTAGCTGAGTAGCCATGCCGTCAGTCCACCTGTTTGCTCCTGTTTCCTTAAAGCACAATATCAATGTGGATATAATGGGCCCATTGATGCATTTATGGAAGAGTTTTTTTGTCATTTTGATTCAAATGGGAAATTAAGAACAGGGACATTTCGCACCTGTCTTATTTGAAAAGAAAAAGAATACCCAGTTTCCACAGCTTCTTGCTCACGTGCCCCTTGTTTGATCCCCCACCAGTGTTGTACATACATAGGGGAAGTTGTTCAGTCATTTCAGTTGTGTCCGGCTCTCTGTGGGCCCCTTTGGGGTTTTCTTGGCAAAGATACTTGAAGAGGTTTGCCATTTCCTTCTCCAGATTGTTCTGCAGATAAGGAAACTGAGGCAAACAGGGTGAAGTGACTTGCCCAGAGTCACACAGCTAGTGAGTGTCTGAGATCAAATTTGAACTCAGGTCTTCCTGACTCCAGGCCCAGGACTGTATCCACTGAGCCACCTAGCTGCCCCTGGCTCTCAAGGAAATGCCAACAAATAGTGAATGACAATTCAATTCAAAGCAATAAGCATTTGTTAAGCTTCCCTACTTCGTGGCAGACCCTTACAATACCAAGGCCTGCCTTCGAAAAGCTGACATTTTCAGTGGTTTAGATCAAGGTGCACCCAGAGGCCGATCTCTGCCTGGAGTGGCCGAGGTCAGAGTGTGGGTCATCATGGGGCCTTCCTACTTGGGAGGTCCCTGGGGGCCTCTCCGCCATTTCCTTTTTCATTTCGAAATGAACTTTAGTGCCTTATAAGACTGGAAAGTTGTTGAGTAGTCTGTTCTCCAAGCTGACCAACACCCGTCTCATGATAGTCCAGGTGGATTTTTTGGCACGGTTTCACGTTGTGGCGAGGCAATCTAGGATAGTGGCTGGAGCCCTGGTCTTGGCCTCATGAAGGCCTGGGTTCAAATCCAACCCCTGACACTTAATGGGGATATTAAGCCCCTTAATTTCTCTGGGTTCCACCTTCTTTATTTGTATAAATAGGGAAACCACTATCCAAATATCTATTTGGAATTATGGGAAGATTGAATGATATGTAAAGTGTTTTGCTAATCTTAGAACATCACACAAATATTAGTCATTTCTATTATACAAAATACTCTGCTTGTTAAGTCAAGTCAACAAACATTCATATTAAGCACCTACTATGTGCCACTCACTGCGCATTTGTAGGCTACAAAGAAAGGCAAAAACAGTCCCTGCTGTCAAGGAGTTTACAATCAAGTGTTTCCAATTAGTCCAATGCTTGTTATGATTCCTTATCTGTGCATGTTATTGGGATTAAAATGATTTAGCAGAAAAATTCCCCCTTAAGCTCATTCTCCTCTAAGGGAAGTAATCAATCACAAGGCATTAATTAAGCAATGACTCTGGGGCAGGTACCATTCTATTTTATATTTTCGGTATTCCTGTTTTCTTCCCACACCAGCTCCAGCCAGAGGTAAGCACTATCTCTGAAGATGGGCAAGAGTACCGGCTGAGGATACAGAGCACAGTTCCCATCCTTTGTCCTGAGCTCAGCCAAGGGTGCAAAGTGGCATTGACATTGAAAACCATTGACCAGGGTAAGGCAGCATCTCTCTGGAGGCTGTGTCACACCAACCCTCTGGGTGGAACCTGTTTCCAGTAGCCAGAGGTGGACAGATGGTTGTTGGGGCAAAAACAAGCAGCCCCAAAGGAATAGTGGCTCCAACTGTTGGGCCTCTCTGTGGGCCCCCCACCTGAGGCACTTTAGGGGCAATGTTTAAATGGCTCTACCACCTTTTAGTGCAGGCTCAGCTTCTGCATTCACAGAAATAACTACTTTTTGGCTCCAAATGAATTGGAAACTCTGGGTAAAAGGGCACCGGGGGTCTAGTGAGAGGCCTTTTCTCACAAGACCCATTTAGGTAACGATTCTTGTAGACGAATAGAAGCTAACCCCATGTACATAGGCAGGGAGTCTGTGCCCCTATCCCTAAGCCTGGTCTACCCCCTCTTTACACCTCCAACTGGAGTGAACAAGCTGAGGTCACACATGGAAGCTCACTGTGCCCTCTGGAACTGCATCCATTTGTCATGATGGAAGGTCAAGGTGCCCTCCCCACATTGTTCAAAGTTCTCTCTGCCCACGGAAAAATATTTTTCTGCTTTGAGTCTCAAACTTCAAAGTGTATTTTTTCATGGAAAAAAATAATTTCCAATGAGCAAGATTTTACCCATAAGAAAACATGGCCAGGGCAGCTAGATGGCACAGTGGATAAAACACTGGCCCTGGATTCAGGAGGACCCGAGTTCAAATCTGGACTCAGACACTTAACACTTACTAGCTGTGTGACCCTGGGCAAGTCACTTAACCCCCACTGCCTCTCAAAAAAAAAAAAACAAAAAGCATAGCCAAGGTTTTAGACATCTACCTCTGGACTCAGTACAAGAGGGCTGGTAATGAGCAACACCTGGCATCTCATTGTGGGAGGAGAGCTGCTGCTGCTCAGTCATCTCTGCAGGTCTGACAACAGGCCCTCCAAGGAAAGGTGGACTTAGGCAGCCTCCATTATTTTGTAGGGGCCAAATTGAATATGGGGAGAGTTAATTGGGCAGTTCGCTGTAATATTGGGGTTCGGAAAATAATGAGGGACCCCTAGGTCCAAAGTTTCCTCTCTTCCAAACTGCCTTTTTTAGCTATTTCTACCAGGCTAATAAGGAAGGAGATTAACAGCCTCTTTTCCACAAACAAATCAGGTTTTATTCATGGGAATAAAATATATAACAAAGGTGAAGTTAATAAGGCCAGGGACAAGGGAAGAGAAAAATGGATAAGCTCCCTGGCTCTAGCAAAGACTGACTCAATCCCCAAACTTGCTTCCAGCTCAGCTAATTCGAAGAGCTGGCCTCGTTTCTATTAACTCACCACCTGGAGTCCATAGTTTCTATGGGGGTCAGCTGTGCAGCCCCTCACCAGTCTGCTCTCAGAAGCTCACCAACAGGAAAGAGAGAGCTCCTCTGAGCGAGCGTTCCCTTTTCTACTTTTCTCTCCCTCCCCCAAAAGGGAGGTCCTTCAAGTTGCATGGCTGAGAGTGGTCCCCCCCCCCATGTCAGCAGTATACATCACTCAGGGCGGGCCAGGTGTGGCCCATATCTAATCATCTGCAAGTAGGTACTTAGTTTCTCATTCTCACCCAATTCAAACAATACTAAATCCATCAGGTGGGACCCCTGGGCATCTGCCAAATTCCATTATTTTATCACAATTTCATTGTACTCACTGGGGAAAAAAGAAAAGATTCTAGCTAGGTTTTGGTCTAGTTGACTCCCAAGAACGACAGTAGATTATATATTTTTTAAACAAAAATGCCCCACCAGTAAATGAGTACAAAGAGCTAGCCACAGTTTTGGACTAATTCTCATGAAGCTGGCAGTCCTGACACAATGGGACGGCCAGGATACCTTACCCTCATGGTCAGTGAGATGGTGCCATTCATAAAATGGTGGAGTTGGAGTCAGCAAGACCAAAGTTCAAAATCTGAATCAAATGTTTTCCTAGCTGCATGACCCTGGGAAAATCACTTAATCTTTCCCAGCCTCAGTTTACTTATCTGTAAACTGGGAATAATAATAATAATAATTATTATTATTATAATAGCATATACCTCACCTCTCACATATGAAGTGTCCAGTCCAGTCCAGTGTAATCTAACATATATTCATACGCACCTACCAGACAATAGGCCCTGTAGATATGAGATGAAGAGTAGCCCTTGTTTTTTGGGAGCTCACATTCTACTTTGAGAATACAAGAGAAGGCCATAATGTTGTAGGTTCATGGGCCTAAAACTGAACCTATTGTGACATTTAAAAATATAGTGAGACATAGTTTCTGGGTAATGAATCATTTGATTAATAATGCATGTTATTAATAAAAGGATTAATGACACTCTCAAATGCCAAAGACCCCTCATGGTGGTGGGTTCACAGTTCATATGCCCTTGGAAGAGTGGGTATTCCTGAGAGTGTCAATCAACTCTGCTTAACAAGTAAAGAGAGAGAATATATATTACAATGAGAGGTGAAACTATTCATTTTGATTATGTCATTTACTTCTATATTGCCCAGTCTTGGGCAATCTCCCCACCCAAACCTGAGCAGAACACAATGGGTCCAGAAGTTTCACCTTAGAATAAGTTCCTGGTAAGGGTGGGAAGAGGAGTCTGAACAAGATTTAGGAGAAAATTAATTCAATTTCATTATCAGTTATATCCTTCAGACACTGAACTTTGAGACGAGGACTTTAGAAAAAGGGGGAGCTTGGATCCTTCTTCCCAAATCATCAGTTATTAATAATCATTTCTCTCACTAAGGATATATGTGACAATTGGAGGAGGGTGAGAGGCCTCAGGAAATGCTGTCCATAGGATGTGGCCCATGAGCTGACCCAGGAAAGGACACTAGAGATTCTTACAGGCTGAAAGCAAGTGAAGCCTATTCCAGGGAGGGGCTCTGGCCAGTACAGAGACACATAGATAGGAGATAATGTTCTGAGACTAGCTGGGAACAGCAAGCAGTAGAACATTGGGTTTATGAAGGGGAGTAATAGGAAATATTTGGAAAACCAGACTAGGCTGGAGTCATCGTGAAAGGCTTTCAGTGGGAGAGTTCCTTCTTTGTTATTGCTTCTCTTTCTTTTTTTAGATTCTTCTCTGTAAAGCTTTGAAGGATGGAGATATAGCAATGGGGGAGGTGGTGAGAGAATGCCTCACTTCTCCCTTCCCCTCGTTCTCCCGCACACCCTACCTCCAGCGGCTTAGCCAGTAAACTTTGTTATAAAGAAAAAAACACCAACAACACACAATTAAAAGCAGATTTTAGCCCAATGAATTGACAGTGGATAAACTCCCTGACTCCTTGGATATTGCCTCCCGAGCAGAACGGTGATTCACAGCGTTAGACAAAGAAGGCTCAGTGCTTCTCGGGAGGTTCTTTTGTTGCCAGAATCACTAGATAGATTGAGTACATAAAAGGCTTTGATGCATGATTTTTATTCCCCACTGTGTAAATTTCTCCAGGTATATGAGGAATTGGACATATTAGATGGTGGCTAAGACAGAAAGAGCTAAGACGAACTAGACTGTAACAAAACAAGTGGAGGTCCAAACATTTCCTTCCCTGATGTACTTGGTGGGAAAGTTGAGGAAGGTCTCTTGACAACAACCACAAGTAGTCAGATGAAAGAGGCTGGATTTCTTTAGATGGATCAATTCCAAGGGGACTCCTTGAATGAGCCCCGAGAGGCCAAGCAAGATGGTGGGGTGGGATCTCTTCCTGCCTGGGAAAGGGATGTCCAGGCCTTTCTCATACCCTCAAGTTGTCTCATCTTTAGTAAAGAGCCATTGCCCGGCAGCTTTGTAGCGAAAGGGTGACCTTCTGTAAAGGACAGAGACGCTTTTGGGCTCCAGTTCTGTCTGTTGGTGTGTGGCATGCCAACAGTTATCACTTGTAGAATTCTTTGCCATATGCGCATCCGTCTTAAAGAGAAGCTTTAATGATTTTTTTTTCTCATTAAAACAGGTAGCGAACAACAAGGTTACAATTTGGCTCTTTCTCATTGTCACGTGGACCTTCCCGAGACATCATCCTGTGAGAATGGAACATGCAGCCAGGCGGTTATTTATTTCACAGCAATAATAGACTTTTCACGGGATGGAGACAGAGTTACTGAAATTGTTGTGGAACCCATTGTCAGTGTGAATTTCCTGTGGAGCAGCTACATTCCTGAAAGTGTACAGGTGGACACACAGCCAAGACATCTCTCTAAATAGAGATTTAAAATATCACTCTTTTCATAAAACACAATACACTTGGGTGGGGGTGGAGACCTCACCTGTCACTTACACAGGACATATGAATACCCACTCTCTGAGTCTGCTCATTGTCATACAGGAAGAATCACCTCCAATACATGATGACACTCAGCTTCTTTCAGTCACCTCCAGCTGTTGAATCTCCACCCATGAATTGAAATGTATTTACATAGCTAGTTACTCAAAATGATACTTTTTTTTTTCGGGGCTATGGGGTTAAGTGACTTGCCCAGGGTCACACAGCTAGTAAGTGTCAAGTGTCTGAGGCCGGATTTGAACTCAGGTACTCCTGAATTCAGGGCCAGTGCTTTATCCACCGCATCACCTAGCTGCCCCTCACAATGATACTTTTGATATCTGAAATATAGCCACTGCTCAACAATAAGGGAAAAGAAACAAGAAATCGGAATATCACAGGTATTCATAGATTAAAGCAAAATGCCCTTGTTTTAATATATCTACAAATCTCATCTTAAAATAAGCTGTCAAATTCTTATTTTCAGTCTATAGTTAGGTAACTTAAATTTGATCCCAAATCCACATCTGCAATATATGGTAGTTACAATAAAGTTAGTTATATCATATAATTATTATGTATTATATCATATAACATCAAATAGTATATATTACATATAATTTATCATGTAATTAAGAATTATTATATCAATCATTATATTATATATAATATAATATAAATATTTTGTTAAGGGTTAAGAAAAATATTCAGAATAACAGTTTCTTTTAAAACTTTTAGCAGGCTGTATTCGGCTACAAAATAGGAAGAGACAGTACATTATCAATGCATAAACGTGTGTGTATTTAATACAATTTGAGACTTTTAGTTGAAAAAAACCTACTCTATTTGTGATTCATTTTCTGTAGCATTTTAGAAGAGATGTGAACAATAAGAATAATAATTCAAATAGAAAAATCAATTTCGATGAGATTATCGCATGATTTAGTCTCTCATAAGACAACAAACAATGATGTAATTTACTGAAAATGTCTTTGCTTTCCAGATCAAAGTAAAGGACCTGCCCACAGCCAATTGCTATTCCTTTACTGACCCTCATATCATTACATTGGATGGGAGGTAACTTTCTAATTTGCAGGGTTGGGGGAGTGGAATAGAGACTTGTGAAATTTAGTGGGTCAGCAGAATCGTTTGGTTATTTCATGTGTGGAGCCCCTCCCTCCATATACCATAAAAAACCTCAAGGGTCAGTGGGGGCATATTTAAGGTCACCCCGATTTCTTATCGCATTTGTATCCTTTGAGTGGTGGACAAACTTGGATATTTCCCCCTAAATCTTGATTTGCATTGCCATGAAGGAGGGATGAGCTCTGTTTCCTCAAAATGAGGATCCCCACTTGACATTTCATGTCCTAGGAGACAATCCTCACTGTGTCGTTGGCTTCCTGCTACTGGGGCCACAAGGAACAAGAGGAATCTGATTGTTCTTTGTACCAGAGGACGCCTGTCTCCTGGGCATCTTCAGGCTATTGGAATCTTATCCAAAGGTGGGACTGGCTAATGTTCACAGAGAACAAAAGAGCAGACCCACCTAGTCTGTCTAGAACAAGCATTTATTAAGCACCAACTGTGTACCGGCCCTATGCTAAGCTCTGGGGATAGAAAGAAAGGCAAAAGGCAGGCCGTGTCCTCAAGGGGCTTCTATTTTACCGGGCACATTATTGTACAACAGAAGGAGTCTTAGCGGGAGGCAGAGACCATGCCAACTTCCTGATTTTATAGATGGGAAAGCCGAGACCCAGGAAGAGGAAGGATGACTAAGATTTTCTTGTACCTGAGTAACCTCCACAGCAGGAATGCTTTGAGGTAGAATTCTCTCCAGCCTAAACCTTTCTCTTCTCTGCTGACAGGCATTACGAGCACTTCAGGACCGGAACCTTTGTGCTCTACAAGAGCCTGTCACGGGACTTTGAAGTCCACGTTCGCCAGTGGGACTGTGGGAATGTCCACTATCCAGGGTCCTGTAACTGCGGCTTTGTGGCCAAAGAAGGAGGTGACGTGGTTGCGCTGGACATGTGCAGTGACCAGCTCCACAAGTCACAGCCCTATTTATTTGTGAAGAGCAGAGATCCCAGCAGCCATCTCAAGATCAGGGAGTCTTATTTAGGAAGAAAAGTCACGGTAGGTAAGGGGCGGAATTTGCTGCAAGCACCTCCTTCCTCATGTTCATTTTCCTGTAAAAGTGGTCATTTCACATCCAGAGGGTTTCCCACTCTAAGATAGCACAGATCCTATCGTCCAGCACCAGAGGCACGATCAGCTCTGATCTTCAGAAGCATTTCTTCTCTTTCCTACAGGTATTTGTTTGAGGGTAAAACTTGAATCAGGAAAATCAACAACTGCCTTATTTGGGGTAAAATAAAGTGCTTGTTCCTAGTGAGGATAGAAAAATGTTGAAATTGGAATCTCATAACTACTTTGTCACAGCTGGAGATTACAAGGGTAACCAGAAGGTTAATTTGGTAAATATTCCCCAATTAGTATTCACAAACATTTTAGTTTTGGTGTGAAACTGGCAAGTTATCTGATGCTTTCATGGGACTATAAAGAAATTATGTAGAAATTCAGCACAATATGTACCAATTACTCCCTACAATGTAAGGGGCGCCAGAAATTATAGCAAAAAAAAAAAAATGAAATAGTCCCTGCCTGCAAAGAGCTTTCGATCTACAGGGATCACCTTCATCCATGTGATTCTTTTCCATGTTTTTCCACCAATCCCACAAGACCATTTGCCCCTCAGTGGACTGGAAGCCTTTCTCTGGATTTTAAAAACTGTTCTGTAGAAGCCACACTTCCATGTGCATGAGGCCCTTTCTGACCCATCTGACTATGGGGATCTCCCTGCCCCCACATTTATTTTGTATGTACTTCTATATCACTGTGCTATGTCGTTCTATAAAATGTAAATATCTTGACTCGTGTTTGCTTTTCATCTCCTGGATCAGCCCAGTGCCTGACATGCAGTAGGTGCTTAATAATTGCTTGCTGGTTGGGCTGCCCATCTCTCCCCTTTGCTCTTTCAGCAGAACCAGCCTAACTCCTTTTCTGGTCACGCCTGTGCATGCAGAAGTCTTTTCCACCCCTTCTTGTGCAAAAGTCATTAGTGATATGCAACAACCAACTTCCACACTTACCATCCATCGTCTCTGTTTTGCCCTGTGGGTCACAGCAATTTTGAGTCATTGTGTCCCTTGAGCCCCAGATATATCGTCAGGAGATTATTACTGTTAAAAATGTGCAGGGGGCAGCTAGGTGGTGCAGTGGATAGAGCACCAGCCCTGGAGTCAGGAGGACCTGAGTTCACATACAGCCTCAGACACTTAACACAAACTAGCTGTGTGACCCTGGGCAAGTCACTTAACCCCAATTGCCTCACTTAAAAAAAAAAAAGTAAACCAATGATTCGGAGTTAGCACTTATTCCCTCACCTGGACCTTTCAAGCAATGAGTGAGCTCCAGTGGGTAGTCTTGGGTGTCAGAACACTGCCCCCACCTGCCTCTCACGCTGCTCCTCACTTGTCCCTGTTCTTGGGTCCAGATCATTTTTTCTTCCGGAGCTTTCATCCGAGCTGATCTTAGTGAATGGGGCATGAGTTTGACCATCCAGTCTCCTGGCTCAGATTACAAAAACACCCGGGGACTTTGCGGCACCTTTGATGAAGACCCAGAGAACGACTTCCACGACAAACGTGGCACTGCGATCAAGGACCATTCCAACCCGTACCTGGTTTTTAGTAATGAGTGGAGGTAAGAAGGTCCTTTGTTTTCCTTGGATGCCTGTCAGTTACCAGAACAAAGTTTTGTACCTACTCGGTACATACTCAATGCTTCATTCACATCTTTTTGTTTGTTTGTTTGTTTTTTGTGGGGCAATGGGGGTTAAGTGACTTGCCCAGGGTCACACAGCTAGTAGGTGTCAAGTGTCTAAGGCCGGATTTGAACTCAGGTCCTCCTGAATCCAGGGCCATTGCTTTATCCACTCAGCCACCTAGCTGCCCCTCATTCACATCTTTAAAAGCCCTAACATGCTCTGTGTAGCTCATTTCCACACCCTGGCTCTTTTGCAGTGTGATCACATCAGTGAGCAAAGTGTTTCCATTTTATTCTGTTGTCTTGTCTTTTTATCCTTTGGAAGGATATCACCAGGACAGAGCATGTTTGATAAATTTCCAGTTTCTTTCAAATCTCCTGGAAAAATCTCCTACTGCAGCTGTGCAGAAGACAATGCTGGATCCCAATCTGTCAATACTCTGGAGAGTAACTCCCAATCAGAAATCATCTCAGGCTGCCATGACAGTGAACATGGCAGACGTACTTCTTTGATACCAGAACTAGACATCACTATAGAGCATAGCAATGCTGAGGACCTGAACAGAAGCTTAAAGAAGCATTCAGTGAGAGAAGAAAAAAATCCAGGTTCCTTTTCTTCAAGTCAAGAAAAAGATGTTAATCTAACAAAAGTAGATTCAGAAGCACCCATTCGTCACAACAGCAACAAAGTGCCTTTGGAAATCACGAGACGTGTGCAGAATTGGGACCACCATCCCCAAGAAAGACAACCTGTCCAAAACAGGCAGAAAAGACAACATTTGCATGAATATCCTCCCACCTTTTCTTTCCTAAATCTCAGCCCTGCTGACCTGGAAGGATTAAGCTATTTTTTTCCTGAGGACCATGTTGCCTACGTACACCAAGAGTTTGTACTGTCATGGCCCACACCTTCTGGGCTGAAGGAAGCCCATGTGTTGGAAGTCTGCCACCATACCCTGGCTAACTCAAGCATTGCAAGGTCCTGTGCCGAGTTTCTCGGTGAGAGAATAGACAGTGTGGTTGAGATTTGTGTGAAGGATGTGCTGTTGAAAGATGACCTGAGCTGGGCAGAAGCAGGTTTGGCCCTCTTAGAAAATGAATGTGAAAAGAGAATTTTGGAAGAAGGAAAGTACAGCAAAGATTATGGTCCGCACATTGAAGAGATTCTCCTAGTGCTGAAATGTCCCAATTTCTGTAGTGGACACGGAGAGTGTACGGACTGGGGCTGTGAGTGTCTACAAGGCTTTACTTCCTATGATTGCAGAGTCTCGTCTGGTAAGTAAAAGAGCTGGAAAACCTCAGTGTGATGCTTTTGTCCTTTGGTGTCCTGGTCCTGATATGTGTGTGTGTGTGTGTGTGTGTGTGTGTGAGAGAGAGAGAGAGAGAGAGAGATACACACAAACACATACACAGAAAGAGAGAGAGAGAGAGCATCCTTTGCAGCCCACTCCCTCACATTATCTAATAAGTTACCTAGTGAGCTAGGAATCATAGGATTTACCCTCCTTTTCATGGACAAATGCATCGCCAAAGAAAACAGGCCGCCATCAATCTGCAGGCATCTCTAAAGCATCTTCTTTGTGCTGGATGTTATGTTGGATGCAAAGGGCACCAGGACAGAAATGAGCGCTGTCCCTCTGCCCTCGAGAATCTTCCTCTGTTGTGGGAAACAAAGCATACTCAGGTGTGAGTAACCCATGACAGCATTGACACAAGGCTTTAAGCATTACAAAGGGCTTTTCATGTTCTCTTATTGGATACTCACAACACTGTGAAGTAGGATCTCTCATCCTCATTTTATAGATGGAAAGAAGTAGATACAGAGTTTCTGACTTTGTTCTTTCAATTTCTTATTCATTCATTCATTCATTCATTCATTCATTCATTCATTCATTCATTCATTCATTCATTCATTCATTCAAGAAACACCAGCATCGTATAGAGAGAAGCTCTGTCCCAAGACCATTCACTTGCCTCTTAAGCCCAGTCACCCATAAGTCCATCCTAGCCATTGCTGCCAAAGTAATTTTCCTTAGGGGTGGATCTGAAAATGTGATCCCTTATTCAACTTCACAGGGGTGGGCTGGTAAACCTTTAGCGTCTAGTTCTCTAAAAAAAAAGAAAAAAATTACACACAACACACTTTTCAATTTAGTTTATATCATTAATATTTTCTATAAGTTTCTTAAGTCTAGAAAATCAAGAAAATAATAAATCAAGTCCTTATTTGTAGCATTTACACAGGTGTAAATGGTCTTGCTAAAATTTGAACAATTGGCAAAATGTGATCGTGCAAGACTAGCCTTCTCTCTGTTCCTCACCCATGACTCTCCAGGCCTTTCCACTGGCCTTCCGGCATGCCTGGGATGCACTCCTCTTTCCCCTTGGCCTCCATGAATTGCTCACTTTCTTTAAGATTAAGCTAAGGGACCATTTTCTGCACAAGGCATTTTGTGACCCCCCCCCCAGTTGCTGATGCCTTTCTCCCAAACTACCTTATTAATATTTGCTAGCATTTGGATAGTGTTTTCGGCTTGCAAAGAACTTTACAAATATTATCACATTAGATCCTCACAACAACCCTGAGAGGCAGGTACTGTTATTCTCACCCCCGTTTTACAGAGGAGGAAACTGAGGCAAACAGAGGTTAAATAACTTGCCCACAGTCTCACAGCTACTAAGTGTCTGATCAGGATTTGAACTCAGCTCTTCCCAACATCACGTCTAGTGCGCTTACCCACTACAACACCTGTGCTTAATCACTGTGTACATATACATTGTCAGTTATTCCCTTTATATTTATGTTGTACATTTTTCACTGTGTCCCTGTTGTCTCCAACATTAGACTATAAGCCCCCGCCCCCCCCCATCAGGAGGGGCCATCTCATTCTTGGTACGTGTGTCCCCAGCACTTGGCACAGTGCCTGGCATTTAATCAATACTTGATTGATGGATCATAGGAGCAGGAAAGCTCAGTCCCAGCCTCTCCCCACAACCTCAAAGGGGACCCTTGTTCTCATTGAGCTTCTTGGCTCTGGGTCACCAGTGCTCTCTGCATAGAAAGGACAGGGAGAAAAGTAACAGAAGAGGGAGTTTCTTAGCAGCCACCATGGGATGAAGGTGGAAGAAAAATGCCTTTGGCATTGCCGGGGAGAGTTGGGGCCCCAGCAGTGCTAAGTGGCTGCACCTCATCCCCTAGGAACGCTTTTGTTTCATGCCGCCCAATTCTCACTATTTACCGGATTTCAGGAATCTCCAATGAGTATGATGAGCACACATCTCCACATAGAGGCTACATATCATTTCAACTGGGCCATTTAAATCATTTTTTTCCTACAAAGTACATATTTTTAACCTTTCTATCCATGCATGATATACTTTCCCCTGCTCCCAGACCAGGCTCCAGAAATTACAGAGCTTGAGAATGCTGGCTTATGTGACATCCACCCCAATGGCTGCACAACGGTGAGAGTTTTGGGTCACGGATTCAGAGAGTCACCAACAATGAAATGTGAAATAACCCAACAGCAGGTAGGTTGATTTCATTCAGTATTGGCGAGGGGCTTCTCCTCCTCATGACTTGCCCTTTATTCCCCAACCTCTTGGGTCCTCCTTCACCTTAGATATCCTACATCTTCCCCAGTATGATGTCAGTTCCCTGAAGGCAGGGACTAGTTTATTTTTGTCTCAGTATCCTCATACCTCGGCACACCCTCAATAAAGGCAGGTGGCTGGAAGAGGTGGGCCTGGGTTCAGTGTGTGCACACACTGAGATGTGTCCAGTAACTTCTGGTATTTTACAGTCTTCCACTTGGCCCACCTGGTTCTTTGCTCACATCACATTCCATTTATAAAACAAGCAATAAACCAACTTGAAACCTGGGAGGTCATTGTTTTCATGGGTGATTTGACCTTTAACATATTAATTCATGGTTTAACATTACTCTCACTTATCCATTGAATGCATAATCATTGAATTATCCAGGTATCCAAGACATATCCAAGGCCCCAGAAAATTAAACCAGCAGCAATTGGTAGAAGTCCCAAAGTGGTAATAATTGGCTTAGTGTCAGGGGGGAAAAACTTCCTAAAAAAACAAGAGCTGCCCAAAAATGGGAGGGATTGCCTCTCAGACATCTCCAAGCAAAGGCTGGCTGCCATCTGTTGGCTGTGGTCTAGTGGGTCTTTTAGAAGCAATTCGAGCTTAGACTAGATGGCTTCTGAGCTGTCTTCTAGCTGACATTCTGTGTCTGCAATCAATCCAGCTGAATGAAGCCGACCCCCAGTCTCTCCTGTAATAACATCGTACAGCAAGGAAGGTTGCTTGTCTTTGTACCCAAGGACAGTGGTTCCCAAGAACTACAATTATTCAGAGAATTTGCCCTAACAGCCTGTGTAAACAAGCCATGAATTTATGAACTTTTGACACCCTCATAAGAAGACAGTGTGTGAAACAATAAAACTCAGTAATGGAAAAAGACAGCCGTGCTCACCATGTTAATTTGAGTCAGGGGAGAGTACGGCTGTCTTGGTCTTGGCAAGATTCTCAGAGTGACATCACACATCATTTAGTGGCTCACCAAGCCTGGGCCCAATAGATTTGTGCTGTCTGGGAAGGCATGCCACATACTGATGCTCTGGCCCGAGATCACCGTCACTGCCTGCCTTTTGTCTCCCTGCATCTCACCTGCTTCTTCTAAACACAGCTGAAGTGGGATGAAGAGAAGCCATACATGTCAGACTGGGCCCCAATCACATCCGCACGGAAAAGGCAAAAGGTCTTCCAACACAATGTGGTGAAAGGCCCCCCAGACCTCAAGGAGTCCCCCACTTGCCGTGTTCCTTGTCCTGTTTTGGCTTCAAACAGCTCCAATAATTAGGCTGTTCTGTTGTCACTGTAGACGACTCTGTGTTAGCACATCAGAGTAGGCAGCAGAGCTGTATTACAGGGTCCAGGAAGGACCCACCCTGGCCAAATTCCTGGGGAGGTGGAGGCGGGGAATCAAGCATCCTCAGGTGCCCTGTAGGAGCTGGTTCCAGACAGTGTAGTTAATCAGGCAGAAACTAGCCCGGCTCTGATGGGATTTAGAAAGGAGCCAGCCTCAGGCTCCCAGAGAGGCAAGTGGGAGGAGGCTTCCCTGCCCGAGGTGGTGCCCTAGAGTATGGGGACTCCTGGGCATCTTTACCTCGACATGTCTGTCCATGGGTTTTCCTAACCCTGTCCCTGTGCTAGTGGGGGGCTTACGTGACCAGCTGTTGCTCAGCGGTCTATGATGGGTTCATCCCTGCCTGTCAACAAAGCTGTCCCTCCAACTCAGTCCTTCCAAGGTCACTGTCTGCCCCGTGCCTTCATAAGCAGATGTAAAGAGCCGACATTTTGTGTTTCCCACTGAGAGCTTTATCAGACAGTGACAGCAAATTATAACACATCTTGTCAAATTAAGGTGGTCCTTTCCTCCAATTAAAGAAGGAAATAATCATCTCAGTAGTCTTATGAAGTTTATAAAAGATACAAATTATAGAGTATATAAATTCCCTGGTGTTGCAAAATGTTTTATTTTTATTTCTTGGTATAGATTGTGAATAAAGTTTTAAAATGAAAAACCAATACATTTCTGGGCACAATGTGCCATTAACAAGCTAAAATGTTTTCAATTTAAGGATTTCATGAAGTGAAAATTGATTCTTGTTGAATTTTTTCTGTTTTTGAAAAGGAGAAATATTCTTTCTATTTCTCTAGTATAATAGTAGCCAAGGCATCCTGGTAGCCCCCGTATACACAGAGGTCATCTTTCAAAACAGCACAATGGTCACTTGCCTGCTGCCTGCCCATGTCCAGACGTTACCCACAATGCATCTGAGGGGGGATGGGCTAACTGCAAAGTGGCAAATCAAGGTAAAAAGACAACCATAACCAAGAACGTTTCTCTAAGAAAATATCCGAGACCTGGTGGTGAAACAGAATCCATTGAGAACAAGCCATTTGACATATCATTTCATCTTTTAAAAAAATAATATTTTATTTTTCCCCAATTACATGTAAAGACAATTTTTAGCATTCATTTAAAAGAATTTTCCAAATTTTCGTCCTCCCTCCCTCAAGAGCAGTCATACAACACACATTTCCTTATTAGTGATGTTGTGAAAGGCACAGACTCAAAGAAAAAACACACACACACAAATATAGAAAGTGGAAATAGTATGCCTTGATCTACATTTGGATTCCATCAGTTCTTTCTCTGGAGGCAGATAATACACTTCATCATTCATCTTTTGGTATTGTCTTCGGTCATATTGCTAGGAATAGCTAAGTCATTCACAGTTGATCATAGTACAATGTTGTTGTTACTGTGTACAATGTTTTCCTGGTTCTGCTCATTTTGCTTTGCATCAGTTTATGTAAGTCCAGTTTTTTTTTTTTTCTGAGAGCATCCTCTTGTCAATTCTCATTGCACAACAGTATTCCATTACAATCATAGACTATATCTTGTTCAGCTATTCCCCAGTTTATGGGCATCCCCTCAATTTCCAATTCTTTGCCATCACAGAGTTGCTATAAATACTGCTCACAAATAGGTCCTTCCACCGCCCCTTTTTAATTTCTTTCAGATACAAACTTAGTAATGTATCGCTGGGTCAAAGCATACACATGGTTTTCTAGCCCTTTGCCAAAGGGCTCTCCAGAATGGCTGGATCAGTTCACAACTCTACGAACAGTGCATTGGTGTCCAAGTTTTCCCACATCCCCTCCAACATTTGTTGTTTCCTTTTTCTGTCACATTAGCCATTCTGATGGTCGAGAGGTGGTACCTCAGGGTTGTTTTAATTTGGAGCACTTTTTCATATACTGTCATTCCTTTTTATAGGTTTCTAATGATGGCTCTCGCTTCAGTAACCCCCAGATTCTGATGATCTATGATGGTTCCTGTCAGACGTGTGAGCCCCATTCCGAGGGACACTGCACATTAAAGGTATCCCCTTTATGGTTTGGGTTTGGCCAGGGGGGCCTAGGAGGCCAACTCCTTTAATCCCGTAAGCATGTAAACCTGAGCAGGAATCCTCACACAGCCTCCCCCTAGAGACCTCTATTAAAGGAAACCCCCTGCATAGAAAGGAGCTGGGCTCCTTGATTCTGGGGCAGCTGTGGAGCAATGTCTGCACACTGGCCTCAGAAGAAGAAGGCCCGGCTCAGGTCTGCTCTCCGACACATACTGAGTGACCCTGCCCAGGTCACCTGCCTACTCAGTGCTCTAGGCAGCCAGCCCTGCTAGAGAGGGTCCTGTAAGGGCCAAATTTAATATGTGGAGAGTTAATTGGGTGACTCGACATAATATCGGAGTTCAGAAAATAATGAGGGACCCCTAGGTCCAAAGTTTTCTCTCTTCCAAACTGCCTTTTTTAGCTATTTCTCCCAGGCTAATAAGAAAGGAGATTAACAGTCTCTTTTCTACCATCAAACCAGGTTTTATTCATAGGGATAAAACATACAACAAAGGTGAAGTTAATAAAGCCAGGGACAAGGGAATAGGGGAAGAGAAAAATGGATAAGCTCCCTGGCTCTAGCAAAGACTGACTCAATTCCCAAACTTGCTTCCAGCTCAGCTAATTCGAAGAGCTGGCTTCGTTTCTATTAACTCATCACCTGGGGTCCGTAGTTTCTATGGGGGTCAGCTGTGCAGCCCCTCGCCAGTCTGCTCTCAGAAGCTCACCAACAGGAAAGAGAGAGCTCCTCTGAGCGAGCATTCCCTTTTCTACTTTTACTCTCTCTCCCCCAAAGGGAGGTCCTTCAAGTTGCATGGCTGAGAGTGGTCCCCCCCTGCTGATGTCAGCAGTACTTGTCACTCAGGGCAGGCCAGGTGTGGCCTAATCTAATCATCCCCAAGTAGGCACTTAGTTGGTTTCTCATTCTCACCCAGTTCAAACAATACTAAGTCTATCAGGTGGGGCCCCTGGGCTCTGCCAGATTCCATTATTTTATCACAGTCCCCTCACTCCGGAGCTTTTCCTGAACTTCAGTGCAGTCTCCTTCTCTGTGGCTTCTGCTCAGAATCCCAACTCTGCCCCAGCAGCAGGCAGGACAAATGTCCTCCCTCTTCTGATGGACAGTCCTTCAGATGCGTGAACACGGCCACTGTGTCCTGTCTGCAGCCCCTCCTTCTACCTCTCTGGAGGCTAAGCTACTCTGATGGGAGCCTAGCACCCCAGTCTGGCTCTTTTCTCACCCCCAGACCCCCAGCTTTCATGATGGACTGGCGAGAGAGGATCAATGGCTTTGCCCAGAGGCATCCTCGCTGCTAAGCACAGACAGCTCAGATGATTGAGTGGGCAGATGTAAACTTAGCTTCACTAGCAAAATGCCAGGGCCCAGGGAGTCTTGTGTCACAGACCCTTCTTGTACCTTGGTCCAGCTGAGCATGCACCATGCTACTCTCAGGACTTGGGGGACGGCCCACTGGAGTCATATGTGGGCTCAGACAGCTAGTGCTGTAACTGGGACTATCTGATTATAATAGCTGGCCTTGATATACTGCCTACTATGTGCTGGCACTGTGCTAATGGCTGGCTTTGATATACTGCCTACTATGTGCTGGCACTGTGCTAATGGCTGGCTTTGATATACTACCTACTATGTGCTGGCACTGTGCTCATGGCTGGATTTGATATACTGCCTACTATGTGCTGGCATTGTGCTAATGGCTGGCCTTGATATACTGCCTACTATGTGCTGGGCACTATGCTCAGATCTTTGCAAATATTCCATCCTCACAAGTCTGGGAGGCAGGTGCTGTTTTTACCCTTGTTTTACATTCAGGAAACTGAGGCAAGAAGAGCTAAGTGACTCGCACAGGGTCCCACTGCTAGTGAGTGTTTAAAACCAGGTATGAACTTGGGTCTTAGGACTTAGCACAGTGCCTGACAGGTAGGAAGCACTTCAGAAATGCTTCTTGACTGACTCACTGTCAGGTCTCCTTGACTCCAGGCCCAACCCTCTGCCCACTGACCACCGAGCTGCTATTGTCCTCCTTCTGTAGCTGAGTAAACTGAAGACAAGACAAAGGGAGTAATCCAAGGACACAGAGGCTGTAAGGAGCAGAGAGGATTTGAACCCAGGTCCTCTGAACCCAGGGTGTCGCCTCACTGGCTGTTATGCTCTTACGTACCATCCATGCCATTAGTATGCTCCAGCATGAGCCTAAGGAAGGTGCCCAGAGAGGAAGTGAACAGCAGGCTCCCACACCGAGATTCTTATGTGGGGTGTGTCTGGCTGCAGAAAGATGCCTCACCAAGCCTCCTGCTCCCGGGCAGCTCCTGCAGTCTGACCGGGGGCTCTGGGGGCTGGGCCTCCCACTGGTGGGTGCATTCTCCCCACGGACAGATGAGAAAGGAGGAACCGCAGGCAGGACAGAGCCTGTGTCTGAAGCCCCGCACCTGAGGCAGGGAGAGCCTGGCTCCACCGGCACATTTTCCTGGCTGTTTCCTCCTGCCATGCCTGGGAGGGACCCCCCTGCTCCCAAGGGTGTCAGGAGCAGGCTGGATCATTCGCTCCCCGGCCCCTCCCTGAGCAATGGGGCCCAGTCTCCGGCTTCTTCATTGACCCCCTGGTTCCTCTGCTTCCGGCTTGGGAGAGGCCGAGAGAAGGGATGGGTCCTTCCTCAGACTGGGTGGGCACTGGCTTCCAGGGACCCTCTACTGACTTCTGCCCCTGCTGCTTCTCCTCACTGCCCTTGGTTCTTCCTTTTGGGGTCAAGCAGAATGAATCACATCCCCCTTTCCTGTGTTTGCGGATGGTCATCATGTCCCCAGCATCTCCTTCACGGGGGTCTTTACTTCATCGCTTCACTCTGTCAAGGGCACTGGGGGTGACCTGGCTGACCCCTCAGGTTCCATCTAGCTCTAAGCACTGTGACCCCAAGGACAGCTCTGACCCCACTGGCTCCCCACGAGTTGCAGTTCCCCACACCACTCCTCCCCCACATCACCAGCCATGACTGACCACGGACACGCTACAGATGAGAGCCAGTGTCTCTCGGCTCCCTGGGATACATGGAAGAGGGAGGGAGGCGGCATGCAGGGTTTTTAAGGGGAAGAACAAACCCATGATGATTTTCTTCTGGTATTTGCACATTTGCCTCTTTATTTCTTTAAATATCTCCACCTGTTTAAGAAAGGTCCCCTCTTATTGCCCAGCTCTGCAGAAATTCCTATTGATTGGAAATACCTGGTTTTCTAGGACAAAGTGATCATTAGGGCGGATCATTAGTGGAAGATATTTCCAAACCCAGATGATAATTGGATTTTTTCCCCTTGGAAATGGCACTGGGAGGTTGACAGGCATGTTACCTGCCTAAGGCGCGCATGGCTTCCTAGCCCTAATAGCCCACGGCCATCGGTGATGGACAACCGCCTCTGTGCTGAGGGTTTTTCATTTCTGTTTAGGAAAAGCATTGCTACCTGGATGGCGTCTGCTATGGAGACGGGGAGCCCAGCCCGACGAGCCCTTGCCTGCTCTGCAGAAGTGGCCTTTCCCAAAGGACTTGGTCAGTCTCTGAAGGTAAGGAAGGTCCGGCATTCGGTGCCTGCTTCAGCCGGAACCATTCCCCAGGAGGCCAGAGGGCGGCCCGTGTGCAATGTGCAGTCCCAAAGGCATCCAGGGCTTATGCTGAGAATAGCAGATGTCTGTCTTCATCTGGCCTGCCGGCCGCTGACATGCTGACAACAAACTTCCCGCTTCCACATTTGCTAAGTCAATGCCGCGCTATCTCTCCGAGGCTCCCTGGCCTCCATGCTGGAGCAGTCGGATGCCAGCAAAGCTGCCCTTTCTCTTCTGGCTCAGGAGGTCAGAGGGCAGGGAAAGCAGGACAGGGGGACAGGAAGTGGGAGGGGAAACAATGTCCAGGCTTCCCCCTTCCCTGCTCCTGGTGGACCCCAGGAAATCCTGGGGGAGGGTACAAAGAGCTGGATATTTCACTCCTTCCCCCCTCCTGAGGGGTCTGGAGACCTGGGAAAAAATCTGGTGGGGTGGGAAGGGGGTGTTGACTCCAACGACTCACAGGAGAATCCAGTGGGCGCCACACGGCAGAATCCGGAGACTCTTTTGGGCGAGATCCGTCAGGCTTGGCCTTCACCTGGCTTCTACAGAAGTAAGTCTGTGTCTGCTCCGTCCCAGACAACCGACCCCCAGAGTTCCAGGAACCACAGGAAAGGCTGCAGACGTCTTATGGGGAAATCTTTGTGTACCCATTGGTGGCCTTGGACCCAGAAGGCTCTGCCGTCTTCTTCAGCCTGACCTCGGGCCCGGAGGGAGCGAGTGTCTCTCCTGGGGGCGTCCTGCGATGGAAAGTGCTGTCCTGGAGCGCACAGACGTTTACCATCAGCGCCGTGGATGACTGCAAGGCCGAGGCCAGAGTGACCATGGAGGTAGTGCCCCAGAGATGGCTCTTGTCTCTCCTCAGTGAGGGTGATGGAGGGTTTTCTAGAGTCCTCTGAGTCTGTAAGACACCTCCCAAAGGCGATCTCGTCCCAGCTGCCAAACGGCTTAAGGTCCTCCAGCGATCAGGTGAGAATGCTGAGGCTCAGCGTGCCCAGGGGACCTTGCAAGCAGCCTCGTCTGTGACTCTAGGCAGGCCCGGTGCCCCGGACTCCACTCACTCCACTTAACATGGGCTCTCTTTTTGAGGGGGACATTTAAAAAGATAAACCCTGTGAGTGACTAGCTCATGGGTCAGAGGTGTCCCCACACTCCCAGCTAATACATGTCCCCAAGACTTTTTCTGGACCTAAGGAGACGTGACTGTTTCTTTTCTGTTCTTCTTTTTCTTCTGGTGGGGCAATGAGGGTTAAGTGACTTGCCCAAGGTCACACAGCTAGTAAGGTTCAAGTGTCAGCAGTCGGATTTGAACTCAGGTCCTCCTGAATCCAGGGCTGGTGCTCTATCCACTGCGCCACCTAGCTTCCCAAGATGTGGTTGTTTTCAATGAAGACGCTTTCCTTTGCCTTCTTCCTCAGGTGTTTGTGAAGCCCTGTGATTGCCTGAATGGAGGGTCCTGTGTGCCCTGGGGTGACATCTCCCTAGGAGACAGGCCACACTGGTGTTCTTGCCCGCCTGGGTTTGAAGGTACCCGGTGTGACGTGGACATCGATGAGTGTGAGCCTCACCCCTGTGGTCCTGGCCGATGCAGGGACATGGCTGGGAATTACTCCTGTGAATGCCCAGTGGGGTGGACAGGTCAGTGCTCAATCATCCTGTCTTCTTGGAGGGGCAGGGTAGCTTAGTGGGCAGAGGCTGGAGTAGGAAGCAGGAAGACCAGTCTGACTCCCACCTCAGACACTTGGGAGGGAGGGATCACCTTGCCTCAGTTTCTTCACCCATCAAATTGAGATGATGCCAGGACTTTACAGAATTGTGAGCATCAAGAATGACCACACACAGGGGCAGCTTTGGAAATCTAAACATCCTGGAGGAACATCTCTGATTGCCATGATTCCTGCATGAACACGTCAGGGACTGAACTGGGGTGGCAGGGATGGGGTGCAGCTGGGTGGTGCAGTGGATAGAGCACCAGCCCTGGATTCAGGAGGACCTGAGTTCAAATGGAGCCTCAGACACTAATGAGCCATGTGACTTGGGGCATTGCCTCAGTTCCTCATCTGGAAAATGGGGCCACCCTGAAGGAGATGGAACCAGCCCAGTGTCTTTGCCGAGATAAGGAGAGTCAGACACGACTGAACAGGCCCATGGGGGAGCTCTCATTGGGCAGGAGCCAGGACGCTCGAGGGCCTGAGCTTCTGTGTGGGAGAATCACTGGAAGGGGCGGGGATGTTCAGAAGAAATGCCCACGTGAACCAAGAAGCCTCCATCCAGCTCTTACTGTGTGGGAAGCTGTTTGTCCTGCATTCTCAGAGAGGACCAAGACCTGGGGAGGAGACGTCATGACTTACACCGAACTGGACCTACTGGAGGGAGGGCGGTGCGAGGTCACCTGGCCCACTCTCTCCTCCAGAGTCCTCTGAGGCCAGTGGCAAGATAGACCTCAGGAAGACTGGAGAAGACCCCGGATGTTTGAGGCAATTGGGGTTAAGTGACTTGCTCAGGGTCACACAGCTAGTCTGAGGTGAGATTTTAACTCAGTTCCTCCCGACCTCAGGGCCGGGGCTCTACCCACTGCACCACCCAGCCGCCACTGAGGATACAGAGAGGGAAGTAGGGTGGCCCCTGCTCTCTGGGAGCGCCCACTCACCTGGCGACTCAATGGTGCAGTGGAGAGTGCGGGGCTGGGAGTCGGGAAGGCAGGTTTGAATCCCGGAGGAGACGTTTATGAGCTGTGGCCTTGGGCAGGTTCTCCCTGCCTTGGTCTCTCCACCTGTAAGATGGGGATAATGACCCGGCTACCCATAGCTTGGTGGTGAGGGTCAAATGAGACCACGCAGGCAGAATGCTTTCACAAACCTTCCAGCGCTTTAGGGATGCTGGCTCTCGCCATCATTCTGACAGGGAGAGAGCATGACGGAGGGGTCTGCCACAGGTGCCACAGGAAGGCCCAGCGGTAGCAGCAGCAAGGCAGATGGTGATGTGTCTTCTGTGGAGCGTGGCCATTAACTAAACCACATCCATTCCCACTAAGGCGGGAGGTCAGGGGGGTGAAGAGAACCCTCTTCACGTGTTGGAAGGGGAATCTCAGACTCAGAACCAGGAGCAGGGGCGGAAGATGCCACGGGGCAGGTGGAGGTTTCAGGGACTCTTGGCCATGAGAGCCATCCCTGAGTGGAGCGGGTGGTCTTCAGAGGCGGTGGGCGCCCTCTGCTCTGGGCTTCCAAGCAGGGGCTGCATGAACACGATGCCAGTGACCATCCAGACGAGTCCAGAGCTGTTGATGTGTGTAGAGAAGCGGCAAGTCCCGATCCCCCAGGAAAGGGGCCGGCGAGGCAAAGATGACAATTCAGTCAGTGGGCACTGAGCGAGCTAACGCTCCCCATGTGGCTCTGGGCTCGGGCCGGAGACTCAAGGACAGAATGGGGCGTCCTTGTTCTCAGGGAGTTTCCAAACTTGTGGAAGCCAGTAACACCCCTACCCATAAATGTAAGGCGAGGTGGCACGTGATGAGCAGGCCATCCTGCTTCTCAGAGCTTGGCCCCTTGACACTCAATGTTTCCACTCAGGCACGAATTGTCAGGAAGATGCGGACGAATGCGGATTCAGCCCCCGGGTCCCCGGAGGACGCTGCGTCAACGTTTCTGGTTCCTATCGCTGTGACCCGTGTCCCAAAGACCTGCACGGCGCTGGGGAAGCAGGCCTGGGTAAAACCCTCCATTTTAACACTGCTCTCCCCACGGACCGGCCGGGTGAGCTGTGGCTTCTTTGTCAAAACCCGTTTCTATGAACATGTCACTTCAGTTCTTCAGTGAGTCTGTGAAATAGGCACTTAGAGATGGTGCGTCATAGTGGGCAGTGTGTGGACTGAGACTCAGCAGACCAGGTTTCAAATAGCGCCCCTGACACTGCTTCTCTGTGTGACTGTGGGCATCTCAGCCTCAGTTTCCTCCTCTGTCAAATGAGAATAATGATACCCGTAGCACTGCCCTGCAGGGGTTGGGGGGAGGGGCTCAGCTGCAACTAAGGGTCGAAAGGTGTTTGGCGGATTTTAGGGTGCTATAGAATGTGATGGTATAGACGCTCTTTTGTGTTGACCTTTGTCTCCGTGGGCTCTTTCTCACTGAGTGAGGGAACTGGTTTGGGTATCTTATAACCAACATTTCATTGCTCAGTGACAGAGATCAGGCCTGCTTGGAAACACAAGGAGGGGATGAGGCCTGACGGAGCTCCTTTTAGGCCCATCCAAGGGCATAGACCTGGATGCCAGCACCATCCATCCCTGGCACCTTCCTCCACTGCTGGCGAATCTCTTAGGAAGAGACAAAACAGCTTCCCTAGGACTTGTCCAGAGACCGAGCAGCCTGGCAGCGTCTCAGAGCCACCCACCCCCTGCAGGTTTAAGCCACTGCTCCTTAGCACGGCATTCAAGGCCTCCTGTCATTCAGGTGTCTAGTCCTCCTTCACCATGTGCCTGACCCTGTGGCTCCAGCCTGCCCAGGCACTCCACTCTCCCCCATCTAATGCCTCCCCCATGTGCCCCCTACTCATCCACCACAGGCAGTGGCTCCGTCATTAGATGCCCAGGTCAACTCCTCATGTTCAGCCCTCACGCGGTGCTGTCTGATGGCGCTGCCTCTGTCTCTTGGCCACCTTTCCCTGTGGATGTTTTCCTGTCCCCTCCATGCTGGGAGGTCTTGGGGGGTGTCCACCAGCCAGCCTTCAAGTGGCTGTAGGCAGGGGCGGGGGGTCGATCTCTGCAGTGCCCCCGGGCATTTGTGCCCACCACATGCATTGGGCCTCCCCAGATCCCTCTCCTTCCCAGGCCAGCTGTGCCAGGGATAAAGGCAAGAACGTCCTGTGTCTAAGGGAACAATGACAAAAATAATGCCCATCCTGTAGATGGGCCTTCCATGTCCCCTAAGAGCCCTGCAGATATGGACTCATTTGACCACTGAAGGCACCCTGGGAAGCAGGTGCTGTTATCATCCCCTTTCTTAGGTTTGATGACTTGCCCAAGGCAACACAGTCTGTAGGGGTCAGAGTCAGGATTTGAACTCATGTCCTCCTGGCTACAAATCCACCACTGTCCACTAATTGAACACAGCCCTCATTTTATGTCGGAGCTGCACACGATACAGTGGAAACAGTGGGAATCACTCGGAGACGACGTGACTTTATGTAGCGAGATCTGGAGTTTGTGGGACCTCCCCTTCACTGGGGAGGGGGGTTTTCTTGTTCAGATGACGTTGGACCCTCAGGCCAGTGACCTCGTGGCAGCTTCAGAATCCCAGAATCTTCTGTCTGTGTGGCCCACGCAGGTCGTCAGATTTAGGGGCAGATCTATCTGCATACGTGGGGGTGCCCCCCACTAAGGGAATGTGGGCTCCCGGGCAGAGGCTACGACGCAGCACCCGGCAGGCGGTCGGGATTGGGCTAAACTGAACAAGTGCCCCTGGGGCCGTGTGCTTTCTGTCACAGGTGAAGCCACATTGACCGGTGAGCTGCCCTCCCACCCCGCGGTCCCCAAGGACTCTGAAGAGAAGGAGTCCAAAGAAGGGCAGAAAGAAGTGACCGGAAAGCGCCCGGCTGACGCGGGCACTGGTGAGGTTTCTTCTCAATCCTAAGTCGCCATGGAGTGTTCAGTGCTGGTCAGCAAGGCCCACGGGGCCGGCGTCTAAAGAACGGCTCTGCCCACCCGGGAGAGAAGGCGCCCTGGGCTTTCCTCTGCCCCTTGACTGTCCGAGACAAGCCTCAGGCTCTCTCTTGGGGGGGGGGGAGAAGGAGACAAGCATTGATTAAGCACCTACACGTGTCAGGCACTGTGCTAAGCACTTTACAAGTGATCTCCCTGGAGGGATCCCCACAAAAGCCCTGGTGGCGGGGAGGTGCTGGTATTATCCCCATTTCACCATTGAGGAAACTGAGGCAGACAGAGGTGAAGTGACTTGCCAGTCACACAGCTAGTGAGTGTCTGAGGCTGAATCTGAACTCGGGTCTTCCTGATTCCAAGCTCAGGGCTCTCTTGACTGTGCCCCGGCTCCCTTGCTGCTCACCCGGATGTTGTGGCTGAGCGGGAACGGGAATATCTGTGGTGATTTTAAAGAATCTTTGAGCAGGAACAGAACTTAGAAATCACAGGGTTACAGAGACCGTTGGAAGGGACTGTGGCGGTCCTAGAGTCTGACTGCCCCCTTTTACAGAGGGGAGAACTGAGGCCCAGGGAGGGAAGTGACACATCCTCTGTCACATAAACAAGCATTTATTAGGTGCTTTCGGTATACCAGGCACTGTCCAAACCCAGCACCTCTGACACCAGCGTTCTCTTTTTAATCCCAAAGCCGCCTTTTGTCTGAGAAGGTGTGAAAGTAGAGACTAGACACTCCTGGAGTGCTGACAGCCCCCTGGGACCCCACCCAGCCAGTGGCCAGTGGGGGTCACTGCAGAGGAAGGCAGGCAGGGCAACCAGCCGAAGGCAGAGCACCCGCTGTCCCAGTATGATGCCAGTGTTGTTTCAAGGCATTTCCTCATCTGGCACAGTCTATAGTGCTGTGTGCAGAGCCCTTAGGGGTGCAGGGGCTGGGGCAGTTGGGGGAGCATAGAGAGTTCGAGGACGCCAAGCTGGGGAAGGGGGCTCAGAGGTGGTGTGGCCAGTAGGGTGGTACTGGTGGGTTGGCTCACCAGTACTCAGTGCTTTCTGCATCTTCCTCTGCCTCGGTGCTGCCCGGGGGTCTCCTCTGAGTCTTGAATAAGGCTGTCGGCAGCTTCTTCTTAGCGTTAGGGAAAAATAAAAAGAAGCATGTTCCCCAAAGTGCCACAAGAGGGCAGTTGTCCACCAAGAAATCTCCCTGGTTGGGGTTTACATAGAAACCCAAAAGGTGGGTCTTTACCCATTTCTGCAGAGCTTTAGCGCTGGCAAAGTGCTGTAGGTGGCAAGGCGTTATTTACACGCAAGGAAACTGAGGCTTCGAGGCTTCAGGACCCGTCCTTAGTGGCCAGGCAGGATTTGACCCTGGCAGGGTGAGGAAGGCTGGTCTGGGGGTCTGGGGGTCTGGGGGCTCTTCCTCTTACCCCCAGCATCCCTGGGCCACCTTTCCTCTTCTACAAACGGAAAGGTTTGGTCTAGAACCTAGAGCTTCCGGGGACCCTCCACAGACATCAACAAGTCCACCCTCTCAGGGCTCCAGGGAGGCCCCAAGGAATGGGGCTGATCCCAAGAATTCCAAGGGCAGATGCAAGACCCTCCCACTGCCTCCCACGCTCGCTCGCTGTTTCCTCTCAGCTTTGGGTAGCTTGTGTTGCTGAGTCTGGTGTCTGAGAATGAGGAGTAAGATGGCATTAGCCACAAGCACATGGAATCTCTCTGAAAGAGAAGTGGGAATATTCTGTCCCCCCATACACACATACAGAATACATAAATGCATACACATGTGCACACAGCACACACATGATACTCACATGCACAAAAAACACCACGCAAACATAATAGATAATACATGCATCACACACCCACACTCCATCACACAATACATACATAATGCATACATACACATGCATAATGCACACATGCATGCAGACACAGCTCACAACACATGCATGCATAATACACACAAGAATGCAGCATGCATACTCATACAATACATGCATATACACACATACACAACACCCAATACCTGTATCATACATCATACACACACACACTACTACCTAGAGTGCCCCCATTTCCTCCTGAGGTCCTTTATCCCCATCTCTAAACTCTTCTGGATGGACCCCCCCTCCTCCAAACCCAGCACGGCTGCCCTTTCAGCCCATCCTGATTCTTGGGGTGTGGGGCCTGACTAGAAGGATGCACAGGCAATGAAAACAGCCAGAACTCGTGGACGCTGACTCTCAGGCTGGGTGTTGTGAGCCGGCCATAGGGAGAACTTTCCTGACCATTCCCCTATAGAAGCAGAGCCGCCCTCCAAGCTGGGCTTGGTTGCAGAACGTGTCTCCTTGGGGCTCTTCGGGCATTTTAACCATCCTGGGTTAAGGCATGCTGGGTGTGCCTGTGGAGTATGCAATGAGGGACAGAGAAACTCAAGGGGGAATGGGAGCAGAGACGAGGGGAAAAGAAATGGCGGAGGGGCAGTTTCCCAGTGCATCCTGATGAGTGATTACACTAATCCCAGGTGACAGGGATGGGAAGGGAAGTGGTGTTTTCATTATCTTTTTGGGGGTTTTTTTGGTGAGGCAGTTGGGGTTAAGTGACTTGCCCAGGGTCACACAGCTACTAAGTGTCAAGTGTCTGAGGCTGGATTTGAACTTAGGTCCTCCTGACTCCACGGCGCCCCCTAGTGACCTGAAAGTGGTGGTTTTTGGAGCTGTTTCAAGAGAAAGTAAGGCCTGGAAAATAAGAGAACCAGAGCTTGGGAGTTTATCCCATGGGAGCCTGTGCCTTTGGCACATCACAGCACAAAGGGCTGGAAGGCTGGGTTTGAATCTTGCCCCTGACACTTTCTAGCTCTGACCTTGGGGAAGGCCTTCGCCTCCTGCAGTCTCCCGTTCTTCCTCAGAGGGTCCAGGATCAGGCCTCAAAGGTTCCTTCCACCTTCAGCTCTAACATCCTATGCTATCCCTTTCCCAGGGGGCTGGAAGAGAGTAAGTGACTTGCCCGGGCTGAGGCAGCTCCTAAGTATTTGAGGCAGGATCTGCACCCAACTCTTCCTAATACTCAAGCCCAGCACTGGGCGAACCTTTAAGCGATGTAGAAATCTGCCGCCTGATGCTCTCTCTGACCACAGACCCAGCAGCACCTGACCTGTCACAGGGGGAGCACTCCCAGTGCTGACACTGCCCAGGCCCACAGGAAGGAGCTCCCGAGAGGACTTAGGGGAGTTCTTGCCCCTCCCCGGTGCCCAGGCTCCTCCTGCCAGCTCTTCATCCCACATCCTCACTGACATTTTCTGGGGTGGCCTCGTCCTGTTACTAACCCTTGTCATCTTTTCCTGTGTTCGTTTTCTCCCCAAAGAGAGTCGAAGGTCTTTGAGGGTGGGGCTCACATTTTATACGTCTGATCGCCCCCCCTCTGTGGATGGTCCCTTCTCATGGATGCCTCACGGTCGCAGGGAGGTGCCCCGGTCCCTCCCAGGCTCTGCCAGTAGAGTAGCAAGGACCTACCATGTGGAGAACAGCAGGGCTACCATGGCAGGGGGTGTCAGACCAGCTTCGCTGATGCCTCAGGGCTCATGCTCAGCATGGCGGCAGGGCAGGGTGGGGTGTGATTTTTTGGCTGTGACAATTCTAAAAATCTGTCTAACAACAACAACAATAACGTCCTTTGCTGTTTGCAGTGTTTTCCAGACCTTAACTCATTTGTCACCTCCCAACACAATGCCTGGCACATCGCAGGTGGTTAACAAACGCTTGTGGCCTTGACTTACTCACCTGTGGGGTTAAGTCTGTGTTCAGCAGCCACACTCAGGAAATCATGGGTGAAATATCGCGTGTTGTGGTGTAAGAACATTGCCCTTAGCAAGGGCCAATGGGCTCAACACCCCCCCAAAGGCCGGGCGTTCCTGCCTGTTGCTGAGCCCCGGTTTGAGGATAATTTGGCCTCCAGCTGCTCTGCTGCAGTGTTCTTGTGCAGTCCAGAGGAGAGAATGTCTGTCAAGAACTTTGCAGGGGCGGCTAGGTGGCGCAGTGGATAAAGCACCAGCCCTGGATTCAGGAGTTCCTGAGTTCAAATCCGGCCTCAGACACTTGACACTTACTAGCTGTGTGACCCTGGGCAAGTCACTTAACCCCATTGCCCCGTAAAAAAAAAAAAAAAAAAAAAAAAAAAAAAGAACTTTGCAGACCCTAAAGGCTTTGGGAAATGCCCACTTTCCTTAAATAACAGGGACCCCCGAAGTGTCCGGCTGAGTCACAGAATGTTAGCTGCCCAGCTCGGTGGCCGTCCACCGAGACTTGCCTGTGGGCCTGCTTTTCCTGTCATTTTAGACGCAGCAGCTCAGCGACTGTCCCCCGAGCAGCCCCAGGCACCCGGTGCCACAGACTTCGCTCCTGTCCCACCATCTGCTGAGGAACCCGTGGCCGTGGCAAGCCGCCCTTCGGGGGGCCTTCAGGATCAGTCCTTTGTGACTCTGAAGGCTGCCCGGCCCTCAGTGAGCACAGCTGCAGATCCCACCCCGCTTGCCAGCCTGGCCCTGAGCCCAACGCCCGCTGAGGATGGTGGCGCTCTGAGAACAGGCCCAGACCCTTCCCCGGGCAGAGCGAGCCCCATCCAAACTCAGCCTGGACGCTCCAGCTCTCCGGCTTCCTGGCCTTCAGGCAGCCTCCAGAGGGCGTTTTTGGGGGCCGGCATGATCTCCACGCCAGCAGTCATGCCCACGAGTGGCCAGAGCTCCACTAGCCTGGGCCCAGCCAAGCTGTTCACCTGTGCCAACTCCCCCTGCTTTCGGGGCGTGTCCTGTGCACCAGCCCCCGATGGAAGCTTCCGGTGTGGCCGCTGCCCCTTCGGTTACTATGGAGATGGGGTGGCCTGCAAAGGTAGGCTGGGCATCATTTGATCCACCTTCCCCCCTTATTAAGCACCCACAGAATCTGCAATGCAGGGGTGCCCTTCTGGGACTCTGGATGGAACCACTGGCACCTTCCCCTCCTCCTCAGTGATGACAGTCACACAGCACCCTCTTCTTGGAGCATCCCAGATCCCTGCTGAGGCAAGCTCTTGAGGTGACAGCACCCCCATTTTATAGGGGAGGAAGCTGAGTTTCCAGAGGATTATGTGGCTGGGTCCTGATCCCCCAGCTAGGAAGGGCTAAAGGCAGGATTAGAGCTCCCATTTCTTCTGGCACCAAGTCTAGCCGACTTCCCACTGTACCCCATGGCCTCCCAATGCTGACCTAAGGCCACATGGGGACTGCTTTACATAATTCAAATGAGAAGATACATGTGAAGCGCCAGAAGCTGTTGTTACTATTGTCATCCTTCATCCCTCTCCTCCCAGATGCCAGGGTCAGGCTCAATAACAGGTCATCCCTATGACACATCCCTCATTGACACATGGGACTCAATGACCGCCATTTTGGGGGAGCTGTTTCCATCTTCATGTTCGCCTTTGCTCACATGGGGCACACACTCTTTTCTGCTGGCTGTATTCATGCAGCCTTAACTCAAGAGTACGGGGGCATGGATGTGGTATGTGGCCCCTTGATGCCCATCTGCTAACCAGCAGCAATCCCTTTTTTGCTTGTCTGTAAGAATGGAAATACAATCTAAAATTGGGTGTTCTGTCTGGTCTAAGCCTTTGGTGGCCAAGGCAAGGTACCTAGAGTCACTACCCCTACGGCCTTGGAGACTCCTTGGAAAATCTAGCCAGGACTGACCACCACAGTGCCCTGACCCCAGCTTCTAGGTCTCACTGCTCTGTCAATAGCGGTGTACAAAGGCCAGAGGCTCCTACATTGCCCTCGGTCATCTTGTCTACCTCCTCCTTTTATAGAAGAGGACACCGAGGCCAGAGAAGTGACATAGGAAGCAATGGGGCAGGATGGGATTTGAACTCGGGCCCTCTGATTCCAAACCTGGCCTGCTTCCTTAGACAAGGGGATGCTTTTCATCTTTGATCGCCCTCACTGATGGCGTGCTCCTCCCCAATTCCCTCCCAACCAACGCAGGGGCCACATCTGAGAGCGGAGGCCCCACCTGGCACCCCTGGTACAAAGCCCCATTTCACTGTAAGGAAAGTGGGAAAGGGGCAGCCGTTTGCTCAGAGTCCCACAGCTCCCCAGTGCCAGGTCCAGTCTTGTGCCTGCCTCGCCAGCCCCCAAAGCCCTGTTCTTTCTGCCACATCCTCTCTCCTCCTCAGCCACCTGCAGGCACCCCTGTGGCAGGAGCATGGAGTGCGTCAGGCCCAATGTCTGCAGGTGCAAAACTGGCTTTTCTGGCCCCAGCTGCCAGACAGGTGAGCGGGGTGGGTGGCGATTTTGCCTGACTCCTCGGGAGGGGGCACCCCATTTCTAAATCCTCGCCTCCCTTTAACACAGCTCTGTGTCACCCCAGCTGTAAGAACAATGGGAAATGTGTCAAGCCCGGGCTCTGCCAGTGTCTTCCAGGCCTTGGTGGAGTGACTTGTGAGGAAGGTACAGTCCACACTGGGTCACCTCAGTCCCTGCTTTTCTCTTCCCCCCACAATGTGCTGTTTCTCTGTCCTCAGGCACTGTTCTGCTCTTTGACCACAAGCCCCATCCCATCCCTGAGGGAAGGGCATTGTGGGTCTTGTATGAAAAAATAAGCTTTTAAAATCCCTATGAAAATCGATCTGATAATAAAGGGCATATCTGTTGACAGCTCACTGCAGCCCCCCTTGTCAGCATGGTGGGACATGCTTGGCTCGAAATCTCTGCACGTGTCCCTACGGCTTTGTAGGACCAAGGTGTGAGACAAGTAAGTGGCCTCCGTGAGAACCATTTCATAATGAATCATCCCTCCGTACTATTGATAACCCAGAGAGTTTTATATTTGATGTCCAAAGTCGATGATCACCAGGTCATTGCAGGGATGTCTTGCACCCACTCTCATTTGGCATCTTCCTGTCACTGCCCTGGATCCCCTCTTGGATATCAGTGGGTCGTTCGGTCAGTGGTTGTTCTTTGTTCTCAGAGGACCGAAATGACATCACTAGTTAGTGTCCGACTATGGCTGATCAGACCAAAAGGGGCTCAGAGTGTTCTACCTCTTGGAGAATAGAAGAAGTCTACACAGAGAGCACCCCCACCTCATGCTCTGTTTGTGTAGCCCGGGGTCTAAGGACACACTCGCTTTTTATCTGTTGCCCGTGGTTCCCCCAAGTCAGTCACTGACCATCAAGCCCCCTGTATGTGCCAGGACCTGTGCCAAGAGGAGCCCCTAGCCTCACGGGGTCTGCTAGTGCTTGACTATCTTTGAGAGGCCTCTCCAGGATGCCCACGGAAGTGCTCAGAGGGACAGGTGGTCTGCACCAAGTGTAGTGACACCGGAGAAACGAGTGTCCCGTGGCACGCCAAGGCTGGACGTGAGGGGCCTTCAGAATCCTTCAGGAGCACAAGTGTTGGCCAGTCCTGGAATGTAGCCCAAGCCCCCAAGCTGGGCTGTTTCCACGTCTGTTACCCTTCTCTTTCTCATTTCCTTCTCGTCCCAGTGGTCTGTCACAGGCACTGTGAGCACGGAGGGCGGTGCCTCACCCCAGATGTCTGCCAGTGTCCCCATGGATGGTTCGGCCCGACCTGTGCTACAGGTAAAGCTAGGTCCTCTGGCGACGCCCCATCGGGAAGGACAGACTGAAAAGGAGCCCATTTCCTGGGGGCCTGAGCCTGTTTTAGACCAGAGGACACCCTCATGTCCTTACCGGCTATCCTGCTCTCTCTTTCCCTTCCAGAATGTTCAGGGCCCACCACAAAGGCCAGGGGGTAAGAGAAGAGAGAGACCAAGATTGAGACAGACCGTGCGTGCATGTGTATGAGTGTGCATCTGTGTGCGTGTGTAAGTGAGTGTGAAAATAGGAACGGACAGAAACATCCCCCAAGTATTTGTGGAGTCTTATTATAGCTGAGGAACTGGAAGCCAAGACCCCCAGACAAGGGATCTCGGCCTCCCCGCTAAGCCACTCGGATTCTTCACCCCACTCATCACTGGGCTTCTCTCTTCACTGAATCCTTGATGCTGCCATGTCTGTCTCCCCCCTTTGATTGTTTCATCAGTTCTGGTTTTGTTCAGTCGTTTTTCAGTCCAGTCTGACTCTTCATGACTCCTTCTGGGGTTTTCGTGGCAAAGATACTGGCGGGGTTTGCCATTTCCTGCTCCAGTTCATTTTACAGATGAGAAAACTAAGACAAACACAGAGCTAAATGACTTGCCCAGGGTCACAGAGCTAGCAAGTGTCTGAGGCTGGATTTGAACTCATGAAGATGAATCCATTGTGCCACCTAGCTGCCCTCTTCAGTAGACATGGAGATCTTTGGTCTCTTTTATGCATCACCATACCTTGTCTTTAAGTCAGTTCTTTCCTGAATTGTCTATCGTACAGTCTAGATTCCCCAAGATTCCCATAATGATTTTCATAGGTCTTATTTACACTTTCATACATTTATGACACTCTTCTTTACGCTCTCTACATTTTGCATGGCCCCCTTAAATTTCAGATTTCACAGTGGACTGTAGTTTGCTCAGTGTGGAATTGAGTGGAAGTGCACACACAGCTCTTCCATGATGTGATTCTCTTCACACCTCAGGGTATCATATTTTCTTGATTGCTGTGCTACCTTATTGGCTTATGTTCAATTTAAGGACCACTGGGGCCCCGTGACATCTATTAACTATAGACCTGGGATTCCTCTATATATTTCAGTTATCTCTGTATTACCCTGGTCATCTCCCTACTGAATTCCATTCTGTTGCTTTGTGATCATTTCTCCAATTAAACAAGGTCATTTGGAATTCTAATCCCATCCTCCACGTTCCTAGTATAGCATTATCTATAAAATTAATGAGCAAACTTCCTATACCATTATCTAGTTATTTCATTCGTTGTCTTTTATGTTCAGTAAAGTCAAATTAATTATCAGTTATGGGCTTTACTTGTGGTAAAAATGAAGTATTTCATTATCTGCTGCAAGATATGTCTGTTCAGCTTGCTTTTTCCTTTTTATTTTTTTCCATGAAAGAGCTCTCTGATCATCTCTTTCTCTCTTACTCTTCTCCAGCCTTGTGTGAGCCAGTGTGCCTCAACGGCGGCATCTGCCACAAGCCAAGCACCTGCCTCTGCCCACCCGGATTCTTTGGTTTGAGGTGTCAGAACAGTAATCCTTACTTTTACTTTTTTTTAGAAGTATGAACCAAGTCAGGTTCAAACACAAGCAATCCGACCCAACACTGTGGAGAGGGACAGCGCCGGGGTTGGACACCAGGGTCTTTGACGTTCTGTCAGATTTAGGGATTCTGGGACAACGTGACAAATTTAACTTTCCTGGTTAGGAACAGTCTGGCCTCTGCTCCCCTGAGGCCCCTGGCCATGTGAGATTCTGGGCTTCCCTGGAAAGCCCCCAAGCGCTGATGCAATGGGATGAGTCTGGAACTGGGCTAATGGCCACAAGTTTTTCATTTAACTGGCTTCTGCCACATGCTTTAGTACTGAAAATGTCCCCTTTCATGGTGGGAGAGCTGTAACATTGAAAAGGGAGCCTCTCAATGACTGGCAAAATTTAATTAAAAGCTGGGTTCTTAGTCTCAAGGTGCCCACATCCATTTCTCTAACGAAGAATGTGAATTTTTAGTGACTTTTAAAATGGGGACTTCGGGTGTTGCCTTTTATGATGCCCTCCCCTCTGAATGGCCCATTTCCAACTGCTGATCTGCTGAGGAATCTGACCCTTCCCTGGGATTAGAATTCCCAATGAATGCCCTGATTTATGGAGAAATGAGCTAAAATCGGCTGAGTGAAAGGAAGACTTTTTCACTGGGCCTCCTATACAGTTTTCTCTGAAGAATGAGTGGTAAAGAGTAAACATGGATTGTGCAGGGTCTGCTCTCCACATGCACCACAGTCTCTGCTTGGTGAGGACACTGGCCATACCATCCTGCTTCCTAGTGATGATAACCAACATTACTAGGCTCTTGGCCATTTGAAAACCCATTGCAGGCACACTCTCATTGGAGCCTCACCATATCCCTGAGACTGCGGGACTAGAGAGACCCCTGTGCCCATTACACAGATGAGGAAGCTGACTCAGAGAGGTGAAATGACTAGTCCATGGCTACACAGCTAGATGATGCCTGGGTCCCTCCTGGCCGGCTGGACGCTGGGAGTTCTTTCTTCCTGGATCTTAGGGGGGCAGACTGATGAATATCACATCCGGCTGTCAGGCTCACCACTTGCTCATTTTCTATTGGCTCCTTTAGCAATCTGCAGTCCTCCCTGTAAAAATGGCGGCCACTGCATGAGAAATAACATCTGCTCGTGCCCTGAAGGGTTCACCGGACAGAGATGCCAGAAAAGTAAGCTGGGGCTGGGCCAGTGAAGAGGTGAAGGGGAAACAGTCCTTGGGCACTGCCTGACGCCAATGACTCAACGACTCATGCTTTTGCCTTCAGGCATGTGTGAACCTGCATGCATGAACGGAGGCAGGTGTGTGAGGCCCAACGTCTGCTCCTGTCCATCCGGGTGGCGAGGGAGGAGATGCAGCTCACGTAAGAGGGGCCCTTTGGGGACTCCTTCTAGAACCCAAAGGAGCATTCCCTTCACCGCTTATCTAGTGCGCACAGTGGGTACTTGGTCAATGTTTATTGAACTGCGCCAAATCCTTCAGCTTTTAAAACACCCTTATTTCAAGCGTGAGGGACAAACGATCAAACTCCCAATGTTCAACTTTTATTTTCCAGCACCATTACCAGAAATGGGGAGCCATGTCCTCTCTCCCCTAAAAGTGGGGCAACCTCTGGGGGTGGCTCCACCTTGGGCTGTCCTCGAGCCCTCCACAGACCGATAGTGAATGCCACAGAGAAAGCTCCATCTCCTCCCCACACACCCTGTCTGTGCCTGGCGCCTGCAGGTCTCTCTCCCATTAGTGTGAACTCCTTAATGGCAGAGACTTGTCTTCCCCTTTCCTTGTCCTCTAAGCCCCTGCAGTGGGTATGCCATTAAATACGTGGGGATTGAGATGGGGATCTTTTCTTGGGGCAGGTGAGGGGAAGGTGGACTGGAGGTGTGTGGGGGCCCACTGCTAGGGACCTTGGTTGAGCACTCCAAGCCTCTCTGGGCCCCCCTCACACTGCGATGATGGGAGAACCTTGTGTTTTGCAGCCCTTTGTGATCCAATGTGTCTGCATGGAGGGAGGTGTGTCCTCCCCAACACCTGCGCCTGCCGGCTTGGCCACACGGGAGCCCGGTGTGAGAAGAAAGGCCCAGGTAGGCAACCATGCCAAAGGCAAAGGTGTCTCCATTGTGTCTCTCAGTATATTTACTTCTCATTGCCCCAGGATCTAACACCACAAACGGACCTTAGAGATCCGTTAGTGCCACACTCTCATTTTAAACTTGAGGAAACTGAGGCCCACAAAATCAAGTGACTTGCCCAGGGTCACACGGCAGCAAATGACAAAGCTGGGATTCAAACCCAGGCCGGGTCACCTAGTGCCCTAACCACCACAGCACTCTCTGGGCCTGACTGTGGGCCCCAAGTTTCATCCTCTCTTCCACAGTTGGGTAGTAGTGACCAGGTTCCACCTGGGATGCTGAGCTTTGGGGCGTCCGTGACGGGGACGGCTCCCGAAAGTGCATTTGTTGTGGTTGTGTCCTGAACGTCTCCTCCTCTGGGAGGTCCCGCCTGGTCAGAGCAGGGGCTGAGAATGGCTGCCGATGCGGCCAGAGGAATTCTGGGCACTCTGTCTGGCCTTCCAAGTGAAGGCTCCGGAATCGTTCCAAGCCATGTGCTCAGGAAGCTGTTGCAACCACAGGCACTGGGGCAGCTGGATGGTGCAGCAGCTCGAGCGCCGGGCCGGAGCCAGGAAGACTCATCTCCCCGCGTTCCAGTCTGGCCTCCGGCCCTTCCTGGCTGGGTGACCCTGGGCAAGTCCCTTCTCCCTGTTTGCCTCAGTTTCCCCATCTGTCAAATGAGCGGGAGAAGGAAGTGGCTCCATGAGAAAGCCCCAAAGGGGGTCCCAAAGAGGCGGACAGGGCTGAGGAGGCTGAACAACACATGGCAGCCACGACGGGCAGCATCAGGATGCAGACGGCGCGTCCCGGCTCTCGGGCCGGATTCCCAGGACTCCGCGTTCTACAGGGAGCCCCCAGCTCCTCAGGGCAGGAGGACGGGGCCCAGGCCGCCTCCTCACTGGCGCCTTCTCGGAGACACAAGAGCACGGATAGGGGCAGGTGCCGGGGGAAAGATCCAAAGCTGGGAACCAAAGCCCTTGTCTGGGCAGAAGGCGCTGAAAGCCCAAGGGGCCGCCCAGCCTCCAGTCCTTGCTGAATCCTGAGCGCGCTCGGGCCTCTGGGAACTCCGGCCCTTCCCTCGGCTTCTCCCTTCCCTGCTGGGCCTGGGGTGGGGGTGGGGGCTCCTTTGCTGCTGCTGCTGCAGCTGCTGCTCTGGGGCCTGGGATCAGACCGGGAACGCAAGGGAAACAGGACGAGATCTGCAGGAAAGGCGGGTCCGCGGAGGGCGGCCCCTCCCTCGGGGCCCCGGAGGCGGAGCTTTGTCCAGACTCTGGCCCTAGGGCCTCCAAAGCCGTCACTGGATGCTCGCAGCGGAGGCATGTCCAGTTTCTGACTTTCCCTTGTTTTCTGCCTCTTACTACAGGCCTGAGGCAGCTTCAAGGCCCACGATAAAAACCGCAGACTTGGAGGGCCGAGAGTCAAAGACTTTACGGACCAGCCTGAGACCCGCCTGAACTTGGGCTGAAGCGTCTTAAATTGTTCTGTGCTAAAGAGCAGGGACACAAGGAGGCCTGAGCCTTCTCGCTGGACACGCAGCTCCCAGTCATGCATGCTCATAAGGGGACCTGGGGCCACAGGGATCCACAGAATGATCTCGAAGCACTTTGGGGAGGGGCAGTGGGTGGTGGGTGTGCTTTGGCATCCGTCTTCGCATTTGCCTTTTAAAATAGGGGATGCGGGGGCAGCTAGGGGGCACGGTGGATAAAGCACCGGCCCTGGATTCAAGAGGACCTGAGTTCAAATCCGGCCTCAGACACTTGACACTTACTAGCTGTGTGACCCTAGGAAAGTCACTTCACCCTCATTACCCCACCAAAACAAACAAACAAAAATTGAAGAAATAAAATATGCCCTTCTGGGAACAAAATCTTGTGGAGGATTTGTTCCGTGATAGGCCAACTCCAGCCTCGCCGGCCGTCTCCTCCCCTCACGCCTTCTTTCTGGCCAGCACCACCCTGAGCTCAGCAGTAGTGATGGGCCTAAGCAAGGGCAGGAGAATGAGGAGGGGAGCCTGTGGACACAAAGGGAGCATCGGCACTCTGGGTCCCCTGTTTCTGCTGGAGCGATGGCAGAAGCCAGTGTGTCCACCAGGGCCGGTCAGGCTCCAGGGAGGGTGGCTGAGCATCTCTGAGCTGTAGATAATGTGGTCATCACGGACCTCGGGGGTGACAGCGGCAATGAAAAGGGGCCTTCTCGGATCTGCCCAGGTTCTCTTCACTCTCCCAGGAGGCTTTAGGTGCCCCATCACTTGAATTCAAGCCCTCACTGGGTGACCCTGGGCAAGTTACCTCACCCCTCTGTACCTCAGTGTCCTTGGTCATCCCATCTTCTACATCAGGACCTCACTTAGTCTTCTGGGCAGCCCTGGGAGGTCAGCAGTGCAGATAGCATCACTGCATTATACAGGGAGGGAAACCGAGGCACAGAGAGTGTCCACGGCATCTCCATGTCACCCCGCCAGTAAGTGGAAGAGCCTGGAGTCAAGCCCGGCTCTCCTGACTCCAGCTCCCCAGCACTTTCTGTGACTTCGTTTTACCAGGAGAGTTGTCACAGATGGTGTCCAGACAAAGCAAACGATTCTCTCTTGTGCGGTCGTTGGGGCAAAGTTCTCACAAGCCTGTCTGGGAATCACCGGCTCACACCTCGTGGCTGCTCACACCTCTGTTGCCATCGCAGGTCCTGTGGCCTGGCATATGAAAGCCGGCGAGGACCTGAGTCATCCTCCACTCCCCGGCTTTCATCTTTTGGGGGAAGCCGCCTATGCAGAGGCAGCGAGTCCCAGGGAGGCACCAAAGGCCTCAGACCAGCCCTGCCACTCTTGACTCTGGCCCTGAGCAAACCCCTCGACCTCCATGGGCCTCGGTTTTCCCATGAAGAGAATCTGGTGATCCGATTGGGTGACTTCTAGCGTCTCAATGGCCCTTTGGACTGGGACTCAGCCTAGGCTCTTCTGAGCCCAAGTCGAAGCCCCCTTGCTCGACACCAGCCCACCAGATTTCTAAGAAGCCTTTTGATGAACATAGAAGGACTCTAAATGGTTTTCATTTAAATCCCCGAGGATTCTGAAATACAAGCCCTCAATAAGCTAAAGAACTTTGCCTATTAATGCCCCTTCTAGTTATTGAGAAACAAGAGCCTTGATAAGCCCACAAGAACAACAAATACCCCTCTAAGAATAAATGCTTTGTGTGGATTAAGGTCAGGCCACGATGATATTTCTGTGACTTCCGTCTCGTTTGCAGCTTTGATTCAGGAGGCTTGCCTGATGCCAAGCTTGCAATCTAGCCAGGCTTTCGAAATTATATGTGTATAGCTTGCACTTTTTGCAGTTAAAAATGTAAGAATTGCTGAAGAAGGGATGTATTTTGGGAGGCTTGAGCAAGTGTGGCAAACTGTTCATAACCTTTTCAAAGATCCATACCCACCTCCCAAGAGAGACCAAAAAGATGGCGCTGGGTGGTATCTGGATCTGAGTGGACCCACAGTATGAGTTGGAAGGTGGTTGGTTTCATAGGTCCTACGGGACTAATGGGGAAAGGGAAAACAATTCTTTGGATGCCCTGGGGTGCTTTAGAACTGCAAGGGATAGAATTAGATCACTGGTTATGACTCAATGATATTGTTGTATCGCTTCATCGAACATGAATTATCTTGTTAAAAAGACATCTGTAAACTGTTCAAAGTAGTGAATGGCTCACAACAAAGACTTTGAGAATGCAAAGTATCCATGTTTTTATGTCAGTAGGATGCTACTGACATCCTATGAAAAGCTAATGAGGTGAAGCATCAGGGTCCTCTGGAGAGAGAGCTCCCCCACAATCCACTCTCCAAGCAGTGGAGGGGGCTAGTTCCAGAGACAGTGAGCTCCCCATCCTCTGAAGGCTTTAAGCAAGAGGCTGGATAAGCCTCAGAGGTGGGGGGCACTGTTGTTCAGGTAGAGTTGGTCTCTGTGCTTGGTCTCTGAATCTCTGTGGAGATTCTGTGACTCTGAACTTGTTCTTAAAAGAATTAAGATCATGTGGTTGAGAAATGCTAATTCACCATTGGGAATTTTCTCTTTATCTTTCAGAAGACAGAATGTTGGTCTCCCAATGGCAGCAGAAGGTGTTTCAAATGCAGACACCCAAACTGAGGACAGGTGCCATCTGCAGAAAGAATCACTCATGTGTTCTGACAGTAAATACAAAATGGACCAAAGTCTGATTTCTTCAGATGTCCACTCTGACCCCAGGTCTTGTTAGAAATGTGCCAAGCAGGCTTCATCTCTTTCACAAGCAAAGTCATGTGAAGTCACCTGATCCTGTCCTTGATCCCAAAGCTCCAGATCCCAATGACTTTGACGAGGATCAGGCAAGAGCTCTGGGCTCCCTGCATCCATTCCCCAACTCCTGAAGCTTGCTATGGGAGCCCTTGTCTGGAGGCAATTGTCAGGAATTCTGCGTGCCAGGGAGGCAGCAAGAAAGGCCATTGATCTGCCTCAGGCCCAGGATCAAAGGACATAGGCAGGGAGGGGCCAAGGAAGAGATCTGGAAAATGCCCCAAAGGCAAAACCAATTCTCTCTGTGCCCCAAGAACATCTGGTCACCGTCACCAAGGACATTCGTACCCTTCATCCCCAGGAACTGAGACTGTACAAACCGCTGAATGTAACTTGTCTTTGTCTCTCTCTCCCCAGCCTGCAGTAGAGAAGGCCAACATTGGATAAAGATATGTGGAACTGGAAATACAATCCATCCTTCCACATATCTGTTCTTTCTCTGGAGGTGGGTAGCCTTTTCCTTCACAGGTCCTTTGTAGTTGATTTTCATAGAATACTCAGAATAGCTTAGTCACTCATGGTTTTCTTTGAAAAACACTGATGTTATTGTCTACAACATTCTCTTGGTTCTGCTTATTGCACTGTGTTATTTCATGCAAGTCTTTCCATGTCTTTCTAGATCATTGCACTCATCACTTCTTATAGCACAGTAGCATTCCATCACTATCATATATCACAACTTGTTCAGCCATTCCCTAATTGATGAGCATCCCCTCGATTTCTAGTTCTTTGCAACTACAAAGAGAGCTGTTTATAACTATTTTAGAACATATAAGTTCTTTTCCCTTTTTCCTGATCACCTTGGGAAATGATAGTGGTAATGCTGGATCAAAGGGTAGCCACAGTTTTGTAATTTTTTGGGCATAATTACAGATTACTCTCACAATGGTGAAATCAGTTCACAGTTCCACCAATAGTGTATTACTGTCCCAATTTTTTCCCATCCCTTCCAACATTTCTCATTTCCCCCTTTTCATCATTTTATCCCATCTGATAGGTATGAGATGGTATCTCATAATTGTTTTAATTTTAATTTCTCTTCATCAATAATGATTTAGAACATTCTTTTCTATAACTATATATAGCTTTGATTTCTTCTTCCAAAAAAGGCCTGTTCATCTCCTTTTACCATTTATCAATTGGGGAATGACTCGTCTTATAAATTTGACTCAGTTGAGATCAGGCATTTATCTGAGAAACTGTCTAAAGAATTTTTTTTCAATTTTCTGATTTCCTTCTAATCTTGGCTACATTGGTTTTAATTTGTATAAACCCTTTTTAATGTAATGCAATCAAATGCATTCCTTTATTTAAAGACAGTTTGAAATTAGGTATCAAGTATGAAAATTAAGAATGAAATTACCACGGAAATTCGATTAAAACTCAAAGCCATGGTCTTCCTGCTATCCTATGCCTAATGACCAAGGGGAATGTTTTATCATCTCATTACTGTCCTCACGTTTGAAGTCAAGGACTCCTGTATTTAAAGTAGGGTTGGGCTGTGGGGGGGACGGTTGTTTGTGCTCCCAAGGGTGTAATCAGGGCATTAGCATTCATTCCTCAAAGTCTCCCCTATTCAGCCAAACTGGACAGGTAATCAGTCATGCCTAATGTCATTAACTTGTTCCTCATTAGCAGATAATATTCTTTTCATGTTACTGGGAGAAAAGTTCTGCTGCTCAGGGAAATGACCTGACATCTTGGCACTCATCCTCCTATCCATAGGTCTGGTCTCTAAAGGATTGGAGTCATCATCTGAATAATTCAGAAAAAAAGCTTTTTATTGCCCCCCACGCAAGTGCACTATTACCTGTGTAGCCAGATATGGGGCATGTCCATGTCTCACAGAAGGACTTTAATGTAACAGGCTTTAGGGTACTGAGTTAAGCACCATGCAATGAATTAATGAACCCTTCACCTTGGAGCAAGAGTCAGCAGGCAGAAGTGGATTCATTTTACACTCACGTGTGCCCATGGATTCGGGGGGAGGGGGTGACTCTCTCAAGGACACTGGATCCAAGAATGGCAGCTCTCTGGAGTCTTGGGCAGCGCCCCCTCTACCCTAAAGCAGAGGCGGGCAGAGGCAGGCAGCGCAAGTCTGCCTGCAGGAGCCTGAGGTTCAGCCACTCAGATCACTGTGCATTCTTCTCTGTGCTGTATTGGTCTGGTTCTGGCGAGGGCAACTTTAAAGTTTTGGATCCAGATGGCCGAGTTGTACAGTCTTCCCTTTGGGCCAAGGGAGGTCACAGAGCATTCCCCGGGCACGAGGCTGGTTCTGCTCTGGCTTCCCAGAGTGTGACCATGATCCAGTCCTTTGTCCACACAAGGAGGGCAGACCAGGGGATTTCTAGGTCCCACCCACTCATTTCTAGGTCCCGGGGACCTGCCCTTAGAAATCATTTGCTTTGTGCTGTCCTGACAGACCTGGAAACTTGGTGTCTTCATCCTAACACAAATACCACAGACTTGAGCCACGGCGCAATGATCGAGCCCACACGGCAGCACCCTATCTGTGTTGTTGCCCCCCAGCCTCTCTCTGCACCTGTCTTATGTCTTCCTGCATGTCACGATAGCCTCGGTCTAGAGGAAGATGGTCTAGAGGAGGTCGTGGCTTCTCACCTTCCCTCTAGCTTTCCACTGAGAGCCAAGGGCGATGCCCTCTTCTCTGTCCCTGCCAGCAAAAAGGCTTGGAATTCATTTTATCTCATGGCTGGCCCTTGCTCCTTTACATTCCAATGTGTCAGCAGATGCTGACATTCCTTCCTTTCTGAATGTCTTCAGTCCAACAGCTTCCTACTCTCCACATCTACTCACTGCTCTTTCCTGATCTCAATCAATCAATCATTCATTCAATCAATCAATCAAGAGCCTTCATTAAGCACTTACTGCTATGCACCAGGCTCCATGCTAAGAGCTAAGGGGATGAAGAAAGGCAGGAAAGCATATTCTCATGGGAGCAGTAACATGTAGACAGCTAGGTCGCTACAAGACATAGGCAGAAGGGGGCAACGAGATCGGGAGGAGGGCTGGGCTATGCAGGGAGTCTGGAAGGGAGTTGGGGCAGCCGAGAGGCAGTGGTGAGAAAGAGACTGATGAGCCCAGGAAGAGTCAGGGTCCCAGATGAGGAATGACTCCTCTGACACCGACTGCACTTGTGCCTGCAAATGTCAGCATCTCCTCTGTGAGGCCCCGACTGCCCCTTTCCTTCATCTGGACCTTGATTCACCATCACCCCAAGTGAGAACCAAATTTATCCCCGTTCCTTGCTCTTCCAAGTGATTGAGAGTGGGAAGGAACAATCTCTCCAACCCCCTTCTTTTAAAGATGAAGAGACTGAGGGTCAGGGAGGTTACTGGGCTTCATGGAACATTGTGGATTCTACCCTCCTCACCCACATCTGCACAGATCTCATCATCTGATGTCACTCGTGCTGAACAAGGATGCTTTTTACAAGAGACCCAACAAGTGGCCACCCAGCCTCTGCCTATTGACCTAGAAAGCCAGAATCGGAGGGTAGGATGGTGCAGGTCCAGGCTGACGTCATTCCCTCCGTCACAGAGCTCTGTCATGCATGATATTGACACTGGAGAGTCACTAGAGGGTCTCTGGTGTTTTCATCTTAAGCCGCCCTTTGATGAGACGAGACCCACAGTGTGCAGACTGGGTCACCAAATAAGAGGCCAGGGGTGAATGAACTAGAAAGAGACAAGGGAGACGCTCAGGAAAAGGACATCGGAAAGCGAAGAGATAGAAAACCTCCCCTAAGAACTGCTTTTGCTGCAGAATGAAATCATGATATACTTAAAGAATCCTAGAGAGTCCCCTAAAGGACAGACACAATCACCTCCCATGTGCCAGGCACCGTGCTCTGTGTTTTACAGATATTATCTCATTTGATCCTCACAATAACCCTGGGAGGTAGGCTCTATCCTCTACTTTACAGCTGAGGAAACTGAGACAGACAAATGTGGAGTGACTTGCCCAGGGTCACACAGCTAGTAAGTGTCTGAGAAAAGGACTCTTCCTGACTCCAGACCCAGCACTTTATGCACTATGGTGCCACCTCACTGTGTGTAATTATAAATAATTAAGGGGGAAGCTAGGTGGCACACTGGATAAAGTACCGGCCCTGGATTCAGGAGGACCCGAGTTCAAATCTGGACTTAGACACTTGACACTTACTAGCTGTGTGACCCTGGGCAAGTCACTCAATTCTCATTGCCCCACAAAACAAAAAACAAAAACAAAAATTAAAAAGTTTTTGTACAAAGCCGACAAAGAGAAACAATCAAATGGGAAGAACCTTTGAGACAAGTTTGTTTCTCCAATAAGTCTCTCATTTCCAAGTTGTTTAAGGAACGGATTCAAATTAGCAAGAATAAGAGACATTGCCCAATTCACAATCTAATACATGGACAGAGTTCTAATTAAAGAAACACAAATTAAAGTCCTTCTGAGATCCAACCTCCCACTCAGCAGCGTCAAAGCCAACAAAAAAGGAAGATGATCGCTGCTGGAAGGGCTATAGGAAGAGTTGTGTCCATGCACCGCTGGTGGGCAGATGAATGGCGATACCATTATGGAAAGCGATTGGGTTTATGCCTCCCAAATGTTAACCAGTTCAGGCCCTTTGAGGCAGCTACATCCCTACCAGGTTTATACCCAGGATAAATCAAAGAAATAGGAAAGGTCCTATAAATATAAATACACTTAGATCACCTCTTTTTGTGGTGGCCAAGAGCTGGAAACTCAGGGGATGCCCATCCCTGGGGAATGGCTGTTGTGCATGAAAGTGCTGGACCGCTGCCATGATGCAGGAGATAAAGAAGATGATCTCAAGGAGACATGGGGAGGCCTATAGGGTTTGAGACAGAGGGAAGTGCACAGAACCCATCCACGGAGGAGGGCACCAGGGAGGTGGCTCCCCCTCGTGGCCAGGTCTGCAAAGGAGGATAACCTGCTTGACCAGAAAGCACCTAGGCATGCTTACCGGCGTGGTCACGTGTGTGCGTGCACATGTGTGTGCGTGCACGTGTGTGCATGCGTGCACTCAGGCACATCCTAATGTCTCAACAACACTTAAGTTCTAGCTTCTTTAGTGAATAGAAATATTCCTTGCGATTGAGTATTCCAAAGATGTGCCCATTAAAAATATAAGATCCCCTGGCTGCATACAGCTATGTGTGAGGTTAGGGCATATCTCGAGAGTTTCCTTACAAACACAAAATGGGGAACAGCTAAGAGATAAAGAGGAGGAGGAGGGCTAATGATCCAAGACCTTTCGAGGAGGGGGAGAACATTTTAAGCTGAGGGAATCAGGGAAGGCTTATCAGTGGAGGTGAGCTGTACTTTGAAGCAGTAAGCAGAGGGGAGAGCCAGTTGGAAACACACGAGTGGGAGACGATGAACACAAGAGGAGAGAAGGGCCAGGAGCCTGCCATCAGTGGGGTGTGTCAGGGCTAGGAAGGCAGTGCCGTCAATGCCCCGCAGGGGGCTTGTATTTGATCCTGGATGCAACGGGAGATCACTGATGGTCTTGGGGCACCAATGGGCCAGGAAGAAACCTGGGCAAGGCTTCTATAACCTGTGCCCCTGGAGCTTGCCCCAGGCACCCCTGGGTGGGCCCCGTAGAAGCTGCCTGACACTTAACCACTGGTTTACAAGACCATAAGTTACCTTCTTTGGCAGATTGAACTCTACCGGCAAAGAGATAGAACAGAGCCCTTTAACTCATGCACTTATTGAAACAAAAAATGGAAATGAGTTTTAGTAATGGAAAAAAAAAATTGATGTTCCCAGGGAAAAGATGATGAAATGTAGAAATCGACAGTCACTAAAAGAGAATATCTTGTGTGCAGCCCTGCCTGGCTTTTGTATCCGATGTTTTTGCTTACTTGTTTTATTTTGTCTATTCTACAGGGGTTAGGGTGAGGATGACTGTGATTTAAACACAAAAGGGGTCAAAACAACACATACAAATACAATGGAAAAAGCCAAGCTCATGTTTGGAGAGAGTGGCAGGGTGATTGCCGATCATGGGCAACCTTGGAATGAGAAAGTCCCGGGTTCTAGTCTCATTTCTGATACCTACTGACTTCACTTCTCCTAATGTCCCAAGGCTCACAGCAATTCTCTAAGACTAGGGGCTGCAGGGCTGGAGTTGAGCTCTGTCAGTGAATGGAGTTTCCACAGCAGAAGTCCTCTTCACTTCAGAAATTCACGAGTCTGGACCCCTCCTGGAGCCCCCTCCCCTGCTTCTCCCCAGGTTCACTGCCTGCCCAATCCCAGAATCCCATCCTCATGGGTGAAGCCGTTGCTTTTGGTTTTGCTGTTTGCTTGGTTTGTCGATAGGAATCATGCCTGAGAAGATTTTCACAAATACTTTTTGAACTCCCCCTCCTCAGGGCCCTTGGAGTTTTCTTCTCCTGAACACGCTGGATGGAAACAAAACCCTGGGGGTGATGAGGGCCTTTGGCTCCCCTCCTCAGAACCATTCTTGTTGACAACAGGTTCTATTTATGAAAAATGGTCTCCTTTCAGAAGCACATCCTGCTCCAGGGATGCTGATGACAACCGGACCACCTCGAACAACAGGCCTTTTGTGGTGGACATACCAGGCCCCCAGAGCAAGTTTGTGCTCAGCTTCTACTTAAGCTTGCAAAAGAAATCCCATTCCAGACTTCTTAATGACGAACGCAAGGGCCATGATGCTGCTTCCAGATGCCACAACCATCCACCCCTTCCATTTAGAATGAGCTTTGAGGAACCAGGGGAGGGTCAGTGCCCCATTTTACAAATGAATGGCTCATCTGTGACTCAGCCCCTCCAGAGGCTGCTCAGACGACTTGCCTGTTGTCACAGCCTTGAGGTCATAGAGCTGTGTCCTATGCCAGGATGCTTTTTGTCTTGAGTCCTTAATAAAGCAAATGCTTAATGAATTCATAAAGTGAATTGGATGGAAATGTCCTAGTTCTAACTACACAGTTTCTATAAAATAAAACCTGTGCAATAATATGGGCAAGAAGACCTCCAACCTTCCCCCTCATCTCTTGCCCTGCCCAGAGGGGACTCTACCTGACTTTACATTCCATGAAAAGCAGGGTACATCCCATAGTCAATGGCCTGGCAGAAGGATGAAGGAATGGAGCTGGGTCACCTTGGCCCAGAATTTTTTTTTTTAATGCCACTGGCCGCATGAGCATTTGGTGCATTTAGCACATTCTTCCAGCTTCTCGGATAGTTAGAACCAGAAAGATGACTTTATATTCCTTGGCCATTAATAATTAATACATTAATAAGATCACAGGAACTGAGATATAGCTTGAAGCTTTTTCAAAGAGATTTCTAAAAGTTATAGCTTAAGCCTAATGTAATTGAATCTGAAATCAGAACTGTGTAAGCAGGCTGCAACATGTCAGCACTGAATGGAAGCAAAAGATGTGACCAGGGAGCATTAAGGCAGGAAGAGAAGACAGGCTGATCAGATGGCAGACGAAGGGCTAGAGTCTTTCCAAGAGGAAGGGAGCCCCACCCCATCCCCAACAGGTGGATGGGTCCCACAGGACAAGCTGATGGGAGAAGATGGACACACAGAGACACAGGCTGGGTGGATATGGGCTAGTTGGGACCTGCCCTGTTGGAGAACCTCCCAAATAAGGAGACCGGAGACCCATGTGAACATATAATTATGGCTATCTTTTGTCATTCCTAGTTCATGCTTTATAGATGGAGCAAGATCACAGGACTAGAGAATTACAGAAGGAAACTTAAGTGCCGTGGCGTCGGCCTCTTCATTTTACAGATGAGAAACTGAGGCCCAGAGGCATGAAGCGACTACCCTGGGTTACCCGGCCAGCAGTGTCTGAAACAGGATTCAAACCCAGTTCTTCCTGACACCCACTATACCATGCTGCCTCAGGAGACAAGTAGAACTGGATAGCTCGAAGGGTGCTTAGTGGGCATCTCATCCAACAGATGAAAACTAAGGCTGAGCAAGGCAGGGTGGGCTGGCCTGGCCACAGCCACAGAGAGAGACTCCTGATGACCTCCTCCCACTTCACCAAGGGCTCTTTGCTTTCCCTGTCAAAGATGGCCGGGGTACCTCGGGCACCAACTCAGTTGTACGCTACAGTGTTCAGCCACTGACATGAATTAATAATTGGGTAACTGGGGGCAGCTAGGTGGCGCAGTGGATAAAGCACCGGCCCTGAATTCAGAAAGACCTGAGTTCAAATCCGGCCTCAGACACTTGACACTTACTAGCTGTGTGACCCTGGCCAAGTCATTTAATCCTCATTGCCCTGCAAAAAACAAAAACAAACAATCATTGGGTAACTGATAGACTTAAAGTAAATTAATGGGAGAAGATGAGAAACAGCCAATGAGAATTCTGCACTGAGGTTTTAGGATGAACAAGAATTCATGGAACCGTGAGGCAAAATGTAATTGACGATCAAAATAATTAGACTTTATTCTCATGACATTGTTGTGACTAAACGGGATTCCTTGTTCTATTCTTTAAGGCTTATGGGGAAAACACTCCTCAGTGCAGTGCTTGAGTTAGTTAAGAGATTTATAGGGGGACAAAGATGTGTCCACGCAGCCCTTAAGTCCCCATCTCCAGGCCCTGGGTAACTAGCAGCCCTTGGAAGCTGAGGGGAGGGGGTGCCTTGGTGGAAGTGTGCTGACCCCTGGCTCTAATGTCCAAGGCCATAAATGTCACAACAGAAAATGAGGGCGACTCAAAGCTCTTCTTTCTTGCAAACTCCTAGGGCTCACGTCATATCCTCAGTGTGAGGACCATTTCTACAGGCACGACTCCATCCCTGATGAGGAAAACCAAGCTGTTTTTTTCCCTTCAACATTGCTTGAGAATATGGCCATTAGCCAAGAAGTAGTTTCATTTCACTGTCAACATTCCCCCATGGTCTTTGGGGAAAAAGTCAGAGAAGTCAGAGATGAAGGATTAATTTAAAATCCAAGAAATTAATTAATCCCAAATAAGGAGACTTTTGCAACTCTTCCCATGCACTTTTTTCTTGGCTAACGCTGCCCTCATTCACACGACTCTACTCTGACCTTCCTGTTTTGCCTGATTTCCATGAAACAAACCACTTGAAGCACAATGGATGATCAAGAATAGAGTTGGCTGAGGGCAGGGTGGAGGGCCAAGACAGTACGGCTGTATTCTACTCCATACTTCTTCCAAAGAGATCTAGACAATGCACCAGACTGAGTCCTGAGTGGGAAATTGAAGAAAAAATTGGCAGTGTCATTTGTCCAACAGGAGACAGCCAGTGGAGTCTGTGGACCCTAGAGATGATGCATCCCCAAGAGTGACTGCTCAGGACATTTGAGAAGAGGGAAAAGCCAGGTACCATGGAGAGAAGAACCCCCAGGTCCAGGTCAAAGGGGCCTCGACTTGTGTGGGGCACAGGAATAGCTGCCACCCAGCAGTCCTGGGGTCACAGATCCAGGGGGAACCGATGAGGGGGGGACCAACGAGGGGGTGATAGGCAAGGGGGGGATTGACGAGGGGGAGAACCAGTCATGAGCCCTTGGCTGAGGCCTGAATGGGTGCAAATTCAGAAGTTGCATGACTGTGACCCCCAGAGCAGAGGGAGGCCTCCATCCCAGGTTCTAGCCAGTCAGAAGCCTGTAGAGGAATAATCATGGCAGGAATCCCAGGTCCAAGCAGGGCCTACAATCCTACCTATCAGAAAGAGTGAAGCTCTGGTCAGGCTGCCTGGACGCCGGTCAAGGGCAGAAGTCAGAAGCAGGCTCAGCTACATTCAGACTGAGCACGGCCTCTCTAGTGCCCATTTCTCCTTTGATGTGGCCGAAGGTCACGCTGACCTCAGAATCATCATCCAATCCTCCCTCCCTCCCCATGGCCAAGCCGCCGAGTCTCATCCCTCCATGTGCCCCCCTCCTCCCTCCTCTCCCCCCCCCATCCTGGGCTGCTGCCCCCGCTCAGATTCTCATCATCCAGATGATTCCTTTTCATGAAGCAAGGACTTCATCCCACTGGCTGCCCTGTCTCTACTGTCCCTGTGCTTGGCTCAGGAGGCACTCTCCCTCCTCCCTCCCTTCCCAAGCCCTCCTCTCATTCCCCGCTTCCTGCAGGGCTCTGTTCAAGGGCTGCCCCCTCAGAAGACCTAATACCCTCCAGTAGAAGGCCTCCACCAGTCGAGGATGACCATGGATCAGCACCTTGAAGAGTCACAGGACACAGTGTGACTGTGCAGTCCGATACGGGAGCCGCATCTCCTGAGTGACTTATAACCGGTAACTGCTGCCTCCTGTGTTGTATCTACCCCATGAGGAGGAGCTGGAGTGTCCTCTCCAGGGCGCTGGCCTGGGCAGATCAATATGGAAAACAAGCTGTTGCCCATGCAGCAGGTTTTTCCTCTCCGAGACACTGGTGGATCCAAAGGAGAGGCAGAGCCAATACAGTTTGGCACCACTGCTGCCGCAGGAGTTGCCAGAGGGATGTGATGTCCAACATCCAACTGCCTAAGGGACTCGACTCCTGATTTTTCCTCAGGGTTAACTCCCAAAGTCTTTCCCATATATGGGTATAGCCTCAAGGCAGCAGAGGTTTAAAATCAGGGTTCCTTCCCCTAGGCGGGTTGCCTGCCAAGGCTAACGAGCTCCACCTGCCTGAAGCGACTGGTTTTTAAGGTGCCAGTGACTCACCCTCGCCCCTTCTCCTGTTAGTAGAAACAGTTCCGCCACAAGAAGGCCAGGAGTTGGGCTTCGGTTGTCAGAGGCTATTTGAGACTCACGCCATTGGAGCATTTTATAGAGAGTGGGAGCTTATCCCCACTCCCACCCCGGCATGACAACCTTTTGGAACTAAATACGCTCCAGTACCTTGTGTTCTTTGTGAAAATACTGTCCTCTCTTCAACTGAATGCGATCTCCTGTGTTTTCTCTTTGTATTCCCATTGCCCATGGCAGCCTAAATACTTAATAAATGCTTCTCAATTGAGGGAAGATGTTGGCTGGCTTCCTGCTTGACCACTCCACCCAAATTCCTGTCTTGAAAGTCGCTAATGACCTCTAGAGAACAAATTCAATGACCTTGTCTTACTCCTAATCCTCTGACCCTCTCTGCAGCAGGTAGTGCTATTGATGGGGAAACTCAGCCTCAGCTAGGAGGACCTCATGGGCAGGGAGTGTCTGAGGCAGCCTCTAGAGATGAAAGGGCAGCTAGGTGGTACAGTGGAAAGAACTTGGGACCTAGGATTCAAGAAGACATGAGTTCAAATGCAACCTAGCTGTGTGACCGTGGGCAAGTCACTCCCCCCTGTTTGCCTCAGTTTCCTCATCTGTAAAATAAGCTAGGGAAGGAAATGGCAAACCCTTCCAGTATCTTTGCCAAAAAAACCCAAATGGGGTCATGAAGAGTCAGACATAACTGGAAAGCAACTCAACAACAATGAATAGAGATGAAAAGGAGCTTAACTTTGGGTAAATAAATCTTAAATGAATCAGGTGTTTTGTCTTTAAAGTTTTATGCATCCATTTTCCAGTCGGACCCTCTGCCCAACAAAAGGTATTAGAGAAACTTGTCTTGGGGGGTTATCTTGTCCATTATTAATGGGATGCTCTCTTAAGGATGTGAATAGTCACATGAAGGAGACCAGAGTTTTAATCAGCTAAGTGGTGGTAGGGCTTAGCTGCCCATCGCCTGCTAAAGTCGTCTTTGACAAGAAAATCTTCCTAATCTTGCTCTGATTTTCCTCCGGCACTGAGTAAC